>NC_134699.1:5767932-6133419 GCF_050947455.1 Rhinoderma darwinii | reverse complement strand
CACAGACGACCCCATATTAGTGTACTAGTCACAGATGACCCCATATTAGTGTACTAGCCACAGACGACCCCATATTAGTGTACTAGCCACAGACTCCCCATATTAGTGCACTAGTCACAGACTCCGCATATTAGTGTACTAGTCACAGACGACCCCATATTAGTGTACTAGCCACAGACTCCCCATATTAGTGTACTAGCCACAGACTCCCCATATTAGTGTACTAGCCACAGACTCCCCATATTAGTGTACTAGCCACAGACTCCCCATATTAGTGCACTAGTCACAGACTCCGCATATTAGTGTACTAGCCACAGACGACCCCATATTAGTGCACTAGTCACAGACTCCCCATATTAGTGTACTAGCCACAGACTCCCCATATTAGTGTACTAGCCACAGACGACCCCATATTAGTGTACTAGCCACAGACGACCCCATATTAGTGTACTAGCCACAGACTCCCCATATTAGTGCACTAGTCACAGACTCCCCATATTAGTGCACTAGTCACAGATCCCCATATTAGTGTACTAGCCACAGACGTCCCCATATTAGTGTACTAGTCACAGACTCCCCATATTAGTGTAATAGCCACAGACTCCCCATATTAGTGTACTAGTCACAGACTCCCCATATTAGTGTACTAGTCACAGACTCCCCATATTAGTGTACTGGCCACAGACTCCCCATATTAGTGTACTAGCCACAGACTCCCATATTAGTGTACTAGCCACAGACTGCCCATATTAGTGTACTAGCCACAGACCGCCCATATTAGTGTACTAGCCACAGACTGCCCATATTAGTGTACTAGCCGCAGACTCCCCATATTAGTGTACTAGCCACAGACGACCCCATATTAGTGTACTAGCCACAGACTCCCCATATTAGTGTACTAGTCACAGATGACCCCATATTAGTGTACTAGCCACAGACGACCCCATATTAGTGTACTAGCCACAGACTCCCCATATTAGTGCACTAGTCACAGACTCCCCATATTAGTGTACTAGCCACAGACGACTCCATATTAGTGTACTAGCTAGACTCCCCATATTAGTGCACTAGTCACAGACCCCCCATATTAGTGTACTAGCCACAGACGACCCCATATTAGTGTACTAGCCACAGACGACCCCATATTAGTGCACTAGTCACAGACTCCCCATATTAGTGTACTAGCCACAGACTCCCCATATTAGTGTACTAGCCACAGACGACCCATATTAGTGTACTAGCCACAGACGACCCCATATTAGTGTACTAGCCACAGACTCCCCATATTAGTGCACTAGTCACAGACTCCCCATATTAGTGTACTAGCCACAGACGTCCCCATATTAGTGTACTAGTCACAGACTCCCCATATTAGTGTACTAGCCACAGACTCCCCATATTAGTGTACTGGCCACAGACTCCCCATATTAGTGTACTAGCCACAGACTCCCCATATTAGTGTAATAGCCACAGACTCCCCATATTAGTGTACTAGCCACAGACTCCCCATATTAGTGCACTAGTCACAGACCCCCCATATTAGTGTACTAGCCACAGACGACCCCATATTAGTGTACTAGCCACAGACTCCCCATATTAGTGTACTAGTCTCAGATGACCCCATATTAGTGCACTAGTCACAGACTCCCCATATTAGTGTACTAGCCACAGACGACCCCATATTAGTGTACTAGCCACAGATGACCCCATATTAGTGTACTAGCCACAGACGACCCCATATTAGTGTACTAGCCACAGACTCCCCATATTAGTGCACTAGTCACAGACTCCCCATATTAGTGTACTAGCCACAGACGACTCCATATTAGTGTACTAGCCACAGACTCCCCATATTAGTGCACTAGTCACAGACCCCCCATATTAGTGTACTAGCCACAGACGACCCCATATTAGTGTACTAGCCACAGACGACCCCATATTAGTGCACTAGTCACAGACTCCCCATATTAGTGTACTAGCCACAGACTCCCCATATTAGTGTACTAGCCACAGACGACCCCATATTAGTGTACTAGCCACAGACGACCCCATATTAGTGTACTAGCCACAGACTCCCCATATTAGTGCACTAGTCACAGACTCCCCATATTAGTGCACTAGTCACAGATCCCCATATTAGTGTACTAGCCACAGACGTCCCCATATTAGTGTACTAGTCACAGACTCCCCATATTAGTGTACTAGCCACAGACTCCCCATATTAGTGTACTGGCCACAGACTCCCCATATTAGTGTAATAGCCACAGACTCCCCATATTAGTGTACTAGTCACAGACTCCCCATATTAGTGTACTAGTCACAGACTCCCCATATTAGTGTACTGGCCACAGAATCCCCATATTAGTGTAATAGCCACAGACTCCCCATATTAGTGTACTAGTCACAGACTCCCCATATTAGTGTACTGGCCACAGACTCCCCATATTAGTGTACTAGTCACAGACTCCCCATATTAGTGTAATAGCCACAGACTCCCCATATTAGTGTACTGGCCACAGAATCCCCATATTAGTGTAATAGCCACAGACTCCCCATATTAGTGTACTGGCCACAGACTCCCCATATTAGTGTACTAGTCACAGACTCCCCATATTAGTGTACTAGTCACAGACGACCCCATATTAGTGTACTAGTCATAGACGACCCCATATTAGTGTACTAGTCACAGACTCCCCATATTAGTGCACTAGTCACAGACTCCCCATATTAGTGTACTAGCCACAGACGACCCCATATTAGCGTACTAGCCACAGACTCCCCATATTAGTGCACTAGTCACAGACCCCCATATTAGTGTACTAGCCACAGACGACCCCATATTAGTGTACTAGCCACAGACGACCCCATATTAGTGCACTAGTCACAGACTCCCCATATTAGTGTACTAGCCACAGACTCCCCATATTAGTGTACTAGCCACAGACGACCCCATATTAGTGTACTAGCCACAGACGACCCCATATTAGTGTACTAGCCACAGACGACCCCATATTAGTGTACTAGCCACAGACTCCCCATATTAGTGCACTAGTCACAGACTCCCCATATTAGTGTACTAGCCACAGACTCCCCATATTAGTGCACTAGTCACAGACTCCCCATATTAGTGCACTAGTCACAGATCCCCATATTAGTGTACTAGCCACAGACGTCCCCATATTAGTGTACTAGTCACAGACTCCCCATATTAGTGTACTAGCCACAGACTCCCCATATTAGTGTACTGGCCACAGAATCCCCATATTAGTGTAATAGCCACAGACTCCCCATATTAGTGTACTAGTCACAGACTCCCCATATTATTGTACTAGTCACAGACTCCCCATATTAGTGTACTGGCCACAGACTCCCCATATTAGTGTACTAGTCACAGACTCCCCATATTAGTGTAATAGCCACAGACTCCCCATATTAGTGTACTGGCCACAGAATCCCCATATTAGTGTACTAGCCACAGACTCCCCATATTAGTGTACTAGCCAAAGACTCCCCATATTAATGTACTAGCCACAGACTCCCCGTATTAGTGTACTAGCCACAGACTCCCCATACTAGTGTACTAGCCACACACTCCCCGTATTAGTGTACTAGCCACAGACTCCCCATATAAGTGTACTAGCCGCAGACGTCCCCATATAAGTGTACTAGCCACAGACTCCCCGTATTAGTGTACTAGCCACAGACTCCCCATATTAGTGTACTAGCCACAGACGACCCCATATTAGTGTACTAGCCACAGACTCCCCATATTAGTGTACTAGCCACAGACTCCCCATATTAGTGTACTGGCCACAGACTCCCCATATTAGTGTACTGGCCACAGACTCCCCATATTAGTGTACTGGCCACAGACTCCCCATATTAGTGTACTGGCCACAGACTCCCCATATTAGTGTACTAGCCACAGACCCCCCATATTAGTGTACTGGCCACAGACTCCCCATATTAGTGTACTGGCCACAGACTCCCCATATTAGTGTACTGGCCACAGACTCCCCATATTAGTGTATTGGCCACAGACTCCCCATATTAGTGTACTAGCCACAGACCGCCCATATTAGTGTACTAGCCACAGACCGCCCATATTAGTGTACTAGCCACAGACCGCCCATATTAGTGTACTAGCCACAGACTGCCCATATTAGTGTACTGGCCACAGACTCCCCATATTAGTGTACTAGCTGCAGACTCCCCATATTAGTGTACTAGCCACAGACGACCCCATATTAGTGTACTAGCCGCAGACTCCCCATATTAGTGTACTAGCCACAGACGACCCCATATTAGTGTACTAGCCACAGACGACCCCATATTAGTGCACTAGTCACAAACTCCCCATATTAGTGTACTAGCCACAGACTCCCCATATTAGTGTACTAGCCACAGACGACCCCATATTAGTGTACTAGCCACAGACGACCCCATATTAGTGTACTAGCCACAGACTCCCCATATTAGTGCACTAGTCACAGACTCCCCATATTAGTGCACTAGTCACAGATCCCCATATTAGTGTACTAGCCACAGACGTCCCCATATTAGTGTACTAGTCACAGACTCCCCATATTAGTGTACTAGCCACAGACTCCCCATATTAGTGTACTGGCCACAGACTCCCCATATTAGTGTAATAGCCACAGACTCCCCATATTAGTGTACTAGTCACAGACTCCCCATATTAGTGTACTAGTCACAGACTCCCCATATTAGTGTACTGGCCACAGAATCCCCATATTAGTGTAATAGCCACAGACTCCCCATATTAGTGTACTAGTCACAGACTCCCCATATTAGTGTACTAGTCACAGACTCCCCATATTAGTGTACTGGCCACAGACTCCCCATATTAGTGTACTAGCCACAGACTGCCCATATTAGTGTACTAGCCACAGACTGCCCATATTAGTGTACTAGCCACAGACTCCCCATATTAGTGTACTAGCCACAGACGACCCCATATTAGTGTACTAGCCACAGACTCCCCCATATTAGTGTACTAGTCACAGATGACCCCATATTAGTGTACTAGCCACAGACGACCCCATATTAGTGTACTAGCCACAGACGACCCCATATTAGTGTACTAGCCACAGACTCCCCATATTAGTGCACTAGTCACAGACTCCCCATATTAGTGTACTAGCCACAGACGACTCCATATTAGTGTACTAGCCACAGACTCCCCATATTAGTGCACTAGTCACAGACCCCCCATATTAGTGTACTAGCCACAGACGACCCCATATTAGTGTACTAGCCACAGACGACCCCATATTAGTGCACTAGTCACAGACTCCCCATATTAGTGTACTAGCCACAGACTCCCCATATTAGTGTACTAGCCACAGACTCCCCCATATTAGTGTACTAGCCACAGACGACCCCATATTAGTGTACTAGCCACAGACTCCCCATATTAGTGCACTAGTCACAGACTCCCCATATTAGTGCACTAGTCACAGATCCCCATATTAGTGTACTAGCCACAGACGTCCCCATATTAGTGTACTAGTCACAGACTCCCCATATTAGTGTACTAGCCACAGACTCCCCATATTAGTGTACTGGCCACAGACTCCCCATATTAGTGTAATAGCCACAGACTCCCCATATTAGTGTACTAGTCACAGACTCCGCATATTAGTGTACTAGTCACAGACTCCCCATATTAGTGTAATAGCCACAGACTCCCCATATTAGTGTACTAGTCACAGACTCCCCATATTAGTGTACTAGTCACAGACTCCCCATATTAGTGTACTGGCCACAGACTCCCCATCTTAGTGTACTAGCCACAGACTCCCCATATTAGTGTAATAGCCACAGACTCCCCATATTAGTGTACTGGCCACAGAATCCCCATATTAGTGTAATAGCCACAGACTCCCCATATTAGTGTACTGGCCACAGACTCCCCATATTAGTGTACTAGTCACAGACTCCCCATATTAGTGTACTAGTCACAGACGACCCCATATTAGTGTACTAGTCATAGACGACCCCATATTAGTGTACTAGTCACAGACTCCCCCATATTAGTGTACTAGTCACAGACTCCCCATATTAGTGTACTAGTCACAGACGACCCCATATTAGTGTACTAGTCACAGACTCCCCATATTAGTGTACTAGTCACAGACTCCCTATATTAGTGTACTAGTCACAGACTCCCTATATTAGTGTACTAGTCAGACTCCCTATATTAGTGTACTAGTCACAGACTCCCCATATTAGTGTACTAGTCACAGACTCCCCATATTAGTGTACTAGTCACAGACGACCCCATATTAGTGTACTAGTCACAGACTCCCCATATTAGTGTACTAGTCACAGACTCCCCATATTAGTGTACTAGCCACAGACGACCCCATATTAGTGTACTAGTCACAAAATGACCCCATATTAGTGTACTAGCCACAGACGACCCCATATTAGTGTACTAGCCACAGACTCCCCATATTAGTGCACTAGTCACAGACTCCCCATATTAGTGTACTAGCCACAGACGACTCCATATTAGTGTACTAGCCACAGACTCCCCATATTAGTGCACTAGTCACAGACCCCCCATATTAGTGTACTAGCCACAGACGACCCCCATATTAGTGTACTAGCCACAGACGACCCCATATTAGTGCACTAGTCACAGACTCCCCATATTAGTGTACTAGCCACAGACTCCCCATATTAGTGTACTAGCCACAGACGACCCCATATTAGTGTACTAGCCACAGACGACCCCATATTAGTGTACTAGCCACAGACTCCCCATATTAGTGCACTAGTCACAGACTCCCCATATTAGTGCACTAGTCACAGATCCCCATATTAGTGTACTAGCCACAGACGTCCCCATATTAGTGTACTAGTCACAGACTCCCCATATTAGTGTACTAGCCACAGACTCCCCATATTAGTGTACTGGCTACAGACTCCCCATATTAGTGTAATAGCCACAGACTCCCCATATTAGTGTACTAGTCACAGACTCCCCATATTAGTGTACTAGTCACAGACTCCCCATATTAGTGTACTGGCCACAGAATCCCCATATTAGTGTAATAGCCACAGACTCCCCATATTAGTGTACTAGTCACAGACTCCCCATATTAGTGTACTAGTCACAGACTCCCCATATTAGTGTACTGGCCACAGACTCCCCATATCAGTGTACTAGTCACAGACTCCCCATATTAGTGTAATAGCCACAGACTCCCCATATTAGTGTACTGGCCACAGAATCCCCATATTAGTGTAATAGCCACAGACTCCCCATATTAGTGTACTGGCCACAGACTCCCCATATTAGTGTACTAGTCACAGACTCCCCATATTAGTGTACTAGTCACAGACTCCCCATATTAGTGTACTAGTCACAGACGACCCCATATTAGTGTACTAGTCACAGACTCCCCATATTAGTGTACTAGTCACAGACTCCCTATATTAGTGTACTAGTCACAGACTCCCCTATATTAGTGTACTAGTCACAGACTCCCTATATTAGTGTACTAGTCACAGACTCCCCATATTAGTGTACTAGCCACAGACGACCCCATATTAGTGTACTAGTCACAGACTCCCCATATTAGTGTACTAGTCACAGACTCCCCATATTAGTGTACTAGTCACAGACTCCCCATATTAGTGTACTAGCCACAGACGACCCCATATTAGTGTACTAGTCACAGACTCCCTATATTAGTGTACTAGTCACAGACTCCCTATATTAGTGTACTAGTCACAGACTCCCCATATTAGTGTACTAGCCACAGACGACCCCATATTAGTGTACTAGTCACAGACTCCCCATATTAGTGTACTAGTCACAGACGACCCCATATTAGTGTACTAGCCACAGACCCCCCATATTAGTGTACTGGCCACAGAATCCTCTATACAGTGACTACATAATACCTTTATACTGTGACTACATAATACCTCTATACAGTGCCTACATAATACCTCTCTACAGTGCCTACATAATACCTCTATACTGTGACCACATAATACCGCCATACAGTGCCCACATAATACCTCTATACATTGTCCACATAATACCTCTATACAGTGCCCACATAATACCTCTATACTGTGACTACATAATACCTCTCTACAGTGCCCACATAATACCTCTATACTGTGCCCACATAATACCTCTATACTGCGACCACATAATACCTCTATACAGTGCCCACATAATACCTCTATACATTGACCACATAATACCGCCATACAGTGCCTACATAATACCTCTATACATTGACCACATAATACCGCCATACAGTGCCCACATAATACCTTTATACTGTGACTACATAATACCTCTATACTGTGCCCACATAATACCTCTATACTGTGCCCACATAATACCTCTATACATTGACCACATAATACCTCTATACAGTGCCCACATAATACCTCTATACATTGACCACATAATACCTCTATACAGTGCCTACATAATACATCTATACTGTGACCACATAATACCGCCATACAGTGCCCACATAATACCTCTATACAGTGCCCACATAATACCTCTATACAGTGCCCACATAATACCTCTATACTGTGACTACATAATACCTCTATACTGTGACTACATAATACCTCTATACAGTGCCCACATAATACCTCTATACTGTGTTCACATAATACCTCTATACTGTGACTACATAATACCTCTATACTGTGTTCACATAATACCTCTATACTGTGACTACATAATACCTCTATACTGTGACTACATAATACCTCTATACAGTGCCCACATAATACCTCTATACTGTGGTCACATAATACCTCTATACTGTGACTACATAATACCTCTATACTGTGTTCACATAATACCTCTATACTGTGACTACATAATACCTCTATACTGTGACTACATAATACCTCTATACTGTGTTCACATAATACCTCTATACAGTGCCCACATAATACCGCCATACAGAGGCTACATAACTGCCCTGATAATAATACTATAAAGTGACCACATATTAGTTCTGTGTGATGCCTAAATAATGCCACATCTGCTGCCACCATGAGGTAAGTCCAAGATGAAGAGGTGTCGGGCATACAGAGAGAAGCGGGCAGCGGTGCTGTACAGCAGGTTGTGGATGTCTCCTCCAGGAAGTGTTCTGTACAGAAGCTCCCATGTAGTACCATAGACTCCGAGGCCCCTGTAACCATAAATCATCCGCCCGTCCTCTTCATTGATATAACATTATTCAGGTATATCTGTTTTTAAGGGAAAGCTGGGTGACATCCAATATGGCCACCATTACTCTACCATAGGGGCTGCCACCCAACTTTTCTTGAATCCTGGCTGGAAAATATAGCAAGCTCTGCAGTGATACGTACCTGCTCTTGCGTTGTGGCATAACTAGGAACATTTGCCTTTCAGAAATCTAGGAAAGCTGGGTGAATTGGTTGTCATACAGCGTCCCCTGACCCCCCATCCAGCGGGTCAAGCAACTATTTGTGGGAATAATCATTCCCATTGTTGGCAGATTTTTGCAGCATCTGCCCCTTTAATACCCAGAGTCCCCCATAGTGAGAGAAATCTGTAGGATTGGGGGCACATTGATACCCTGAGAATTGTACGACAGCTCCTGCGGGAAGAATAATTACTTCTGGCAGCTGCTGATTGTTACCTAAGGTGGCAGCAAGCTGTGCAAACTGGAGGGGGGTCCAGGGGTGTAGCTATAGGGGGTGCAGAGGTAACCAACGCACCTGGGGGGGGGGCATGTTACAGATGTTGCATTGGGGCCCCCATACTGGGCAGTCTTATGAGCGCCAACTTTTCCTTGGCATGCAATGGTGGCGAGGGACAACCCCAAGCAGTAGGGGGCGCAGTGTTTGTCATCGTACAAGGATCCTGAGGGGCCCCTCTGCCACATATGGGGACGCAGTGTTCTAAATGGCATGTATGGCCCTAGTATGGGTTTAGTATCAGAGCCCCGGAGCTTCACGCTGCCAATGCTGCCAACTGCCACAACGCTGCCAGGGCTTCGATCTAACCCTACTAGGGGCCATACATGCCATTTAGAACCACTGCGTCCCCATTTGTTGGCAGATCCCCTCAGTCTTTGTGCGGCAGGTACCGGAATCTTCTGCTAATTCAGTTTATAATAATTCTGTCCTCGCTATAATAGAAATCGACTCCATGTACTGACCTGCTGCTGAAGAGCTGCAGTATAAAGCATGGGGGAGGGACAGAGCAGCAGACTGTGCCTCCAATGAAACAGAAGGTGTATTTCAGACTACCTCACATTCCTATAAACAAGGCAGCTCAGATGGAGTCACTGGTCATAAGAGCCGCAAGTGAGAAATAGCCAGGAAACCATTACTAATAGGAGGGGGCTCTACATCAGGATAACGACTCAGCCCCATAGAAGATAATAAGACATGAAAACAACCTACTGCAGAGGAGAAACCACAGACCCCCCATATTAGTGTACTAGCCACAGACCCCCCATATTAGTGTACTAGTCACAGACTCCCCATATTAGTGTACTAGTCACAGACTCCCCATATTAGTGTACTAGTCACAGACTCCCCATATTAGTGTACTAGCCACAGACGACCCCATATTAGTGTACTAGTCACAGACTCCCCATATTAGTGTACTAGCCACAGACTCCCCATATTAGTGCACTAGTCACAGACTCCCCATATTAGTGTACTAGCCACAGACTCCCCATATTAGTGTACTAGTCACAGACTCCCCATATTAGTGTACTAGCCACAGACGACCCCATATTAGTGTACTAGCCACAGACTCCCCATATTAGTGCACTAGTCACAGACTCCCCATATTAGTGTACTAGCCACAGACGACCCCATATTAGCGTACTAGCCACAGACTCCCCATATTAGTGCACTAGTCACAGACCCCCATATTAGTGTACTAGCCACAGACGACCCCATATTAGTGTACTAGCCACAGACGACCCCATATTAGTGCACTAGTCACAGACTCCCCATATTAGTGTACTAGCCACAGACTCCCCATATTAGTGTACTAGCCACAGACGACCCCATATTAGTGTACTAGCCACAGACGACCCCATATTAGTGTACTAGCCACAGACGACCCCATATTAGTGTACTAGCCACAGACTCCCCATATTAGTGCACTAGTCACAGACTCCCCATATTAGTGTACTAGCCACAGACTCCCCATATTAGTGCACTAGTCACAGACTCCCCATATTAGTGCACTAGTCACAGATCCCCATATTAGTGTACTAGCCACAGACGTCCCCATATTAGTGTACTAGTCACAGACTCCCCATATTAGTGTACTAGCCACAGACTCCCCATATTAGTGTACTGGCCACAGAATCCCCATATTAGTGTAATAGCCACAGACTCCCCATATTAGTGTACTAGTCACAGACTCCCCATATTATTGTACTAGTCACAGACTCCCCATATTAGTGTACTGGCCACAGACTCCCCATATTAGTGTACTAGTCACAGACTCCCCATATTAGTGTAATAGCCACAGACTCCCCATATTAGTGTACTGGCCACAGAATCCCCATATTAGTGTACTAGCCACAGACTCCCCATATTAGTGTACTAGCCAAAGACTCCCCATATTAGTGTACTAGTCACAGACTCCCCATATTAGTGTACTAGCCACAGACGACCCCATATTAGTGTACTAGTCACAGACTCCCCATATTAGTGTACTAGCCACAGACTCCCCATATTAGTGCACTAGTCACAGACTCCCATATTAGTGTACTAGCCACAGACTCCCCATATTAGTGTACTAGCCACAGACTCCCCCATATTAGTGTACTAGCCACAGACGACCCCATATTAGTGTACTAGCCACAGACTCCCCATATTAGTGCACTAGTCACAGACTCCCCATATTAGTGCACTAGTCACAGATCCCCATATTAGTGTACTAGCCACAGACGTCCCCATATTAGTGTACTAGTCACAGACTCCCCATATTAGTGTACTAGCCACAGACTCCCCATATTAGTGTACTGGCCACAGACTCCCCATATTAGTGTAATAGCCACAGACTCCCCATATTAGTGTACTAGTCACAGACTCCGCATATTAGTGTACTAGTCACAGACTCCCCATATTAGTGTAATAGCCACAGACTCCCCATATTAGTGTACTAGTCACAGACTCCCCATATTAGTGTACTAGTCACAGACTCCCCATATTAGTGTACTGGCCACAGACTCCCCATCTTAGTGTACTAGTCACAGACTCCCCATATTAGTGTAATAGCCACAGACTCCCCATATTAGTGTACTGGCCACAGAATCCCCATATTAGTGTAATAGCCACAGACTCCCCATATTAGTGTACTGGCCACAGACTCCCCATATTAGTGTACTAGTCACAGACTCCCCATATTAGTGTACTAGTCACAGACGACCCCATATTAGTGTACTAGTCATAGACGACCCCATATTAGTGTACTAGTCACAGACTCCCCATATTAGTGTACTAGTCACAGACTCCCCATATTAGTGTACTAGTCACAGACGACCCCATATTAGTGTACTAGTCACAGACTCCCCATATTAGTGTACTAGTCACAGACTCCCTATATTAGTGTACTAGTCACAGACTCCCTATATTAGTGTACTAGTCAGACTCCCTATATTAGTGTACTAGTCACAGACTCCCCATATTAGTGTACTAGTCACAGACTCCCCATATTAGTGTACTAGTCACAGACGACCCCATATTAGTGTACTAGTCACAGACTCCCCATATTAGTGTACTAGTCACAGACTCCCCATATTAGTGTACTAGCCACAGACGACCCCATATTAGTGTACTAGTCAGACTCCCTATATTAGTGTACTAGTCACAGACTCCCTATATTAGTGTACTAGTCACAGACTCCCCATATTAGTGTACTAGCCACAGACGACCCCATATTAGTGTACTAGTCACAGACTCCCCATATTAGTGTACTAGTCACAGACGACCCCATATTAGTGTACTAGCCACAGAACCCCCATATTAGTGTACTGGCCACAGAATCCCCATATTAGTGTACTGGCCACAGAATCCCCATATTAGTGTACTGGCCACAGAATCCCCATATTAGTGTAATAGCCACAGACTCCCCATATTAGTGTACTGGCCACAGACTCCCCATATTAGTGTACTAGTCACAGACTCCCCATATTAGTGTACTAGTCACAGACGACCCCATATTAGTGTACTAGTCACAGACGACCCCATATTAGTGTACTAGTCACAGACGACCCCATATTAGTGTACTAGTCACAGACTCCCCATATTAGTGTACTAGTCACAGACTCCCTATATTAGTGTACTAGTCACAGACTCCCCGTATTAGTGTACTAGCCACAGACTCCCCGTATTAGTGTACTAGCCATAGACGACCCCATATTAGTGTACTAGTCACAGACTCCCTATATTAGTGCACTAGTCACAGACTCCCCATATTAGTGTACTAGCCACAGACGACCCCATATTAGTGTACTAGTCACAGACTCCCCATATTAGTGTACTGGCCACAGAATCCCCATATTAGTGTAATAGCCACAGACTCCCCATATTAGTGTACTAGTCACAGACTCCCCATATTAGTGTACTAGTCACAGACTCCCCATATTAGTGTACTGGCCACAGACTCCCCATATTAGTGTACTAGTCACAGACTCCCCATATTAGTGTAATAGCCACAGACTCCCCATATTAGTGTACTGGCCACAGAATCCCCATATTAGTGTACTAGCCACAGACTCCCCGTATTAGTGTACTAGCCAAAGACTCCCCATATTAATGTACTAGCCACAGACTCCCCGTATTAGTGTACTAGCCACAGACTCCCCATACTAGTGTACTAGCCACAGACTCCCCGTATTAGTGTACTAGCCACAGACTCCCCATATAAGTGTACTAGCCGCAGACGTCCCCATATAAGTGTACTAGCCACAGACTCCCCGTATTAGTGTACTAGCCACAGACTCCCCATATTAGTGTACTAGCCACAGACGACCCCATATTAGTGTACTAGCCACAGACTCCCCATATTAGTGTACTAGCCACAGACGACCCCATATTAGTGTACTAGTCAGACTCCCTATATTAGTGTACTAGTCACAGACTCCCTATATTAGTGTACTAGTCACAGACTCCCCATATTAGTGTACTAGCCACAGACGACCCCATATTAGTGTACTAGTCACAGACTCCCCATATTAGTGTACTAGTCACAGACGACCCCATATTAGTGTACTAGCCACAGAACCCCCATATTAGTGTACTGGCCACAGAATCCCCATATTAGTGTACTGGCCACAGAATCCCCATATTAGTGTACTGGCCACAGAATCCCCATATTAGTGTAATAGCCACAGACTCCCCATATTAGTGTACTGGCCACAGACTCCCCATATTAGTGTACTAGTCACAGACTCCCCATATTAGTGTACTAGTCACAGACGACCCCATATTAGTGTACTAGTCACAGACGACCCCATATTAGTGTACTAGTCACAGACGACCCCATATTAGTGTACTAGTCACAGACTCCCCATATTAGTGTACTAGTCACAGACTCCCTATATTAGTGTACTAGTCACAGACTCCCCGAATTAGTGTACTAGCCACAGACTCCCCGTATTAGTGTACTAGCCATAGACGACCCCATATTAGTGTACTAGTCACAGACTCCCTATATTAGTGCACTAGTCACAGACTCCCCATATTAGTGTACTAGCCACAGACGACCCCATATTAGTGTACTAGTCACAGACTCCCCATATTAGTGTACTGGCCACAGAATCCCCATATTAGTGTAATAGCCACAGACTCCCCATATTAGTGTACTAGTCACAGACTCCCCATATTAGTGTACTAGTCACAGACTCCCCATATTAGTGTACTGGCCACAGACTCCCCATATTAGTGTACTAGTCACAGACTCCCCATATTAGTGTAATAGCCACAGACTCCCCATATTAGTGTACTGGCCACAGAATCCCCATATTAGTGTACTAGCCACAGACTCCCCGTATTAGTGTACTAGCCAAAGACTCCCCATATTAATGTACTAGCCACAGACTCCCCGTATTAGTGTACTAGCCACAGACTCCCCATACTAGTGTACTAGCCACAGACTCCCCGTATTAGTGTACTAGCCACAGACTCCCCATATAAGTGTACTAGCCGCAGACGTCCCCATATAAGTGTACTAGCCACAGACTCCCCGTATTAGTGTACTAGCCACAGACTCCCCATATTAGTGTACTAGCCACAGACGACCCCATATTAGTGTACTAGCCACAGACTCCCCATATTAGTGTACTAGCCACAGACTCCCCATATTAGTGTACTGGCCACAGACTCCCCATATTAGTGTACTGGCCACAGACTCCCCATATTAGTGTACTGGCCACAGACTCCCCATATTAGTGTACTGGCCACAGACTCCCCATATTAGTGTACTGGCCACAGACTCCCCATATTAGTGTACTAGCCACAGACCCCCCATATTAGTGTACTGGCCACAGACTCCCCATATTAGTGTACTGGCCACAGACTCCCCATATTAGTGTACTGGCCACAGACTCCCCATATTAGTGTACTAGCCACAGACCGCCCATATTAGTGTACTAGCCACAGACCGCCCATATTAGTGTACTAGCCACAGACTGCCCATATTAGTGTACTAGCCGCAGACTCCCCATATTAGTGTACTAGCCACAGACGACCCCATATTAGTGTACTAGCCACAGACTCCCCATATTAGTGCACTAGTCACAGACTCCCCATATTAGTGCACTAGTCACATACTCCCCATATTAGTGCACTAGCCACAGACGTCCCCATATTAGTGTACTAGTCACAGACTCCCCATATTAGTGTACTAGCCACAGACTCCCCATATTAGTGTACTGGCCACAGACTCCCCATATTAGTGTAATAGCCACAGACTCCCCATATTAGTGTACTAGTCACAGACTCCCCATATTAGTGTACTAGTCACAGACTCCCCATATTAGTGTACTGGCCACAGAATCCCCATATTAGTGTAATAGCCACAGACTCCCCATATTAGTGTACTAGTCACAGACTCCCCATATTAGTGTACTAGTCACAGACTCCCCATATTAGTGTACTGGCCACAGACTCCCCATATTAGTGTACTAGTCACAGACTCCCCATATTAGTGTAATAGCCACAGACTCCCCATATTAGTGTACTGGCCACAGAATCCCCATATTAGTGTAATAGCCACAGACTCCCCATATTAGTGTACTGGCCACAGACTCCCCATATTAGTGTACTAGTCACAGACTCCCCATATTAGTGTACTAGTCACAGACGACCCCATATTAGTGTACTAGTCATAGACGACCCCATATTAGTGTACTAGTCACAGACTCCCCATATTAGTATACTAGTCACAGACTCCCCATATTAGTGTACTAGTCACAGACGACCCCATATTAGTGTACTAGTCACAGACTCCCCATATTAGTGTACTAGTCACAGACTCCCTATATTAGTGTACTAGTCACAGACTCCCTATATTAGTGTACTAGTCACAGACTCCCTATATTAGTGTACTAGTCACAGACTCCCCATATTAGTGTACTAGTCACAGACTCCCCATATTAGTGTACTAGCCACAGACGACCCCATATTAGTGTACTAGTCACAGACTCCCCATATTAGTGTACTAGTCACAGACTCCCCATATTAGTGTACTAGCCACAGACGACCCCATATTAGTGTACTAGTCACAGACTCCCTATATTAGTGTACTAGTCACAGACTCCCTATATTAGTGTACTAGTCACAGACTCCCCATATTAGTGTACTAGCCACAGACCCCCCATATTAGTGTACTGGCCACAGACTCCCCATATTAGTGTACTGGCCACAGACTCCCCATATTAGTGTACTGGCCACAGACTCCCCATATTAGTGTACTAGCCACAGACTGCCCATATTAGTGTACTAGCCACAGACCGCCCATATTAGTGTACTAGCCACAGACTGCCCATATTAGTGTACTAGCCACAGACTCCCCATATTAGTGTACTAGCCGCAGACTCCCCATATTAGTGTACTAGCCACAGACGACCCCATATTAGTGTACTAGCCACAGACGACCCCATATTAGTGTACTAGTCACAGATGACCCCATATTAGTGTACTAGCCACAGACGACCCCATATTAGTGTACTAGCCACAGACTCCCCATATTAGTGCACTAGTCACAGACTCCGCATATTAGTGTACTAGTCACAGACGACCCCATATTAGTGTACTAGCCACAGACTCCCCATATTAGTGTACTAGCCACAGACTCCCCATATTAGTGTACTAGCCACAGACTCCCCATATTAGTGTACTAGCCACAGACTCCCCATATTAGTGCACTAGTCACAGACTCCGCATATTAGTGTACTAGCCACAGACGACCCCATATTAGTGCACTAGTCACAGACTCCCCATATTAGTGTACTAGCCACAGACTCCCCATATTAGTGTACTAGCCACAGACGACCCCATATTAGTGTACTAGCCACAGACGACCCCATATTAGTGTACTAGCCACAGACTCCCCATATTAGTGCACTAGTCACAGACTCCCCATATTAGTGCACTAGTCACAGATCCCCATATTAGTGTACTAGCCACAGACGTCCCCATATTAGTGTACTAGTCACAGACTCCCCATATTAGTGTAATAGCCACAGACTCCCCATATTAGTGTACTAGTCACAGACTCCCCATATTAGTGTACTAGTCACAGACTCCCCATATTAGTGTACTGGCCACAGACTCCCCATATTAGTGTACTAGCCACAGACTCCCCATATTAGTGTACTAGCCACAGACTGCCCATATTAGTGTACTAGCCACAGACCGCCCATATTAGTGTACTAGCCACAGACTGCCCATATTAGTGTACTAGCCGCAGACTCCCCATATTAGTGTACTAGCCACAGACGACCCCATATTAGTGTACTAGCCACAGACTCCCCATATTAGTGTACTAGTCACAGATGACCCCATATTAGTGTACTAGCCACAGACGACCCCATATTAGTGTACTAGCCACAGACTCCCCATATTAGTGCACTAGTCACAGACTCCCCATATTAGTGTACTAGCCACAGACGACTCCATATTAGTGTACTAGCTAGACTCCCCATATTAGTGCACTAGTCACAGACCCCCCATATTAGTGTACTAGCCACAGACGACCCCATATTAGTGTACTAGCCACAGACGACCCCATATTAGTGCACTAGTCACAGACTCCCCATATTAGTGTACTAGCCACAGACTCCCCATATTAGTGTACTAGCCACAGACGACCCCATATTAGTGTACTAGCCACAGACGACCCCATATTAGTGTACTAGCCACAGACTCCCCATATTAGTGCACTAGTCACAGACTCCCCATATTAGTGTACTAGCCACAGACGTCCCCATATTAGTGTACTAGTCACAGACTCCCCATATTAGTGTACTAGCCACAGACTCCCCATATTAGTGTACTGGCCACAGACTCCCCATATTAGTGTAATAGCCACAGACTCCCCATATTAGTGTACTAGCCACAGACTCCCCATATTAGTGCACTAGTCACAGACCCCCCATATTAGTGTACTAGCCACAGACGACCCCATATTAGTGTACTAGCCACAGACTCCCATATTAGTGTACTAGTCTCAGATGACCCCATATTAGTGCACTAGTCACAGACTCCCCATATTAGTGTACTAGCCACAGACGACCCCATATTAGTGTACTAGCCACAGATGACCCCATATTAGTGTACTAGCCACAGACGACCCCATATTAGTGTACTAGCCACAGACTCCCCATATTAGTGCACTAGTCACAGACTCCCCATATTAGTGTACTAGCCACAGACGACTCCATATTAGTGTACTAGCCACAGACTCCCCATATTAGTGCACTAGTCACAGACCCCCCATATTAGTGTACTAGCCACAGACGACCCCATATTAGTGTACTAGCCACAGACGACCCCATATTAGTGCACTAGTCACAGACTCCCCATATTAGTGTACTAGCCACAGACTCCCCATATTAGTGTACTAGCCACAGACGACCCCATATTAGTGTACTAGCCACAGACGACCCCATATTAGTGTACTAGCCACAGACTCCCCATATTAGTGCACTAGTCACAGACTCCCCATATTAGTGCACTAGTCACAGATCCCCATATTAGTGTACTAGCCACAGACGTCCCCATATTAGTGTACTAGTCACAGACTCCCCATATTAGTGTACTAGCCACAGACTCCCCATATTAGTGTACTGGCCACAGACTCCCCATATTAGTGTAATAGCCACAGACTCCCCATATTAGTGTACTAGTCACAGACTCCCCATATTAGTGTACTAGTCACAGACTCCCCATATTAGTGTACTGGCCACAGAATCCCCATATTAGTGTAATAGCCACAGACTCCCCATATTAGTGTACTAGTCACAGACTCCCCATATTAGTGTACTGGCCACAGACTCCCCATATTAGTGTACTAGTCACAGACTCCCCATATTAGTGTAATAGCCACAGACTCCCCATATTAGTGTACTGGCCACAGAATCCCCATATTAGTGTAATAGCCACAGACTCCCCATATTAGTGTACTGGCCACAGACTCCCCATATTAGTGTACTAGTCACAGACTCCCCATATTAGTGTACTAGTCACAGACGACCCCATATTAGTGTACTAGTCATAGACGACCCCATATTAGTGTACTAGTCACAGACTCCCCATATTAGTGTACTAGTCACAGACTCCCCATATTAGTGTACTAGTCACAGACGACCCCATATTAGTGTACTAGTCACAGACTCCCCATATTAGTGTACTAGTCACAGACTCCCTATATTAGTGTACTAGTCACAGACTCCCTATATTAGTGTACTAGTCAGACTCCCTATATTAGTGTACTAGTCACAGACTCCCCATATTAGTGTACTAGTCACAGACTCCCCATATTAGTGTACTAGCCACAGACTCCCCATATTAGTGTACTGGCCACAGACTCCCCATATTAGTGTATTGGCCACAGACTCCCCATATTAGTGTACTAGCCACAGACTGCCCATATTAGTGTACTAGGCACAGACCGCCCATATTAGTGTACTAGCCACAGACTGCCCATATTAGTGTACTAGCCACAGACTCCCCATATTAGTGTACTAGCCGCAGACTCCCCATATTAGTGTACTAGCCACAGACGACCCCATATTAGTGTACTAGCCACAGACTCCCCATATTAGTGTACTAGTCACAGATGACCCCATATTAGTGTAATAGCCACAGACTCCCCATATTAGTGTACTAGTCACAGACTCCCCATATTAGTGTACTAGTCACAGACTCCCCATATTAGTGTACTGGCCACAGACTCCCCATATTAGTGTACTAGTCACAGACTCCCCATATTAGTGTAATAGCCACAGACTCCCCATATTAGTGTACTGGCCACAGAATCCCCATATTAGTGTAATAGCCACAGACTCCCCATATTAGTGTACTGGCCACAGACTCCCCATATTAGTGTACTAGTCACAGACTCCCCATATTAGTGTACTAGTCACAGACGACCCCATATTAGTGTACTAGTCACAGACTCCCCATATTAGTATACTAGTCACAGACTCCCCATATTAGTGTACTAGTCACAGACGACCCCATATTAGTGTACTAGTCACAGACTCCCCATATTAGTGTACTAGTCACAGACTCCCT
Organism: Rhinoderma darwinii; assembly: GCF_050947455.1. Taxonomy (NCBI): domain Eukaryota; kingdom Metazoa; phylum Chordata; class Amphibia; order Anura; family Rhinodermatidae; genus Rhinoderma; species Rhinoderma darwinii. Next base: position 6,112,602 of record NC_134699.1, on the reverse strand, counting down.
ATATTAGTGTACTAGTCACAGACTCCCTATATTAGTGTACTAGTCACAGACTCCCTATATTAGTGTACTAGTCACAGACTCCCCATATTAGTGTACTAGTCACAGACTCCCCATATTAGTGTACTAGCCACAGACGACCCCATATTAGTGTACTAGTCACAGACTCCCCATATTAGTGTACTAGTCACAGACTCCCCATATTAGTGTACTAGCCACAGACGACCCCATATTAGTGTACTAGTCACAGACTCCCTATATTAGTGTACTAGTCACAGACTCCCTATATTAGTGTACTAGTCACAGACTCCCCATATTAGTGTACTAGCCACAGACGACCCCATATTAGTGTACTAGTCACAGACTCCCCATATTAGTGTACTAGTCACAGACGACCCCATATTAGTGTACTAGCCACAGACCCCCCATATTAGTGTACTGGCCACAGAATCCCCATATTAGTGTACTGGCCACAGAATCCCCATATTAGTGTAATAGCCACAGACTCCCCATTTTAGTGTACTGGCCACAGACTCCCCATATTAGTGTACTAGTCACAGACTCCCCATATTAGTGTACTAGTCACAGACGACCCCATATTAGTGTACTAGTCACAGACGACCCCATATTAGTGTACTAGTCACAGACTCCCCATATTAGTGTACTAGTCACAGATTCCCTATATTAGTGTACTAGTCACAGACTCCCCATATTAGTGTACTAGCCACAGACTCCCCGTATTAGTGTACTAGCCATAGACGACCCCATATTAGTGTACTAGTCACAGACTCCCTATATTAGTGCACTAGTCACAGACTCCCCATATTAGTGTACTAGCCACAGACAACCCCATATTAGTGTACTAGTCACAGACTCCCCATATTAGTGTACTGGCCACAGAATCCCCATATTAGTGTAATAGCCACAGACTCCCTATATTAGTGTACTAGTCACAGACTCCCCATATTAGTGTACTAGTCACAGACTCCCCATATTAGTGTACTGGCCACAGACTCCCCATATTAGTGTACTAGTCACAGACTCCCCATATTAGTGTAATAGCCACAGACTCCCCATATTAGTGTACTGGCCACAGAATCCCCATATTAGTGTACTAGCCACAGACTCCCCGTATTAGTGTACTAGCCAAAGACTCCCCATATTAATGTACTAGCCACAGACTCCCCGTATTAGTGTACTAGCCACAGACTCCCCATACTAGTGTACTAGCCACAGACTCCCCGTATTAGTGTACTAGCCACAGACTCCCCATATAAGTGTACTAGCCGCAGACGTCCCCATATAAGTGTACTAGCCACAGACTCCCCGTATTAGTGTACTAGCCACAGACTCCCCATATTAGTGTACTAGCCACAGACGACCCCATATTAGTGTACTAGCCACAGACTCCCCATATTAGTGTACTAGCCACAGACTCCCCATATTAGTGTACTGGCCACAGACTCCCCATATTAGTGTACTGGCCACAGACTCCCCATATTAGTGTACTGGCCACAGACTCCCCATATTAGTGTACTGGCCACAGACTCCCCATATTAGTGTACTGGCCACAGACTCCCCATATTAGTGTACTAGCCACAGACCCCCCATATTAGTGTACTGGCCACAGACTCCCCATATTAGTGTACTGGCCACAGACTCCCCATATTAGTGTACTGGCCACAGACTCCCCATATTAGTGTACTGGCCACAGACTCCCCATATTAGTGTATTGGCCACAGACTCCCCATATTAGTGTACTAGCCACAGACTGCCCATATTAGTGTACTAGGCACAGACCGCCCATATTAGTGTACTAGCCACAGACTGCCCATATTAGTGTACTAGCCACAGACTCCCCATATTAGTGTACTAGCCGCAGACTCCCCATATTAGTGTACTAGCCACAGACGACCCCATATTAGTGTACTAGCCACAGACTCCCCATATTAGTGTACTAGTCACAGATGACCCCATATTAGTGTATTAGCCACAGACGACCCCATATTAGTGTACTAGCCACAGACTCCCCATATTAGTGCACTAGTCACAGACTCCCCATATTAGTGTACTAGTCACAGACGACCCCATATTAGTGTACTAGCCACAGACTCCCCATATTAGTGCACTAGTCACAGACCCCCCATATTAGTGTACTAGCCACAGACGACCCCATATTAGTGTACTAGCCACAGACTCCCCATATTAGTGTACTAGTCACAGATGACCCCATATTAGTGCACTAGTCACAGACTCCCCATATTAGTGTACTAGCCACAGACGACCCCATATTAGTGTACTAGCCACAGACTCCCCATATTAGTGTACTAGTCACAGATGACCCCATATTAGTGTACTAGCCACAGACGACCCCATATTAGTGTACTAGCCACAGACTCCCCATATTAGTGCACTAGTCACAGACTCCCCATATTAGTGTACTAGCCACAGACGACTCCATATTAGTGTACTAGCCACAGACTCCCCATATTAGTGCACTAGTCACAGACCCCCCATATTAGTGTACTAGCCACAGACGACCCCATATTAGTGTACTAGCCACAGACGACCCCATATTAGTGCACTAGTCACAGACTCCCCATATTAGTGTACTAGCCACAGACTCCCCATATTAGTGTACTAGCCACAGACGACCCCATATTAGTGTACTAGCCACAGACGACCCCATATTAGTGTACTAGCCACAGACTCCCCATATTAGTGCACTAGTCACAGACTCCCCATATTAGTGCACTAGTCACAGATCCCCATATTAGTGTACTAGCCACAGACGTCCCCATATTAGTGTACTAGTCACAGACTCCCCATATTAGTGTACTAGCCACAGACTCCCCATATTAGTGTACTGGCCACAGACTCCCCATATTAGTGTAATAGCCACAGACTCCCCATATTAGTGTACTAGTCACAGACTCCCCATATTAGTGTACTAGTCACAGACTCCCCATATTAGTGTACTGGCCACAGAATCCCCATATTAGTGTAATAGCCACAGACTCCCCATATTAGTGTACTAGTCACAGACTCCCCATATTAGTGTACTGGCCACAGACTCCCCATATTAGTGTAATAGCCACAGACTCCCCATATTAGTGTACTGGCCACAGAATCCCCATATTAGTGTAATAGCCACAGACTCCCCATATTAGTGTACTGGCCACAGACTCCCCATATTAGTGTACTGGCCACAGACTCCCCATATTAGTGTACTAGTCACAGACTCCCCATATTAGTGTACTAGTCACAGACGACCCCATATTAGTGTACTAGTCACAGACTCCCCATATTAGTGTACTGGCCACAGAATCCCCATATTAGTGTAATAGCCACAGACTCCCCATATTAGTGTACTAGTCACAGACTCCCCATATTAGTGTACTGGCCACAGACTCCCCATATTAGTGTAATAGCCACAGACTCCCCATATTAGTGTACTGGCCACAGAATCCCCATATTAGTGTAATAGCCACAGACTCCCCATATTAGTGTACTGGCCACAGACTCCCCATATTAGTGTACTGGCCACAGACTCCCCATATTAGTGTACTAGTCACAGACTCCCCATATTAGTGTACTAGTCACAGACGACCCCATATTAGTGTACTAGTCATAGACGACCCCATATTAGTGTACTAGTCACAGACTCCCCATATTAGTGTACTAGTCACAGACTCCCCATATTAGTGTACTAGTCACAGACGACCCCATATTAGTGTACTAGTCACAGACTCCCCATATTAGTGTACTAGTCACAGACTCCCTATATTAGTGTACTAGTCACAGACTCCCTATATTAGTGTACTAGTCAGACTCCCTATATTAGTGTACTAGTCACAGACTCCCCATATTAGTGTACTAGTCACAGACTCCCCATATTAGTGTACTAGCCACAGACGACCCCATATTAGTGTACTAGTCACAGACTCCCCATATTAGTGTACTAGTCACAGACTCCCCATATTAGTGTACTAGCCACAGACGACCCCATATTAGTGTACTAGTCACAGACTCCCTATATTAGTGTACTAGTCACAGACTCCCTATATTAGTGTACTAGTCACAGACTCCCCATATTAGTGTACTAGCCACAGACGACCCCATATTAGTGTACTAGTCACAGACTCCCCATATTAGTGTACTAGTCACAGACGACCCCATATTAGTGTACTAGCCACAGACCCCCCATATTAGTGTACTGGCCACAGAATCCCCATATTAGTGTACTGGCCACAGAATCCCCATATTAGTGTAATAGCCACAGACTCCCCATATTAGTGTACTGGCCACAGACTCCCCATATTAGTGTACTAGTCACAGACTCCCCATATTAGTGTACTAGTCACAGACGACCCCATATTAGTGTACTAGTCACAGACGACCCCATATTAGTGTACTAGTCACAGACGACCCCATATTAGTGTACTAGTCACAGACTCCCCATATTAGTGTACTAGTCACAGACTCCCTATATTAGTGTACTAGTCACAGACTCCCCATATTAGTGTACTAGCCACAGACTCCCCGTATTAGTGTACTAGCCATAGACGACCCCATATTAGTGTACTAGTCACAGACTCCCTATATTAGTGCACTAGTCACAGACTCCCCATATTAGTGTACTAGCCACAGACGACCCCATATTAGTGTACTAGTCACAGACTCCCCATATTAGTGTACTGGCCACAGAATCCCCATATTAGTGTAATAGCCACAGACTCCCCATATTAGTGTACTAGTCACAGACTCCCCATATTAGTGTACTAGTCACAGACTCCCCATATTAGTGTACTGGCCACAGACTCCCCATATTAGTGTACTAGTCACAGACTCCCCATATTAGTGTAATAGCCACAGACTCCCCATATTAGTGTACTGGCCACAGAATCCCCGTATTAGTGTACTAGCCACAGACTCCCCGTATTAGTGTAATAGCCAAAGACTCCCCATATTAATGTACTAGCCACAGACTCCCCGTATTAGTGTACTAGCCACAGACTCCCCATACTAGTGTACTAGCCACAGACTCCCCATATAAGTGTACTAGCCGCAGACGTCCCCATATAAGTGTACTAGTCACAGACTCCCCGTATTAGTGTACTAGCCACAGACTCCCCATATTAGTGCACTAGTCACAGACTCCCCATATTAGTGTACTAGCCACAGACGACCCCATATTAGTGTACTAGTCACAGACTCCCTATATTAGTGCACTAGTCACAGACTCCCCATATTAGTGTACTAGCCACAGACGACCCCATATTAGTGTACTAGTCACAGACTCCCCATATTAGTGTACTGGCCACAGAATCCCCATATTAGTGTAATAGCCACAGACTCCCCATATTAGTGTACTAGTCACAGACTCCCCATATTAGTGTACTAGTCACAGACTCCCCATATTAGTGTACTGGCCACAGACTCCCCATATTAGTGTACTAGTCACAGACTCCCCATATTAGTGTAATAGCCACAGACTCCCCATATTAGTGTACTGGCCACAGAATCCCCATATTAGTGTACTAGCCACAGACTCCCCGTATTAGTGTACTAGCCAAAGACTCCCCATATTAATGTACTAGCCACAGACTCCCCGTATTAGTGTACTAGCCACAGACTCCCCATACTAGTGTACTAGCCACAGACTCCCCGTATTAGTGTACTAGCCACAGACTCCCCATATAAGTGTACTAGCCGCAGACGTCCCCATATAAGTGTACTAGCCACAGACTCCCCGTATTAGTGTACTAGCCACAGACTCCCCATATTAGTGTACTAGCCACAGACGACCCCATATTAGTGTACTAGCCACAGACTCCCCATATTAGTGTACTAGCCACAGACTCCCCATATTAGTGTACTGGCCACAGACTCCCCATATTAGTGTACTGGCCACAGACTCCCCATATTAGTGTACTGGCCACAGACTCCCCATATTAGTGTACTGGCCACAGACTCCCCATATTAGTGTACTGGCCACAGACTCCCCATATTAGTGTACTAGCCACAGACCCCCCATATTAGTGTACTGGCCACAGACTCCCCATATTAGTGTACTGGCCACAGACTCCCCATATTAGTGTACTGGCCACAGACTCCCCATATTAGTGTACTAGCCACAGACTGCCCATATTAGTGTACTGGCCACAGACCGCCCATATTAGTGTACTAGCCACAGACTGCCCATATTAGTGTACTAGCCGCAGACTCCCCATATTAGTGTACTAGCCGCAGACGACCCCATATTAGTGTACTAGCCACAGACTCCCCATATTAGTGTACTAGTCACAGATGACCCCATATTAGTGTACTAGCCACAGACGACCCCATATTAGTGTACTAGCCACAGACTCCCCCTATTAGTGCACTAGTCACAGACTCCCCATATTAGTGTACTAGCCACAGACGACTCCATATTAGTGTACTAGCCACAGACTCCCCATATTAGTGCACTAGTCACAGACCCCCCATATTAGTGTACTAGCCACAGACGACCCCATATTAGTGTACTAGACACAGACGACCCCATATTAGTGCACTAGTCACAGACTCCCCATATTAGTGTACTAGCCACAGACTCCCCATATTAGTGTACTAGCCACAGACGACCCCATATTAGTGTACTAGCCACAGACGACCCCATATTAGTGTACTAGCCACAGACTCCCCATATTAGTGCACTAGTCACAGACTCCCCATATTAGTGTACTAGCCACAGACGTCCCCATATTAGTGTACTAGTCACAGACTCCCCATATTAGTGTACTGGCCACAGACTCCCCATATTAGTGTAATAGTCACAGACTCCCCATATTAGTGTACTAGTCACAGACTCCCCATATTAGTGTACTGCCCACAGAATCCCCATATTAGTGTAATAGCCACAGACTCCCCATATTAGTGTACTAGTCACAGACTCCCCATATTAGTGTACTAGTCACAGACTCCCCATATTAGTGTACTGGCCACAGACTCCCCATATTAGTGTACTAGTCACAGACTCCCCATATTAGTGTAATAGCCACAGACTCCCCATATTAGTGTACTGGCCACAGAATCCCCATATTAGTGTAATAGCCACAGACTCCCCATATTAGTGTACTGGCCACAGACTCCCCATATTAGTGTACTAGTCACAGACTCCCCATATTAGTGTACTAGTCACAGACGACCCCATATTAGTGTACTAGTCATAGACGACCCCATATTAGTGTACTAGTCACAGACTCCCCATATTAGTATACTAGTCACAGACTCCCCATATTAGTGTACTAGTCACAGACGACCCCATATTAGTGTACTAGTCACAGACTCCCCATATTAGTGTACTAGTCACAGACTCCCTATATTAGTGTACCAGTCACAGACTCCCTATATTAGTGTACTAGTCACAGACTCCCTATATTAGTGTACTAGTCACAGACTCCCCATATTAGTGTACTAGTCACAGACTCCCCATATTAGTGTACTAGCCACAGACGACCCCATATTAGTGTACTAGTCACAGACTCCCCATATTAGTGTACTAGTCACAGACTCCCCATATTAGTGTACTAGCCACAGACGACCCCATATTAGTGTACTAGTCACAGACTCCCTATATTAGTGTACTAGTCGCAGACTCCCTATATTAGTGTACTAGTCACAGACTCCCCATATTAGTGTACTAGCCACAGACGACCCCATATTAGTGTACTAGTCACAGACTCCCCATATTAGTGTACTAGTCACAGACGACCCCATATTAGTGTACTAGCCACAGACCCCCCATATTAGTGTACTGGCCACAGAATCCCCATATTAGTGTACTGGCCACAGAATCCCCATATTAGTGTAATAGCCACAGACTCCCCATATTAGTGCACTGGCCACAGACTCCCCATATTAGTGTACTAGTCACAGACTCCCCATATTAGTGTACTAGTCACAGACGACCCCATATTAGTGTACTAGTCACAGACGACCCCATATTAGTGTACTAGTCACAGACTCCCCATATTAGTGTACTAGTCACAGACTCCCTATATTAGTGTACTAGTCACAGACTCCCCATATTAGTGTACTAGCCACAGACTCCCCGTATTAGTGTACTAGCCATAGACGACCCCATATTAGTGTACTAGTCACAGACTCCCTATATTAGTGCACTAGTCACAGACTCCCCATATTAGTGTACTAGCCACAGACGACCCCATATTAGTGTACTAGTCACAGACTCCCCATATTAGTGTACTGGCCACAGAATCCCCATATTAGTGTAATAGCCACAGACTCCCCATATTAGTGTACTAGTCACAGACTCCCCATATTAGTGTACTAGTCACAGACTCCCCATATTAGTGTACTGGCCACAGACTCCCCATATTAGTGTACTAGTCACAGACTCCCCATATTAGTGTAATAGCCACAGACTCCCCATATTAGTGTACTGGCCACAGAATCCCCATATTAGTGTACTAGCCACAGACTCCCCGTATTAGTGTACTAGCCAAAGACTCCCCATATTAATGTACTAGCCACAGACTCCCCGTATTAGTGTACTAGCCACAGACTCCCCATACTAGTGTACTAGCCACAGACTCCCCGTATTAGTGTACTAGCCACAGACTCCCCATATAAGTGTACTAGCCGCAGACGTCCCCATATAAGTGTACTAGCCACAGACTCCCCGTATTAGTGTACTAGCCACAGACTCCCCATATTAGTGTACTAGCCACAGACGACCCCATATTAGTGTACTAGCCACAGACTCCCCATATTAGTGTACTAGCCACAGACTCCCCATATTAGTGTACTGGCCACAGACTCCCCATATTAGTGTACTGGCCACAGACTCCCCATATTAGTGTACTGGCCACAGACTCCCCATATTAGTGTACTGGCCACAGACTCCCCATATTAGTGTACTGGCCACAGACTCCCCATATTAGTGTACTAGCCACAGACCCCCCATATTAGTGTACTGGCCACAGACTCCCCATATTAGTGTACTGGCCACAGACTCCCCATATTAGTGTACTGGCCACAGACTCCCCATATTAGTGTATTGGCCACAGACTCCCCATATTAGTGTACTAGCCACAGACTGCCCATATTAGTGTACTAGGCACAGACCGCCCATATTAGTGTACTAGCCACAGACTGCCCATATTAGTGTACTAGCCACAGACTCCCCATATTAGTGTACTAGCCGCAGACTCCCCATATTAGTGTACTAGCCACAGACGACCCCATATTAGTGTACTAGCCACAGACTCCCCATATTAGTGTACTAGTCACAGATGACCCCATATTAGTGTACTAGCCACAGACAACCCCATATTAGTGTACTAGCCACAGACTCCCCATATTAGTGCACTAGTCACAGACTCCCCATATTAGTGTACTAGCCACAGACGACCCCATATTAGTGTACTAGCCACAGACTCCCCATATTAGTGCACTAGTCACAGACCCCCCATATTAGTGTACTAGCCACAGACGACCCCATATTAGTGTACTAGCCACAGACGACCCCATATTAGTGCACTAGTCACAGACTCCCCATATTAGTGTACTAGCCACAGACTCCCCATATTAGTGTACTAGCCACAGACTCCCCATATTAGTGTACTAGCCACAGACGACCCCATATTAGTGTACTAGCCACAGACGACCCCATATTAGTGTACTAGCCACAGACTCCCCATATTAGTGCACTAGTCACAGACTCCCCATATTAGTGCACTAGTCACAGACTCCCCATATTAGTGCACTAGTCACAGATCCCCATATTAGTGTACTAGCCACAGACGTCCCCATATTAGTGTACTAGTCACAGACTCCCCATATTAGTGTACTAGCCACAGACTCCCCATATTAGTGTACTGGCCACAGACTCCCCATATTAGTGTAATAGCCACAGACTCCCCATATTAGTGTACTAGTCACAGACTCCCCATATTAGTTTAGTGTACTAGCCACAGACTCCCCGTATTAGTGTACTAGCCATAGACGACCCCATATTAGTGTACTAGTCACAGACTCCCTATATTAGTGCACTAGTCACAGACTCCCCATATTAGTGTACTAGCCACAGACGACCCCATATTAGTGTACTAGTCACAGACTCCCCATATTAGTGTACTGGCCACAGAATCCCCATATTAGTGTAATAGCCACAGACTCCCCATATTAGTGTACTAGTCACAGACTCCCCATATTAGTGTACTAGTCACAGACTCCCCATATTAGTGTACTGGCCACAGACTCCCCATATTAGTGTACTAGTCACAGAATCCCCATATTAGTGTACTAGCCACAGACTCCCCGTATTAGTGTACTAGCCAAAGACTCCCCATATTAATGTACTAGCCACAGACTCCCCGTATTAGTGTACTAGCCACAGACTCCCCATACTAGTGTACTAGCCACAGACTCCCCGTATTAGTGTACTAGCCACAGACTCCCCATATAAGTGTACTAGCCGCAGACGTCCCCATATAAGTGTACTAGCCACAGACTCCCCGTATTAGTGTACTAGCCACAGACTCCCCGTATTAGTGTACTAGCCACAGACTCCCCCATATTAGTGTACTAGCCACAGACTCCCCATATTAGTGTACTAGCCACAGACTCCCCATATTAGTGTACTGGCCACAGACTCCCCATATTAGTGTACTGGCCACAGACTCCCCATATTAGTGTACTGGCCACAGACTCCCCATATTAGTGTACTGGCCACAGACTCCCCATATTAGTGTACTGGCCACAGACTCCCCATATTAGTGTACTGGCCACAGACTCCCCATATTAGTGCACTAGTCACAGACTCCCCATATTAGTGTACTAGCCACAGACGACCCCATATTAGTGTACTAGCCACAGACTCCCCATATTAGTGCACTAGTCACAGACCCCCCATATTAGTGTACTAGCCACAGACGACCCCATATTAGTGTACTAGCCACAGACGACCCCATATTAGTGCACTAGTCACAGACTCCCCATATTAGTGTACTAGCCACAGACTCCCCATATTAGTGTACTAGCCACAGACGACCCCATATTAGTGTACTAGCCACAGACGACCCCATATTAGTGTACTAGCCACAGACTCCCCATATTAGTGCACTAGTCACAGACTCCCCATATTAGTGCACTAGTCACAGACTCCCCATATTAGTGTACTAGCCACAGACGTCCCCATATTAGTGTACTAGCCACAGACTCCCCATATTAGTGCACTAGTCACAGACTCCCCATATTAGTGCACTAGTCACAGACTCCCCATATTAGTGCACTAGTCACAGATCCCCATATTAGTGTACTAGCCACAGACGTCCCCATATTAGTGTACTAGTCACAGACTCCCCATATTAGTGTACTAGCCACAGACTCCCCATATTAGTGTACTGGCCACAGACTCCCCATATTAGTGTAATAGCCACAGACTCCCCATATTAGTGTACTAGTCACAGACTCCCCATATTAGTGTACTAGCCACAGACTCCCCGTATTAGTGTACTAGCCATAGACGACCCCATATTAGTGTACTAGTCACAGACTCCCTATATTAGTGCACTAGTCACAGACTCCCCATATTAGTGTACTAGCCACAGACGACCCCATATTAGTGTACTAGTCACAGACTCCCCATATTAGTGTACTAGTCACAGACTCCCCATATTAGTGTACTGGCCACAGAATCCCCATATTAGTGTAATAGCCACAGACTCCCCATATTAGTGTACTAGTCACAGACTCCCCATATTAGTGTACTAGTCACAGACTCCCCATATTAGTGTACTGGCCACAGACTCCCCATATTAGTGTACTAGTCACAGACTCCCCATATTAGTGTAATAGCCACAGACTCCCCATATTAGTGTACTGGCCACAGAATCCCCATATTAGTGTACTAGCCACAGACTCCCCGTATTAGTGTACTAGCCAAAGACTCCCCATATTAATGTACTAGCCACAGACTCCCCGTATTAGTGTACTAGCCACAGACTCCCCATACTAGTGTACTAGCCACAGACTCCCCGTATTAGTGTACTAGCCACAGACTTCCCATATAAGTGTACTAGCCGCAGACGTCCCCATATAAGTGTACTAGCCATAGACTCCCCGTATTAGTGTACTAGCCACAGACTCCCCATATTAGTGTACTAGCCACAGACGACCCCATATTAGTGTACTAGCCACAGACTCCCCATATTAGTGTACTAGCCACAGACTCCCCATATTAGTGTACTGGCCACAGACTCCCCATATTAGTGTACTGGCCACAGACTCCCCATATTAGTGTACTGGCCACAGACTCCCCATATTAGTGTACTGGCCACAGACTCCCCATATTAGTGTACTGGCCACAGACTCCCCATATTAGTGTACTAGCCACAGACCCCCCATATTAGTGTACTGGCCACAGACTCCCCATATTAGTGTACTGGCCACAGACTCCCCATATTAGTGTACTGGCCACAGACTCCCCATATTAGTGTATTGGCCACAGACTCCCCATATTAGTGTACTAGCCACAGACTGCCCATATTAGTGTACTAGGCACAGACCGCCCATATTAGTGTACTAGCCACAGACTGCCCATATTAGTGTACTAGCCACAGACTCCCCATATTAGTGTACTAGCCGCAGACTCCCCATATTAGTGTACTAGCCGCAGACGACCCCATATTAGTGTACTAGCCACAGACTCCCCATATTAGTGTACTGGCCACAGACTCCCCATATTAGTGTAATAGCCACAGACTCCCCATATTAGTGTACTAGTCACAGACTCCCCATATTAGTGTACTAGTCACAGACTCCCCATATTAGTGTACTGACCACAGAATCCCCATATTAGTGTAATAGCCACAGACTCCCCATATTAGTGTACTAGTCACAGACTCCCCATATTAGTGTACTAGTCACAGACTCCCCATATTAGTGTACTGGCCACAGACTCCCCATATTAGTGTACTAGTCACAGACTCCCCATATTAGTGTAATAGCCACAGACTCCCCATATTAGTGTACTGGCCACAGAATCCCCATATTAGTGTAATAGCCACAGACTCCCCATATTAGTGTACTGGCCACAGACTCCCCATATTAGTGTACTGGTCACAGACTCCCCATATTAGTGTACTAGTCACAGACGACCCCATATTAGTGTACTAGTCACAGACGACCCCATATTAGTGTACTAGTCACAGACGACCCCATATTAGTGTACTAGTCACAGACTCCCCATATTAGTGTACTAGTCACAGACTCCCCATATTAGTGTACTAGCCACAGACTCCCCGTATTAGTGTACTAGCCATAGACGACCCCATATTAGTGTACTAGTCACAGACTCCCTATATTAGTGCACTAGTCACAGACTCCCCATATTAGTGTACTAGCCACAGACGACCCCATATTAGTGTACTAGTCACAGACTCCCCATATTAGTGTACTAGCCACAGACTCCCCATATTAGTGTACTGGCCACAGACTCCCCATATTAGTGTACTGGCCACAGACTCCCCATATTAGTGTACTGGCCACAGACTCCCCATATTAGTGTACTGGCCACAGACTCCCCATATTAGTGTACTGGCCACAGACTCCCCATATTAGTGTATTGGCCACAGACTCCCCATATTAGTGTACTAGCCACAGACTGCCCATATTAGTGTACTAGGCACAGACCGCCCATATTAGTGTACTAGCCACAGACTGCCCATATTAGTGTACTAGCCACAGACTCCCCATATTAGTGTACTAGCCGCAGACTCCCCATATTAGTGTACTAGCCAAAGACGACCCCATATTAGTGTACTAGCCACAGACTCCCCATATTAGTGTACTAGTCACAGATGACCCCATATTAGTGTACTAGCCACAGACGACCCCATATTAGTGTACTAGCCACAGACTCCCCATATTAGTGCACTAGTCACAGACTCCCCATATTAGTGTACTGGCCACAGACGACCCCATATTAGTGTACTAGCCACAGACTCCCCATATTAGTGCACTAGTCACAGACCCCCCATATTAGTGTAATAGCCACAGACTCCCCATATTAGTGTACTGGCCACAGAATCCCCATATTAGTGTAATAGCCACAGACTCCCCATATTAGTGTACTAGCCACAGACTCCCCATATTAGTGTACTAGCCACAGACGACCCCATATTAGTGTACTAGCCACAGACGACCCCATATTAGTGTACTAGCCACAGACTCCCCATATTAGTGCACTAGTCACAGACTCCCCATATTAGTGCACTAGTCACAGATCCCCATATTAGTGTACTAGCCACAGACGTCCCCATATTAGTGTACTAGTCACAGACTCCCCATATTAGTGTACTAGCCACAGACTCCCCATATTAGTGTACTGGCCACAGACTCCCCATATTAGTGTAATAGCCACAGACTCCCCATATTAGTGTACTAGTCACAGACTCCCCATATTAGTGTACTAGTCACAGACTCCCCATATTAGTGTACTGGCCACAGAATCCCCATATTAGTGTAATAGCCACAGACTCCCCATATTAGTGTACTAGTCACAGACTCCCCATATTAGTGTACTAGTCACAGACTCCCCATATTAGTGTACTGGCCACAGACTCCCCATATTAGTGTACTAGTCACAGACTCCCCATATTAGTGTAATAGCCACAGACTCCCCATATTAGTGTACTGGCCACAGAATCCCCATATTAGTGTAATAGCCACAGACTCCCCATATTAGTGTACTGGCCACAGACTCCCCATATTAGTGTACTAGTCACAGACTCCCCATATTAGTGTACTAGTCACAGACGACCCCATATTAGTGTACTAGTCACAGACGACCCCATATTAGTGTACTAGTCACAGACTCCCCATATTAGTGTACTAGTCACAGACTCCCCATATTAGTGTACTAGTCACAGACGACCCCATATTAGTGTACTAGTCACAGACTCCCCATATTAGTGTACTAGTCACAGACTCCCTATATTAGTGTACTAGTCACAGACTCCCCATATTAGTGCACTAGTCACAGACTCCCCATATTAGTGTACTAGCCACAGACGACCCCATATTAGTGTACTAGCCACAGACTCCCCATATTAGTGCACTAGTCACAGACCCCCCATATTAGTGTACTAGCCACAGACGACCCCATATTAGTGTACTAGCCACAGACGACCCCATATTAGTGCACTAGTCACAGACTCCCCATATTAGTGTACTAGCCACAGACTCCCCATATTAGTGTACTAGCCACAGACGACCCCATATTAGTGTACTAGCCACAGACGACCCCATATTAGTGTACTAGCCACAGACTCCCCATATTAGTGCACTAGTCACAGACTCCCCATATTAGTGCACTAGTCACAGACTCCCCATATTAGTGCACTAGTCACAGATCCCCATATTAGTGTACTAGCCACAGACGTCCCCATATTAGTGTACTAGTCACAGACTCCCCATATTAGTGTACTAGCCACAGACTCCCCATATTAGTGTACTGGCCACAGACTCCCCATATTAGTGTAATAGCCACAGACTCCCCATATTAGTGTACTAGTCACAGACTCCCCATATTAGTGTACTAGCCACAGACTCCCCGTACTAGTGTACTAGCCATAGACGACCCCATATTAGTGTACTAGTCACAGACTCCCTATATTAGTGCACTAGTCACAGACTCCCCATATTAGTGTACTAGCCACAGACGACCCCATATTAGTGTACTAGTCACAGACTCCCCATATTAGTGTACTGGCCACAGAATCCCCATATTAGTGTAATAGCCACAGACTCCCCATATTAGTGTACTAGTCACAGACTCCCCATATTAGTGTACTAGTCACAGACTCCCCATATTAGTGTACTGGCCACAGACTCCCCATATTAGTGTACTAGTCACAGACTCCCCATATTAGTGTAATAGCCACAGACTCCCCATATTAGTGTACTGGCCACAGAATCCCCATATTAGTGTACTAGCCACAGACTCCCCGTATTAGTGTACTAGCCAAAGACTCCCCATATTAATGTACTAGCCACAGACTCCCCGTATTAGTGTACTAGCCACAGACTCCCCATACTAGTGTACTAGCCACAGACTCCCCGTATTAGTGTACTAGCCACAGACTTCCCATATAAGTGTACTAGCCGCAGACGTCCCCATATAAGTGTACTAGCCATAGACTCCCCGTATTAGTGTACTAGCCACAGACTCCCCATATTAGTGTACTAGCCACAGACGACCCCATATTAGTGTACTAGCCACAGACTCCCCATATTAGTGTACTAGCCACAGACTCCCCATATTAGTGTACTGGCCACAGACTCCCCATATTAGTGTACTGGCCACAGACTCCCCATATTAGTGTACTGGCCACAGACTGCCCATATTAGTGTACTGGCCACAGACTCCCCATATTAGTGTACTGGCCACAGACTCCCCATATTAGTGTACTAGCCACAGACCCCCCATATTAGTGTACTGGCCACAGACTCCCCATATTAGTGTACTGGCCACAGACTCCCCATATTAGTGTACTGGCCACAGACTCCCCATATTAGTGTATTGGCCACAGACTCCCCATATTAGTGTACTAGCCACAGACTGCCCATATTAGTGTACTAGGCACAGACCGCCCATATTAGTGTACTAGCCACAGACTGCCCATATTAGTGTACTAGCCACAGACTCCCCATATTAGTGTACTAGCCGCAGACTCCCCATATTAGTGTACTAGCCACAGACGACCCCATATTAGTGTACTAGCCACAGACTCCCCATATTAGTGTACTAGTCACAGATGACCCCATATTAGTGTACTAGCCACAGACGACCCCATATTAGTGTACTAGCCACAGACTCCCCATATTAGTGCACTAGTCACAGACTCCCCATATTAGTGTACTGGCCACAGACTCCCCATATTAGTGTACTGGCCACAGACTCCCCATATTAGTGCACTAGTCACAGACCCCCCATATTAGTGTACTAGCCACAGACGACCCCATATTAGTGTACTAGCCACAGACGACCCCATATTAGTGTACTAGCCACAGACGACCCCATATTAGTGCACTAGTCACAGACTCCCCATATTAGTGTACTAGCCACAGACTCCCCATATTAGTGTACTAGCCACAGACGACCCCATATTAGTGTACTAGCCACAGACGACCCCATATTAGTGTACTAGTCACAGACTCCCCATATTAGTGTAATAGCCACAGACTCCCCATATTAGTGTACTGGCCACAGAATCCCCATATTAGTGTAATAGCCACAGACTCCCCATATTAGTGTACTGGCCACAGACTCCCCATATTAGTGTACTAGTCACAGACTCCCCATATTAGTGTACTAGTCACAGACGACCCCATATTAGTGTACTAGTCACAGACGACCCCATATTAGTGTACTAGTCACAGACTCCCCATATTAGTGTACTAGTCACAGACTCCCCATATTAGTGTACTAGTCACAGACGACCCCATATTAGTGTACTAGTCACAGACTCCCCATATTAGTGTACTAGTCACAGACTCCCTATATTAGTGTACTAGTCACAGACTCCCTATATTAGTGTACTAGTCACAGACTCCCCATATTAGTGTACTAGCCACAGACGACCCCATATTAGTGTACTAGTCACAGACTCCCCATATTAGTGTACTAGTCACAGACTCCCCATATTAGTGTACTAGCCACAGACGACCCCATATTAGTGTACTAGTCACAGACTCCCCATATTAGTGTACTAGCCACAGACTCCCCATATTAGTGTACTAGTCACAGACTCCCCATATTAGTGTACTAGTCACAGACGACCCCATATTAGTGTACTAGTCACAGACTCCCCATATTAGTGCACTAGTCACAGACTCCCCATATTAGTGCACTAGTCACAGATCCCCATATTAGTGTACTAGCCACAGACGTCCCCATATTAGTGTACTAGTCACAGACTCCCCATATTAGTGTACTAGCCACAGACTCCCCATATTAGTGTACTGGCCACAGACTCCCCATATTAGTGTAATAGCCACAGACTCCCCATATTAGTGTACTAGTCACAGACTCCCCATATTAGTGTACTAGTCACAGACTCCCCATATTAGTGTACTGGCCACAGAATCCCCATATTAGTGTAATAGCCACAGACTCCCCATATTAGTGTACTAGTCACAGACTCCCCATATTAGTGTACTAGTCACAGACTCCCCATATTAGTGTACTGGCCACAGACTCCCCATATTAGTGTACTAGTCACAGACTCCCCATATTAGTGTAATAGCCACAGACTCCCCATATTAGTGTACTGGCCACAGAATCCCCATATTAGTGTAATAGCCACAGACTCCCCATATTAGTGTACTGGCCACAGACTCCCCATATTAGTGTACTAGTCACAGACTCCCCATATTAGTGTACTAGTCACAGACGACCCCATATTAGTGTACTAGTCACAGACGACCCCATATTAGTGTACTAGTCACAGACTCCCCATATTAGTGTACTAGTCACAGACTCCCCATATTAGTGTACTAGTCACAGACGACCCCATATTAGTGTACTAGTCACAGACTCCCCATATTAGTGTACTAGTCACAGACTCCCTATATTAGTGTACTAGTCACAGACTCCCTATATTAGTGTACTAGTCACAGACTCCCCATATTAGTGTACTAGCCACAGACGACCCCATATTAGTGTACTAGTCACAGACTCCCCATATTAGTGTACTAGTCACAGACTCCCCATATTAGTGTACTAGCCACAGACGACCCCATATTAGTGTACTAGTCACAGACTCCCCATATTAGTGTACTAGCCACAGACGACCCCATATTAGTGTACTAGTCACAGACTCCCTATATTAGTGTACTAGTCACAGACTCCCCATATTAGTGTACTAGCCACAGACGACCCCATATTAGTGTACTAGTCACAGACTCCCCATATTAGTGTACTAGTCACAGACGACCCCATATTAGTGTACTAGCCACAGACCCCCCATATTAGTGTACTGGCCATAGAATCCCCATATTAGTGTACTGGCCACAGAATCCCCATATTAGTGTAATAGCCACAGACTCCCCATATTAGTGTACTGGCCACAGACTCCCCATATTAGTGTACTAGTCACAGACTCCCCATATTAGTGTACTAGTCACAGACGACCCCATATTAGTGTACTAGTCACAGACGACCCCATATTAGTGTACTAGTCACAGACTCCCCATATTAGTGTACTAGTCACAGACTCCCTATATTAGTGTACTGGCCACAGACTCCCCATATTAGTGTACTAGTCACAGACTCCCCATATTAGTGTACTAGTCACAGACTCCCTATATTAGTGTACTAGTCACAGACTCCCCATATTAGTGTACTAGCCACAGACTCCCCATATTAGTGTACTAGCCACAGACTCCCCATATTAGTGTACTAGTCACAGACTCCCTATATTAGTGTACTAGCCACAGACTCCCCGTATTAGTGTACTAGTCACAGACTCCCCGTATTAGTGTACTAGCCATAGACGACCCCATATTAGTGTACTAGCCACAGACTCCCCATATTAGTGTACTAGCCACAGACGTCCCCATATTAGTGCACTAGTCACAGACTCCCCATATTAGTGTACTAGTCACAGACGACCCCATATTAGTGTACTAGTCACAGACGACCCCATATTAGTGTACTAGTCACAGACTCCCCATATTAGTGTACTAGTCACAGACTCCCCATATTAGTGTACTAGTCACAGACTCCCCATATTAGTGTACTAGTCACAGAATCCCCATATTAGTGTACTAGTCACAGACGACCCCATATTAGTGTACTAGTCACAGACTCCCCATATTAGTGTACTAGTCACAGACTCCCCATATTAGTGTAATAGCCACAGACTCCCCATATTAGTGTACTAGTCACAGAATCCCCATATTAGTGTACTAGCCACAGACTCCCCATATTAGTGTACTAGCCACAGACTCCCCATATTAGTGTACTAGCCACAGACTCCCCATATTAGTGTACTAGCCACAGACTCCCCATATTAGTGTACTAGTCACAGACGACCCCATATTAGTGTACTAGTCACAGACTCCCCATATTAGTGTACTAGTCACAGACTCCCCATATTAGTGTACTAGTCACAGAATCCCCATATTAGTGTACTAGTCACAGACGACCCCATATTAGTGTACTAGTCACAGAATCCCCATATTAGTGTACTAGTCACAGACGACCCCATATTAGTGTACTAGCCACAGACTCCCCATATTAGTGCACTAGTCACAGACTCCCCATATTAGTGTACTAGTCACAGACTCCCCATATTAGTGTACTAGTCACAGACTCCCCATATTAGTGTACTAGTCACAGACTCCCCATATTAGTGTACTAGTCACAGAATCCCCATATTAGTGTACTAGTCACAGACGACCCCATATTAGTGTACTAGTCACAGAATCCCCATATTAGTGTACTAGTCACAGACGACCCCATATTAGTGTACTAGCCACAGAATCCCCATATTAGTGTACTAGTCAGACACAAATTTGTATCTGAGGGTTGAGTCGTTGTTTGTCGGATGATGTGCAGCAATGGACGTACACGATATTTCTTCGCGGTGTCTGCCCCTTTAACAACCAGCGACTAAATTTTGAGATCGGAAATGTATTGTGGGTAAATGACACCAATTCTGCCCATCTGAACCTATAAGGGGCATTACCCGGGTGCTGCGGGTGACAGATGTCATGTGACAAGCAGGGGTCACAGGGATCAGGGGTCGGGGGTCAATGCAATGAATTATTTTCCGCATGTAAACACCCGATGACGTCACGGCGTGAGGAGAAGTTCTGATCATTAACCCCTGCAAATAATTGACATTTCCACCGGCCTCCAGTTCCCATAGCAATAAACCACCGTAGTCAAGGGACTGGTCACTTCCGGTGACGACATCAGGGACACGTGGATCCAAGATGGCGGCCGTTGCGGTAAGTGTTGGAGTCGGAGTCTCCGTCGGGTTCGGGGAACAGGGGATCAGACAGACAGACAGATAGGAAGGGGGCGAAGGGGGCTGTCGCGGGGGGCGGCGGCGGGGAGGAATGGGGTAAAGGCGGAACCGGAAATAGAGTTGAGGGGGGCTGGTATCCCGGAAGTGGGAATCTCAATAACCCCCTTTATGCTATATACTGTTATTATATAGGGGAGCCCCCACATAGGTATTAGGTAGATGAGACCCCCTTGTATCATAGTAATTCCACCAGACCCCCCATATTATTACATGTGATTGCCTGTATAAGTGACAGCTCCAGACCCCCCATATTATTATCTAGGAGACCCCCTATATTAGAGACCGCACCAGACCCCCTATATTAGAGACCGCACCAGACCCCCTATATTAGAGACAGCACCAGACCCCCTATATTAGAGACAGCACCAGACCCCCTATATTAGAGACAGCACCAGACCCCCTATATTAGAGACGGCACCAGACCCCCTATATTAGAGACGGCACCAGACCCCCTATATTAGAGACGGCACCAGACCCCCTATATTAGAGACGGCACCAGACCCCCTATATTAGAGACGGCACCAGACCCCCTATATTAGAGACGGCACCAGACCCCCTATATTAGAGACGGCACCAGACCCCCATATTATTACATAGGAGACCCCCCTATATTAGGGACAGCACCAGACCCTCACCATATTATTACATAGGAGACCCCCTATATTAGGGACAGCACCAGACCCTCACCATATTATTACATAGGAGACCCCCCTATATTAGAGACAGCAACAGACCCCCACCATATTATTACATAGGAGACCCCCTATATTGGAGACAGCAACAGACCCTCACCATATTATTACATAGGAGACCCCCTATATTAGATACAGACCCCCACCATATTATTACGTAGGAGACCCCCTATATTAGAGACAGATACAGACCCTCACCATATTATTACATAGGATACCCCCCTATATTAGAGACACCAGTCCCTCACCATATTATTACGTAGGAGACCCCCTATATTAGTGACCGATCCAGACCCCCATATTATTACATAAGACCACCTATATTAGTGACAGCACCAGACCCTCACCATATTATTACATAGGAGACCCCCTATATTAGTGACTGTTCCAGAGCCCCCTAGTTATTACAGGAGACCCCCTATATTAGTGACCGCTCTAGACCCCCCCCCATATTATTACATAGAACCCCCTGTATTACAGTAACCGTGCCGTTATTATAAAGAGGCCCTCTGTATTAGTAAAAATCTTCAGACCCCCCACCATATAGTTATTACATTGCAGAGACTCCCTGTATTACTGAAAGCTCCGACCCCCTCCATATTATTACATGGACTTCCCTGTATTACAGGACCCCCTTGTATCAGTGACTCTCCCATTATTATTACATAGGGGAGACCCCTCAGTATGGATGACTTCCTAGGTTGGTGGTCTGGCAGCCTGAGATGGGACCACCTGCCTGTAGATTTGGGGTGTCCCAGGGACCATCTTGGGGTCCTGTCACCCTACAGGACGATCAGCAGGATGATTGTGCTGCTTGTCATATTGGAGGTCCCCCCAGACAACATGATTTGGGGAAGGGGTCCAACTGGTGGGGGCTTCTCTTCCGTCAGTGAAGGAACTGCTTATTTTTTCCTGCAGAATGTTGGCACCTTTTGAAAACATTGGGCAGAGGAAACCTGACGAAGGTGTGAACAGAGTCTAAGGCGGACGACCCTATTAAAGGGAGATCCCCACCATAGACTTGTCTGCCATCAATGTCTCAGTGCTCGGACCGTCACCATCTCCAGGACGAGGGCTCCTCATTTTTTTGGGGTAGATGGACCCCCATGTCCAACGTCTGTCTACTGTAGTGTATGGGAGAGACTAGGGGTGCCGTCAGCCCCCCACAAATTCCACATTTCTGGCTTGTCTTATCATAAACCGCTATAATAACGTTCTCATGAATTACACAGACCCCAACTGATTATAAACGTCACTCGCTGAGCAGAGTCCCTGCAGCTGGGCTCCCTGTGGTCAGCGAGTCGTGGGGGACCTCTTCTCAAATGTGGACTGTCCCTTTAAGTAGATGGAGTATGCCGCGCAGGGTCAGGGCCTCCTTTATTCTTCACATCAGAAGGGTTGGGGGCTTCTCATTGCTGGACGCCACATGACGGTACCTATATGACCGAGTAACAGCGGCTGGAAAATGCAACGCACAATGCAAACTGTATGAGAACTGGAAGTGCAGGATTATGTCGGGAGATGACCCACTGTCCTGCTCTTACTGATACTGTAACAAGCCCTGCCCCTGGGTGAGCAGCATATTTTTAAGACCGATGTCACTGAAGGGTAGGGCCGGGCGATTATGACCTAAATAAAAATCACGATTGTTGAACATGTAACCTTGATTACTATTAAACTATTAACGCCATTGAATTATTATAGCTTCCCTGAGCCTGCTGTATATATATAATATATCCCCGATACTGCCTATCACACAGTATAATGCTCCCATAGTGCGCCCACGCAGAATAGCTGCCACCGCGCCGTATAATGCCCCTATAGCTGCCACCATGCCGTATAATGCCCCTATAGCTGCCACCGCGCCGTATAATGCCCCTATAGCTGCCGCCGCGCCGTATAATGCCCCTATAGCTGCCACCGCGCCGTATAATGCCCCTATAGCTGCCACCGCGCCGTATAATGCCCCTATAGCTGCCACCGCGCCGTATAATGCCCCTATAGCTGCCACCGCGCCGTATAATGCCCCTATAGCTGCCACCGCGCCGTATAATGCCCCTATAGCTGCCACCGCGCCGTATAATGCCCCTATAGCTGCCACCGCGCCGTATAATGCCCCTATAGCTGCCACCGCGCCGTATAATGCCCCTATAGCTGCCACCGCACGGTATAATGCCCCTATAGCTGCCACCGCGCCGTATAATGCCCCTATAGCTGCCACCTCGCCGTATAATCCCCCTATAGCTGCCGCCGCGCCGTATAATGCCCTATAGCTGCCGCCGCGCCGTATAATGCCCCTATAGCTGCCGCCGCGCCGTATAATGCCCCTATAGCTGCCGCCGCGCCGTATAATGCCCCTATAGCTGCCGCCGCGCCGTATAATGCCCCTATAGCTGCCGCCGCGCCGTATAATGCCCCTATAGCTGCCACCGCACCGTATAATGCCCCTATAGCTGCCACCGCGCCGTATAATGCCCCTATAGCGGCCACCGCGCCGTAGAATGCCCCTATAGCGGCCACCGTGCAGCACAATGCCCTACATTCTCCGCACAGGTATCGGAGCGTGCGCCGTGCGTATTCTTTTCTGGGTTTTCACTGCCGATTTTATCCATTTTAATTTAGAAGAGTGAAACCTGCAACAAAATCCACACGCAAATGCTGCGGAGTCTATAAGGCGAGGGACACACACGTCGTTTGAGCAGTTTTTCCGCAACAGATTTCATTGCAGAAAATCCACAGAGAAACTAAATAAATTAACCTGTTGTTCGTTTTTTTAAATCCGCAGCTTGTCAATTTAGACCCCATGCACACGAACGTGCTTTTGCGGCACAGGTTTCCACGGTCTGTGCATGGCCCAGGAGCCCGGACTGCAGAAAGAACGGACAAGTCTTATTACGGCCGTGTTCTGCGGTCCGGGCTCATAGAATATAATGGCCGCGGCCGTCTGCACGGAGCGCGATTTGCGTGCAGCTCGCGGGTGACACTCCTGCCGGCCGACCCAAAAATCACAGCCGTGCACATGACTATGGTCGTGTGCATGAGGCCTTATTCTGCGGAATTGCTGCCCTCAAGGTTTTCTCCATTGAATTCAACAAATTGCAGATTTTTGGGTTTTTGTGGCGGAAAAGCTGCTATTCCATCGCAAATCATAAAAAGAAAATGTTTTCCTTGAAAATCCATATAAAAGCCCAGCCGTTATCATAGCGGCGCGTTCTGCTGTTCTCCGTCCAGACCAACCTCCTGGTTTGACATTTCATCCCATGTGACCTCTGCAGCCAATCACAGGAGGCCTGGACAAAGCACATATCGTGTACATATTACACTATTATAGTAGTTATATTCTTGTATATAGGGAGCAGTATTATAGTAGTTATATTCTTGTATATAGGAGCAGTATTATAGTAGTTATAGTCTTGTATATAGGAGCAGTATTATAGTAGTTATATTCTTGTATATAGGGGGCAGTATTATAGTAGTTATATTCTTGTATATAGGGGCAGTATTATAGTAGTTATATTCTTGTATATAGGGAGCAGTATTATAGTAGTTATATTCTTGTATATAGGAGCAGTATTATAGTAGTTATATTCTTGTATATAGGAGCAGTATTATAGTAGTTATATTCTTGTATATAGGGAGCAGTATTATAGCAGTTATATTCTTGTATATAGGGAGCAGTATTATAGTAGATATATTCTTGTATATAGGGGCAGTATTATAGTAGTTATATTCTTGTATATAGGAGGCAGTATTATAGTAGTTATATTCTTGTATATAGGGGCAGTATTATAGTAGTTATATTCTTGTATATAGGGAGCAGTATTATAGTAGTTATATTCTTGTATATAGGGAGCAGTATTATAGTAGATATATTCTTGTATATAGGGGCAGTATTATAGTAGTTATATTCTTGTATATAGGAGGCAGTATTATAGTAGTTATATTCTTGTATATAGGGGCAGTATTATAGTAGTTATATTCTTGTATATAGGGGGCAGTATTATAGTAGTTATATTCTTGTATATAGGGGCAGTATTATAGTAGTTATATTCTTGTATATAGGGGCAGTATTATAGTAGTTATATTCTTGTATATAGGATGCAGTATTATAGTAGTTATATTCTTGTATATAGGGGCAGTATTATAGTAGTTATATTCTTGTATATAGGGGCAGTATTATAGTAGTTATATTCTTGTATATAGGGGGCAGTATTATAGTAGTTATATTCTTGTATATAGGGGCAGTATTATAGTAGTTATATTCTTGTATATAGGAGGCAGTATTATAGTAGTTATATTCTTGTATATAGGGGCAGTATTATAGTAGTTATATTCTTGTATATAGGAACAGTATTATAGTAGTTATATTCTTGTATATAGGAGCAGTAGTATAGTAGTTATATTCTTGTATATAGGGGCAGTATTATAGTAGTTATATTCTTGTATATAGGGGCAGTATTATAGTAGTTATATTCTTGTATATAGGGGCAGTATTATAGTAGCTATATTCTTGTATATAGGGGGCAGTATTATAGTAGTTATATTCTTGTATATAGGGGCAGTATTATAGTAGTTATATTCTTGTATATAGGGGGCAGTATTATAGTAGTTATATTCTTGTATATAGGAGCAGTATTATAGTAGTTATATTCTTGTATATAGAGGCAGTATTATAGCAGTTATATTCTTGTATATAGGGGCAGTATTATAGTAGTTATATTCTTGTATATAGGAGCAGTATTATAGTAGTTATATTCTTGTATATAGGGGGCAGTATTATAGTAGTTATATTCTTGTATATAGGAGCAGTATTATAGTAGTTATATTCTTGTATATAGGGGGCAGTATTATAGTAGTTATATGCTTGTATATAGGGGGCAGTATTATAGTAGTTATATTCTTGTATATAGGAGCAGTGTTATAGTAGTTATATTCTTGTATATACGGGCAGTGTTATAGTAGTTCTATTCTTGTATATAGGGGGCAGTGTTATAGTAGTTCTATTCTTGTATATAGGGGCAGTATTATAGTAGTTATTTTCTTGTATATAGGGAGCAGTATTATAGTAGTTATATGCCTGTATTTAGGGGGCAGTATTATAGTAGTTATATTCTTGTATATAGGGGCAGTATTATAGTAGTTATACTCTTGTATATAGGGGCAGTATTATAGTAGTTATATTCTTGTATATAGGTGCAGTATTATAGTAGTTATATTCTTGTATATAGGGGCAGTATTATAGTAGTTCTATTCTTGTATATAGGGGCAGTATTATAGTAGTTATATTCTTGTATATAGGGGGCAGTATTATAGTAGTTATTTTCTTGTATATAGGGAGCAGTATTATAGTAGTTATATGCCTGTATTTAGGGGGCAGTATTATAGTAGTTATATTCTTGTATATAGGGGCAGTATTATAGTAGTTATACTCTTGTATATAGGGGCAGTATTATAGTAGTTATATTCTTGTATATAGGTGCAGTATTATAGTAGTTATATTCTTGTATATAGGGGCAGTATTATAGTAGTTCTATTCTTGTATATAGGGGCATTCTTGTATATAGAGGTCAGAATTATAGTAGTTATATTCTTGTATATAGGGGCAGTATTATAGTAGTTATATTCTTGTATATAGGAGCAGTGTTATAGTAGTTATATTCTTGTATATAGGGGGCTGTATTATAGTAGTTATATTCTTGTACATAGGGGGCAGTATTATAGTAGTTATATTTTTGTATATAGGGGGCAGTATTATAGTAGTTCTATTGTGTATATAGGGGCAGTATTATAGTAGTTATATTCTTGTATATAGGGGCAGTATTATAGTAGTTATATTCTTTTATATAGGGGCAGTGTTAGTAGTTATATTCTTGTATATAGGAGCAGTATTATAGTAGTTATATTCTTTTATATAGGGGCAGTGTTAGTAGTTATATTCTTGTATATAGGGGCAGTATTATAGTAGTTATATTCTTTTATATAGGGGCAGTGTTAGTAGTTATATTCTTGTATATAGGAGCAGTATTATAGTAGCTATATTCTTGTATATAGGGGCAGTATTATAGTAGTTATAGTCTTGTATATAGGGGCAGTATTATAGTAGTTATATTCTTGTATATAGGGGGCAGTATTATAGTAGTTATATTCTTGTATATAGGAGCAGTATTATAGTAGTTATATTCTTGTATATAGGAGCAGTATTATAGTAGTTATATTCTTGTATATAGGAGGCAGTAGTATAGTAGTTATATTCTTGTATATAGGGGCAGTATTATAGTAGTTATATTCTTGTATATAGGGAGCAGTATTATAGTAGTTATATTCTTGTGTATAGGAGAAGTATTATAGTAGTTATATTCTTGTATATAGAAGCAGTATTATAGTAGTTATATTCTTGTATATAGAAGCAGTATTATAGTAGTTATATTCTTGTATATAGCGGCAGTATTATAGTAGTTATATTCTTGTATATAGGGAGCAGTATTATAGTAGTTATATTCTTGTATATAGGGGGCAGTAGTATAGTAGTTATATTCTTGTATATAGAGGCAGTATTATAGTAGTTATATTCTTGTATATAGGAGGCAGTATTATAGTAGTTATATTCTTGTATATAGGAGCAGTATTATAGTAGTTATATGCCTGTATTTAGGGGGCAGTATTATAGTAGTTATATTCTTGTATATAGGGAGCAGTATTATAGTAGTTATACTCTTGTATACAGGAGCAGTATTATAGTAGTTATATTCTTGTATACAGGAGCAGTATTATAGTAGTTATATTCTTGTATATAGGAGCAGTATTATAGTAGTTATATTCTTGTGTATAGGGGTAGTATTATAGTAGTTATATGCCTGTATTTAGGGGGCAGTATTATAGTAGTTATATTCTTGTATATAGGGAGCAGTATTATAGTAGTTATATGCCTGTATTTAGGGGGCAGTATTCTAGTAGTTATATTCTTGTATATAGGGGCAGTATTATAGTAGTTATACTCTTGTATATAGGGGCAGTATTATAGTAGTTATATTCTTGTATATAGGTGCAGTATTATACCGTAGTAGTTATATTCTTGTATATAGGGGCAGTATTATAGTAGTTCTATTCTTGTATATAGGGGCAGTATTATAGTAGTTATATTCTTGTATATAGGGGGCAGTATTATAGTAGTTATTTTCTTGTATATAGGGAGCAGTATTATAGTAGTTATGTGCCTGTATTTAGGGGGCAGTATTATAGTAGTTATATTCTTGTATATAGGGGCAGTATTATAGTAGTTATACTCTTGTATATAGGGGCAGTATTATAGTAGTTATATTCTTGTATATAGGTGCAGTATTATAGTAGTTCTATTCTTGTATATAGGGGCATTCTTGTATATAGAGGTCAGAATTATAGTAGTTATATTCTTGTATATAGGGGCAGTATTATAGTAGTTATATTCTTGTATATAGGAGCAGTGTTATAGTAGTTATATTCTTGTATATAGGGGGCTGTATTATAGTAGTTATATTCTTGTACATAGGGGGCAGTATTATAGTAGTTATATTTTTGTATATAGGGGGCAGTATTATAGTAGTTCTATTGTATATAGGGGCAGTATTATAGTAGTTATATTCTTGTATATAGGGGCAGTATTATAGTAGTTATATTATTTTATATAGGGGCAGTGTTAGTAGTTATATTCTTGTATATAGGGAGCAGTATTATAGTAGTTATATTCTTGTATATAGGGAGCAGTATTATAGTAGTTCTATTCTTGTATATAGGGGGCAGTATTATAGTAGTTATATTCTTGTATATAGGAGAAGTATTATAGTAGTTATATTCTTGTATATAGGAGCAGTATTATAGTAGTTATATTCTTGTATATAGGGGGCAGTATTATAGTAGTTATATTCTTGTATATAGGGGGCAGTATTATAGTAGTTATATTCTTGTATATAGGGGTAGTATTATAGTAGTAATATTCTTGTATATAGGAGCAGTATTATAGTAGTTCTATTCTTGTATATAGGGGGCAGTATTATAGTAGTTATATTCTTGTATATAGGGGGCAGTATTATAGTAGTTATATTCTTGTATATAGGGGCAGTATTATAGTAGTTATATTCTTGTGTATAGGGGTAGTATTATAGTAGTAATATTCTTGTATATAGGAGCAGTATTATAGTAGTTCTATTCTTGTATATAGGAGCAGTATTATAGTAGTTATATTCTTGTATATAGGGGGCAGTATTATAGTAGTTATATTCTTGTATATAGGGGGCAGTATTATAGTAGTTATATTCTTGTATATAGGGGGCAGTATTATAGTAGTTATATTCTTGTATATAGGGGCAGTATTATAGTAGTTATATTCTTGTATATAGGAGCAGTGTTATAGTAGTTATATTCTTGTATATAGGGGGCTGTATTATAGTAGTTATATTCTTGTACATAGGGGGCAGTATTATAGTAGTTATATTTTTGTATATAGGGGGCAGTATTATAGTAGTTCTATTGTATATAGGGGCAGTATTATAGTAGTTATATTCTTGTATATAGGGGCAGTATTATAGTAGTTATATTATTTTATATAGGGGCAGTGTTAGTAGTTATATTCTTGTATATAGGGAGCAGTATTATAGTAGTTATATTCTTGTATATAGGGAGCAGTATTATAGTAGTTCTATTCTTGTATATAGGGGGCAGTATTATAGTAGTTATATTCTTGTATATAGGAGAAGTATTATAGTAGTTATATTCTTGTATATAGGAGCAGTATTATAGTAGTTATATTCTTGTATATAGGGGGCAGTATTATAGTAGTTATATTCTTGTATATAGGGGGCAGTATTATAGTAGTTATATTCTTGTATATAGGGGTAGTATTATAGTAGTAATATTCTTGTATATAGGAGCAGTATTATAGTAGTTCTATTCTTGTATATAGGGGGCAGTATTATAGTAGTTATATTCTTGTATATAGGGGGCAGTATTATAGTAGTTATATTCTTGTATATAGGGGCAGTATTATAGTAGTTATATTCTTGTGTATAGGGGTAGTATTATAGTAGTAATATTCTTGTATATAGGAGCAGTATTATAGTAGTTCTATTCTTGTATATAGGAGCAGTATTATAGTAGTTATATTCTTGTATATAGGGGGCAGTATTATAGTAGTTATATTCTTGTATATAGGGGGCAGTATTATAGTAGTTATATTCTTGTATATAGGGGCAGTATTATAGTAGTTATATTCTTGTGTATAGGGGCAGTATTATAGTAGTTATATTCTTGTATATAGGGGCAGTGTTAAAGTAGTTATATTCTTGTATATAGGGGCAGTATTATAGTAGTTATATTCTTGTGTATAGGAGCAGTATTATAGTAGTTATATTCTTGTATATAGGAGCAGTATTATAGTAGTAATATTCTTGTATATAGGAGCAGTATTATAGTAGTTATATTCTTGTATATAGGAGCAGTATTATAGTAGTTATATGCTTGTATATAGAGGCAGTATTATAGTAGTTATATTCTTGTATATAGGGGGCAGTATTATAGTAGTTATATTCTTGTATATAGAGGCAGTATTATAGTAGTTATATTCTTGTATATAGGGGCAGTATTATAGTAGTTATATTCTTGTATATAGAGGCAGTATTATAGTAGTTATATTCTTGTATATAGGGGGCAGTATTATAGTAGTAATATTCTTGTATATAGGAGTAGTATAATAGTAGTTATATTATTGTAAATAGGGGGCAGTATTATTGTAGTTATATTCTTGTATACAGGGGCAGTATTATAGTAGTTATATTCTTGTATATAGGGGGCAGTATTATAGTAGTTATATTCTTGTATATAGGGGCAGTATTATAGTAGTTATATTCTTGTATATAGGAGCAGTATTATAGTAATTATATTCTTGTATATAGGAGCATTATTATAGTAGTTATAGTCTTGTATATAGGGGCAGTATTATAGTAGTTATATTCTTGTATATAGGGGGCAGTATTATAGTCGTTATATTCTTGTATATAGGGGGCAGTATTATAGTAGTTATATTCTTGTATATAGGGGCAGTATTATAGTAGTTATATTCTTGTGTATATAGGAGCAGTATTATAGTAGTTATAGTCTTGTATATAGGGGGCAGTATTATAGTAGTTATAGTCTTGTATATAGGAGCAGTATTATAGTAGTTATAGTCTTTTATATAGGGGGCAGTATTATAGTAGTTATATTCTTGAATATAGGGGCAGTATTATAGTAGTTATATTCTTGTATATAGGAGCAGTATTATAGTAATTATATTCTTGTATATAGGAGCATTATTATAGTAGTTATAGTCTTGTATATAGGGGCAGTATTATAGTAGTTATATTCTTGTATATAGGGGGCAGTATTATAGTCGTTATATTCTTGTATATAGGGGGCAGTATTATAGTAGTTATATTCTTGTATATAGGGGCAGTATTATAGTAGTTATATTCTTGTATATAGAGGGCAGTATTATAGCAGTTATATTCTTTTATATATGAGCAGTATTATAGTCGTTATATTCTTGTATATAGGGGGCAGTATTATAGTAGTTATATTCTTGTATATGGGGCAGTATTATAGTAGATATATTCTTGTATATAGGGGCAGTATTATAGTAGTTATATTCTTGTATATAGGGGCAGTATTATAGTAGTTATAGTCTTGTATATAGGGGGCAGTATTATAGTAGTTATATTCTTGTATATAGGGGGCAGTATTATAGTAGTTATATTCTTGTATATAGGGGGCAGTATTATAGTAGTTATATTCTTGTATATAGTAGGCAGTATTATAGTAGTTATATTCTTGTATATAGGGGCATTATTATAGTAGTTATATTCTTGTATATAGGGGCATTATTATAGTAGTTATATTCTTGTATATAGGGAGCAGTATTATAGTAGTTATATTCTTGTATATAAGTGGCAGTATTATAGTAGTTATATTCTTGTATATAGGAGCAGTATTATAGTAGTTATATTCTTGTATATAGGGGCAGTATTATAGCAGTTATAGTCTTGTATATAGGGGCAGTATTATAGTAGTTATATTCTTGTATATAGGGGCAGTATTATAGTAGTTATATTCTTGTATATAGGGGGCAGTATTATAGTAGTTATATTCTTGTATATAGGGGCAGTATTATAGCAGTTATAGTCTTGTATATAGGGGCAGTATTATAGTAGTTATATTCTTGTATATAGGGGCAGTATTATAGTAGTTATATTCTTGTATATAGGAGCAGTATTATAGTAGTTATATTCTTGTATACAGGAGGCAGTATTATAGTAGTTATATTCTTGTATATAGAGGGCAGTATTATAGTAGTTATATTCTTGTATATAGGGGGCAGTATTATAGTAGTTATATTCTTTTATATAGGAGCAGTATTATAGTAGTTATATTCTTGTGTATATAGGAGCAGTATTATAGTAGTTATAGTCTTGTATATAGGGGGCAGTATTATAGTAGTTATAGTCTTGTATATAGGAGCAGTATTATAGTAGTTATAGTCTTGTATATAGGGGGCAGTATTATAGTAGTTATAGTCTTGTATATAGGAGCAGTATTATAGTAGTTATAGTCTTGTATATAGGGGGCAGTATTATAGTAGTTATATTCTTGTATATAGGGGGCAGTATTATAGTAGTTATATTCTTATACATAGGGGGCAGTATTATAGTAGTTATATTCTTGTATATAGGAGCAGTATTATAGTAGTTATATTCTTGTATATAGGGTGTAGTATTATAGTAGTTATATTGTATATAGGGGGCAGTATTATAATAGTTATAGTCTTGTATATAGGGGGCAGTATTATAGTAGTTATATTCTTATACATAGGGGGCAGTATTATAGTAGTTATATTCTTGTATATAGGAGCAGTATTATAGTAGTTATATTCTTGTATATAGGGTGTAGTATTATAGTTGTTATATTCTTGTATATAGGGGGCAGTATTATAGTAGTTATATTCTTGTATATAGGGGGCAGTATTATAGTAGTTATATTCTTGTATATAGAGGCAGTATTATAGTAGTTATATTCTTGTATATAGGAGCAGTATTATAGTAGTTATATTCTTGTATATAGGAGGCAGTATTATAGTAGTTATATTCTTGTATATAGGGGGAGTATTATAGTAGTTATATTCTTGTATATAGGAGGCAGTATTATAGTAGATATATTCTTGTATATAGGGGCAGTATTATAGCAGTTATGTTCTTGTATATAGGGGCAGTATTATAGTAGTTATATTGTATATAGGGTGTAGTATTATAGTTGTTATATTCTTGTATATAGGGGGCAGTATTATAGTAGTTATATTCTTGTATATAGGGGGCAGTATTATAGTAGTTATATTCTTGTATATAGAGGCAGTATTATAGTAGTTATATTCTTGTATATAAGAGCAGTATTATAATAGTTATATTCTTGTATATAGGAGCAGTATTATAGTAGTTATATTCTTGTATATAGGAGGCAGTATTATAGTAGTTATATTCTTGTATACAGGAGCAGTATTATAGTAGTTATATTCTTGTATATAGGGGCAGTATTATAGTAGTTATATTCTTGTATATAGGGGCAGTATTATAGTAGTTATATTCTTGTATATAGGGGGCAGTATTATAGTAATTATATTCTTGTACATAGAGGCAGTATTATAGTAGTTATATTCTTGTATATAGGGGGCAGTATTACAGTAGTTATATTCTTGTATATAGGCGCAGTATTATAGTAGTTATATTCTTGTATATGGGGCAGTACTGTAGTAGTTATATTCTTGTATATAGGGGCAGTATTATAGTAGTTATATTCTTGTATATAGGAGGCAGTAATATAGTAGTTATATTCTTGTATATAGGGGGCAGTATTATAGTAGTTATATTCTTGTATATAGGGGCAGTATTATAGTAGTTATATTCTTGTATATAGGGGGAGTATTATAGTAGTTATATTCTTGTATATAGGAGGCAGTATTATAGTAGATATATTCTTGTATATAGGGGCAGTATTATAGCAGTTATGTTCTTGTATATAGGGGCAGTATTATAGTAGTTATATTCTTGTATATAGGGGGCAGTATTATAGTAGTTATATTCTTGTATATAGGGGGCAGTATTATAGTAGTTCTATTGTATATAGGAGGCAGTATTATAGTAGTTATATTCTTGTATAGTTCTTTTAAATGGGCACCCTTATCTATATTCTTTTGCAGATGGGACAACATTGTGGCTGGGGGGGGGGGGGTCTGTTAACGGGCCCCCCCACATTACGGTACCATTGACTACAATGAGAACCTTGTCACTACGGTCTGGAGATGGGGGGGGGGCAGAGCACTTGGCACAGTACTGGGGGTCTTCATTCTCGCTCTCTTGCTTGTCTCCTAACATCTCAATACCTCCGGGTAGAGGTCCCTTCACTGGACCCTCTGGTTGTCCTCTCCCGTCTCGTGCACCAGTGTCTCAGGCCGCAGTGACCCTCTTGCGGGATGTATCGTTGGTAGTGATTATAACGTCAATCCCTTTGCATTCTCCTTAATTAATGTCCGTGCAGAATAAGACCTCCCCCTCCCCTCACCCGCCTTTGCAGCAACGTGACCCTTGTACTGCGCTTACCTTGGGCTAATCTCAACTTATCTACACAAAACATGCGGGAAATTTGAATCACATCATGTTCTATACTCCAGTCACCACTAGAGCTGCGGTGACCGTTGAATTGAATGTTGTGTGACTGGAGGCGATGGACTATTCCTGGAATAGTTGTGTAGGCGGCTGATGAACTGTTTTTATGTTCGACATTACCAGTCTTTCTGAAGTACTGCCACTCCTCATCATCCTCATCATCCTCATCATCATCATCCTCATCATCCTCATCCTCATCATCCTCATCCTCATCCTCATCATCCTCTGCTTGTGTCTTGCAGGTGAGGTGTGCGTGGCTGCTGCTCGGCTTCTCTCTCCTACACGAAACCGCCACGTTCTACGTCCCAGGCGTGGCACCAATTAACTTCCGCCAAGATGCCCCTGTAGATATAAAGGTAAGGGGGTCTCCGCAGCGTGATAGTAATGTCCTCCAGTTTCTCATGACTGATACCTGTGATCTGTCCCCTCTACAGGCTGTGAAGCTGACCAGCTCCCGGACCCAGCTGCCCTATGAATATTACTCTCTGCCATTCTGCCGACCTCTACAGGTCAACTACAAAGCGGAAAATCTGGGTGAGGAGGAGAACAGGGTCACTTTTGGGTGCAGGTGGAGCACAGAATCCCTAATGGTGGAGTATGCGGGTTGCAGATTCATCCGTGGGGAACCTGAAGTATCCCTATGCTTGTATATTAGGGGGCTTATTACAATAGCAGAGCAGCAGTCTGTGTCTACTATGCCATAGCCAGAATACAGGCTGCCATAAACAGCCTGTATTATGGAGTTGCTGTATATGCAGGTCATAAAGGCGTTTTTTCCAGCATTAGGAAAACATGGCTACTTTCCCTTCTAGAAAAAGAGCGCCACCCCTGTCCATAGGTCATGTCATGTATTACAGCTCGGCCCCATTGAAGTAAATAGGGCTGTGCTGCAATACCAGGCACAACCTGTTGACAGATGTGGCGCTGTTTTTGGATGAAATCCACCGTGGTTTTCTAATCCTGGACAACCCCTTTTATATATAAGCAAACATTCTGGGGGCCACAACAATTATCTATGTGACCTTTGCACCTCTATATGCTCTACTTAAAGGGCTACTCTACCCTAAACATATGATGCACGTATAAAAATATAGGCTGGGGTTGTGACAGCTTTATTTTTTTTAACCTTTTAATGGTCCTGACGATTTATTACGGGTGTGAATGTAATTCCTTGCGTTCTGCTCATCTCTAGGTGAAGTCCTGAGGGGCGATCGAATCGTGAACACCCCCTTTAAGGTGTTGATGAACAATAACAAGAAGTGTGAGATTTTGTGTGACACTCCCAGCAGCCCCGTGGTCCTCAAAAAGGACGAAAGTAAACTGATCGCAGAGCGCATACAGGAGGATTACTACGTGCACCTGTGAGTCCGCTCTCCTCCATCTTTATCTTACTAGAACTTGAAGCTTAAGGCCCTGTTCACACTGAGTTTTTCTGCAGGCATCAAAATCTGCCTTTAAAATTCCTGCCTGCACGCCGTTTCCTGCCATTGAGCGCTGTGGGCAAAAAATGCAGCGAAAAAAGCTTTCTCTGCCTCCCATTGATGTCGCTGGGAGGTCAGAGACGAAATCGCCCGAAGATAAGGCATGTCGCTTTTTCCCTCCAGTGTCTTTTACCGCTCATGGGGGGAAGAAAAATGCCTCCGCCTCCCATTGTAATCGATGGGATGCGTTTTCGGACGTTTTTTGGCGCGGTTTCAGATGCAGTTGCCACAACAAAAACTCAGTGTGAACACCCCCTTAAGAGGACCTGTCACTGGGCCCTACAATGTGAGTTGTATTCTTGCCTAATAGCCGCTGTGTCTACGAGTCCAGCGGTGTTTGTCCTATACTTGTGCGTCCCCCCGTTGCTGAGCTATGGACCCCTTTTTATTTACCAACCAGTATGCAAATGGCCCGCTGACTAGCCAAGTGGGTTTGGCTGCCAGCGATTCCCAATGGGCGGAGCTAGCAGGGCGCTTCTGACCTATCAGAGTCTCACGCGATGACGCTGGTCAAGGAGTGTCTGGAGGAAACCGCCTCGTGCTGATAGGTCAGCGTCAGAAGCGCTCTGCTAGCTCCGCCCATTGAGAATCGCTGGCGGCCAAACCCACTTGGCTAGTCAGCGGGCCATTTGCATACTGGTTGGTAAATAAAAAGGGGTCCATAGCTCAGCAACGGGGGGACGCACAAGTACCGGACAAACACCGCTGGACTCGTAGACACAGCGGCTATTAGGCAAGACTACTAACAACTCACTTTGTAGGGCCTAGTGACCGGTCCTATTTAAAGGGGTACTCCGTGATGATGACTTCTGGGTGAGTTGGAAACTGTCAGGTGACTTCTGGGTTCTGCTATGCAGGGATAGACGTATCCACTCAGCGGAGAAGCCCTTTAACCCTTTCAAAACCAGACTAATTGTCGTTTTTATGGTTGGTTTTTTTTGTTTTTTTTTTGCTCCATGCCATGGGTTCAGAAAGTCACCACTCTTATTTTTTTCCCGGTGACACGACCATGTGAGGGCTTAATTTTTACGGGACAAGTTGGACTTTCTGATGGTATTTAATATTATGTGCGATGTCCTGGGAAGCTGGAAAAAAAATTCAGAATGGGGTGGAATTGGGGAAAAAAAAGCAGTTTCGCCATTTTCTTATGGGTTTCTTTTTTACGGTGTTCAATGTACGGTGAAAGTGAGGCGTTACCTTTATTCTGCGGGTTCGTACCATCGCGGTGACACCACATTTATGTCACTTTTGTTTATATTTTAGTACTTTCAAAAAAACGGAAAAGTTTGAAAGAAAGTTACATTTTTTTACATCGCCGGATTGTGACCCCCGTAACTTTTTTTTTTTATAGTTCTGTGTAAGGCGTCTTATTTTTGTACGGGGAAAGATGTCGTTTGGATTATTACCATTTTGGGGAATGTCTGTTTTTTGTTTTTTTTTAAACTTTTATTTAGCCTCCCCAGGGGGCTTGAACCTGCGATCATTAGATCGCTTCTGCCGTAGACTACAATATCCCAATATGGCAGTCTATGTCAAAATCATTGCATTGCTCTTGAGACCAGTCACAGTCCGGTTCCAATAACAATCTTCCAGGTTCACAAGGCTCCCAGCTGCTAGAGCAGTACCCCGGCACCCGCGATATCGCCGCGCCCGAGCCTGTGACCGGTCCCAAAGTGGAAGGGGCAGGAAAAACCCCGGCGGCTGTGGCTTCTGCTTCTGAGCGGGCGCCACATTTAAAGACCGCTTTTCCCGACGTAGATCTGCGACGTGAAGGGGTTAAGTGGCGACCACCGGGCATGCTGTGTGTTAGTAAATTTATGGTGACACTTGTTGAATTTGAGGTTCCTGTAGGGAAAATACATTGTGTTTGTACTCGGGTTCAGAATAGCGGACAATCTACCGGTGGCCACCAGGCTGGACGTCCATCTTGGTCACGATGAGGACGAAAAGAAGAAGGAGCGAGATATCCAGTTCGAGCACGGCTATAGACTGGGCTTCACGGACAACAACAAGGTGACTTTATTTCTAGTTTATTATCATTGTGGTACAATCTCTATGTAAATAATAGTAACAATGTATCGGAAACGTCCTCGATTTTAAAAAATGTACGGTTGTGTATACAGCTCCTATGCAGACCTATGTGTCTCCATAGTAACAGACTACAAACACACCCGGTGTAGACTGATCCTGCCGTCACGTGTCACTCTACTCCCTCTTCTTGATAGATAGTAACACATGACGGCAGCATCGCTCTACACAGATTGTTTGCACTCTGTAACCACATCTGCATAGGAGCTGTATACAAAAAACGGTTGAAGATTTTTTTAAACCAGACTATATGCAAATGAATTGGATAAAAAAAAACACAAAAAATGCTGAAGTGTTCACCCTTTTCAAGGGGTTGTCCAGTCCCTAAAAATTGATGGCCTATCTTCAGGATATTCTATCAATATCTGATCGGTCGGGGTCCGACTCCCGGGACCCACGCCGATCAGCTGTTTTAAAGGGGCCGCATCGCTCGTACGGCTGCGTGCCGCTACAAGTGTGTCGGCGATTCACACTACGAGCAGATAAGGAAATGAATGGGAAGCGGATCTCATACGAGTGCCACGGCCCCTTCAAGACAGCTGATCGGCGGGGGTCTCGGGAGTCGGACCCCAACCCGTCAGGTATTGATGGCTTATCCTGAGTATAGGCCATCAATTTTTAGGGACTGGAAAGCCCTTTTTAGTGGTCTGTCATACTAACAATGGCACCTCCTACTCCTTCCAGTTTTATATCCACAATCACCTGTCCTTCTATTTGTACTTCCATCGGGAAGAGGTGGAAGAAAACCAGGAGCCAACGTTTCGGGTCGTGAGGTTCGAGGTCGTCCCTCAGAGCATCAAAATGGAAGGTAATAGGAGTGGGATCGCTCTTGGTCTTAGCGCTGCGTCGTTACTTGCGCCGCTGTCTGGAGATATAGATATATATATATTATAGACACGGCCATATTTCTATTTTTTCTAACCCAATGTTGCAGATCTGAAAGGAACGCAGGACAAAAGCTGCACCGTCCCCGAAGGCTCCAATTCCGCCCCCCAGGAAGTGGACCCCAACAAGGAGAACAAGCTGCTGTTCACTTACTCCGTGCACTGGCAGGTGGGACCGCGGGGACTTCCTGACTCCTCTTGGAGGGGGTGAGAAGTTCTTGCAGTAAGCGGTTTCCTCCTTCATCTTCCAGGAGAGCGACATTAAATGGGCTTCTCGCTGGGACACGTACCTGACCATGAGCGACGTCCAGATCCACTGGTTCTCCATCATCAACTCTGTGGTGGTCGTCTTCTTCCTGTCAGGTGACCTTCTGGACAGAATATATATATATATCTAGGATATTCTTGTTACATTGTGCCTTCCACTCCAGTCACATCCAAGGCTGCATTCAAAATTATTCAATGGCAATGTTTGTAGCTTGGAGGGTTTTACATCTCTTGCTTTTTTAGAGCAGGTGAAATGCACCTACCACAATGCAACGCATCAGCCATGTTTAGTGCGAGCGCTGTACTGTTGGATTCCAGGTGGCGATCAGATTAATTGTTACTGCAGCTCTGGATGTGACTAGTGTGAAGCTAGAAATCCGATAAATAAAGCAGAGTTCTATGTAGGTTATAAGCAGCTGTTAACTATACGATGATGAAGCTTTGAGCGGGTCCCCGTCTTCTGCTTTACACAGTCCTTGTCTTCTGGTCCCCAGGTATTCTGAGCATGATCATCATCCGGACCCTGAGGAAGGATATTGCAAACTACAACAAGGAGGATGATATTGTAGGTCGTCTGACCCCACCGCTGACCCTGCCCGGTGACCCCACCGCTGACCCGGCCCGGTGACCTTGTTGTCCTCTGACGCTTCTCTTTGCTTCTCCCCACAGGAAGACACGATGGAGGAGTCCGGCTGGAAGTTGGTTCACGGTGACGTGTTCAGGCCCCCCCAATATCCCATGATCCTTAGCTCCCTCCTAGGTTCTGGGATCCAGCTCTTCTGCATGGTCCTGATCGTGATCTGTGAGTGTTTAGAGGGTTTATGATGGGGCTGCGGGCGGGAGACCATCCTGTCCTTCATACAGTTGGGTTCTTCTTTGTCCCCTTCAGTTGTGGCTATGCTGGGGATGTTGTCTCCATCGAGCCGGGGAGCCCTGATGACCACCGCCTGCTTCCTCTTCATGTTCATGGGGTATGTTATTACAGGAATATCCCACAACTTTCAGCCATCGACATGAATTCTGCACGGCCGCCTCTACTTCTTACACTAAGTTTGACATTTACACTTCTTTTGGGATTTTCCAAGGGTCTTCGGAGGATTCTTCGCCGGCCGTTTGTACCGTACTCTGAAGGGTCATAGGTGGCGCAAAGGAGCTTTCTGTGTGAGTATCAGAACCTTGTCGTCACCTCCATGAATTGTTATTAGTGAAACAGGACATTTTTGTTCTTATACTCCAGTCACATCCAAAGCTGCATTCACATCTCTGTTGGCTGCCACTGTGCTGACCGATTCCTATCTGCTTACCTGGCACCCTGATATGTGCAATATGCCATTGGAGTGCATTGGGCGAGATTAGGTTTTTGATACGGTCTGGTGTAAACACTACATCTCCTGGTATGCGCTACAGCAGGACATGGACTGTACAGACACTGAACCAGCAGCTGCTACTGGGACATATGACTTCCCGCAGCCTGATAGCTGATGGTAAACCAGCAGAATCCTCAATACAGCTCTGGAGGTGATTGGAGTATGATAGAGGTCCGGATCAGTGCCAGATGAATCTATGATTTGTGCCCCTGCAGACGGCGACTCTGTACCCAGGAGTGGTGTTTGGCATCTGCTTCGTGTTGAACTGCTTCATCTGGGGGAAACATTCCTCCGGCGCGGTGAGTCTGATGTTTGAGTCTGGTTCCTCGGCTTGTCCCCTTGTGAGCACTCTGACCCCTGTCTGGTCCCTGCAGGTCCCCTTCCCCACCATGCTGGCTCTGTTGTGTATGTGGTTTGGCATCTCGCTCCCACTCGTCTACCTCGGATATTACTTTGGTTTTCGCAAGCAGCCGTACGACAACCCTGTCCGAACCAACCAAATCCCCCGGCAGATTCCTGAGCAGCGCTGGTATATGAAGAGGTTTGTGGGGTGAGTTTCCCTCTACAGTCAGAATCCTGTTCCTGAATCTGGTAGTCACCTACTGTGTTACAGGAAGACCATATGAGAGGTCCTCCAGGAGGGCGCCCAGATGACGGGTCCTCCAGGGGGGCGCCCAGATGACGGGTCCTCCAGGGGGGCGCCCAGATGACGGGTCCTCCAGGGGGGCGCCCAGATGACGGGTCCTCCAGGGGGGCGCCCAGATGACGGGTCCTCCAGGGGGGCGCCCAGATGACGGGTCCTCCAGGGGGGCGCCCAGATGACGGGTCCTCCAGGGGGGCGCCCAGATGACGGGTCTGATGTTTCATATTTATGTCTTTTTTTTTTTCAGAATATTGATGGCGGGAATATTACCGTTCGGAGCCATGTTTATTGAGCTGTTCTTCATCTTCAGTGTAAGTTTTCTTTGTTTTGTACGGCTCAGCCATCAAGTCAACAATAACTACTACCGTTTTGTGTATACAGCTCCTATGCAGACCTTTGTGTCTGTGTTGTTAAACTACAAACCCTGCGTATAGTCTGCAGTCAGGTGTTACTTCAGGTGTAAGGGAGTGTGATGGCCGTACCAAACCGCACAGGATTTATTTGCAGTCTGTAATGTTGGAGACACACCGGTCTGCATTGGAGCTGTATACACAAAACGCTCCGACCTTTTAATGTCCAAAATGGGACTTGGGTTTGACAGGGAATAGTTGCGATGTGTTTGGATCCATTCAGTGGTAGCATCTCTGCTCTTCTGTGTCTATTTCAGGCCATCTGGGAGAATCAGTTCTATTACTTGTTTGGCTTCCTGTTCCTGGTGTTCATCATCCTCGTGGTTTCCTGCTCCCAGATCAGCATTGTCATGGTCTATTT
The DNA here is from genome assembly GCF_050947455.1 of Rhinoderma darwinii. Lineage (NCBI taxonomy): Eukaryota > Metazoa > Chordata > Amphibia > Anura > Rhinodermatidae > Rhinoderma > Rhinoderma darwinii. Next base: position 6,069,587 of record NC_134699.1, on the reverse strand, counting down.
CCAGTTGTGTGCAGAGGTGAGTAATCCTGGGATGAGCGTGTGGAAATCACTCGGTACGGCTCTTTGTGGGAGCGAGCAGTGGCTGATAGCAGTCGTTTGGTGCTGTTGGGTGGGCGGGCGGGCAGCCCCATGATCTGTGTGTGACTCCTCTGATATCACATGGTGGTATACAGATCATTGGTCCATCCATGGGCAGAAGTCCAAGTCAATAATTTTTGACCAGTGCTGGAAACTGGAGATGATAGAATTCTGTCTACCTGCAGCCACCACTAGGGGGAGCCCACTGCATACATATTTATTGAGTTCAATGGCTGTATACATTTATATGCAGTGAGCTCCCTCTAGTGGTGGCTGCAGAATTTTACCATGTAACTTGGTCTATGCTGGGGATTTAGAGCTCCCTATTAGAAAAACTGCGCTCCAGACCCTATAAAGATATGACAATATTTTAATATCGGACTCTGCTCTGCAGGATTACCGCTGGTGGTGGAGGACGTTCCTGGTGTCTGGAGGATCCGCTTTCTACGTTCTGGTTTACGCCATCTTCTATTTTGTGAATAAGGTACGTTCATGTCCCGTTACGTTCTCGCCCGCCTCACGGGGCACGTATCTCATGCTCACCCCCCCGTGTGTCTTACAGTTGGATATTGTGGAGTTCATCCCTTCTCTCCTGTATTTCGGCTACACTACCCTCATGGTCCTCTCCTTCTGGCTCCTCACCGGGACCATCGGCTTCTACGCCGCCTACATGTTCATCCGGAAGATCTACGCGGCGGTGAAAATAGATTGATTGCCAAGCTCCTCCGCAGAACTTCCAGCACAAGGCAGAGCCGGTCTCCTTCGCCAAGACGCCTCCATCAGGGGACAGTAACCAATAAAAAAATCAACTACCACCACCAACATCCTCCATCATCATCATCGTCCGTCGTCTTCTTCATGATCCAGAATGTATTGTTTGGTATGTGTCCATGGACGGGCCTTGTTTCCTATAACTGCATTTTAACCTTTTGGTATCCCCCCCCCCCATTTTCCAGTGCGGGTTTTTACTTTTTTTGCCGTAATCGTCCCCATCTTTACCTCGCTGTCCGCTCCTTTCTTTTCCTCCTCCTTTTTTTTTTTTCTTTTTTCTAAATTATTTTGACTGCGCGTTATTGATCAGAGGCAGATGGAGACACTTTGGACTTCTTGGTGGTCGGGCGTTCACGAAGGAGAGGAACTAACTGGACTGGGCACAGGGCAGCGGCTACGGTTCTCTTGGTCACATGACGAGCGGTGGGTACCATTCAGCGCTGCCAGTAAAGACCGCCAGCCTGGAGAGGGGGGATTTTTTTTTTTTGCCAAGGACTGTGAATACAAAATGAAGCATGCTTTCTGTGGGGAGGTGGCGGCCGATCCTGTATTTTTGGGCTCGGTTCGTAGGTTCCCTTTGTTGATATTCTTTATTGCACCAATTGTGGCCCCGGCTGAAGAGTGAACTGTTATTACAGAGAATGGGTGAGCGCCCGCACACTGGTTCGTGCCACAGATGGAGATTTTCAGTTTTTTTTTTTGTGGGATGTATTCAGCACGTGACGCTCCGGCTTAATGAGGTTGTCCAGGGTTAGTAAAAGATGGCGGCTTTCTTCAGAAACAGCGCCGCGTTTGTCCACAGGTTGTGTGTGGTATTGCAGCTCAGCTCACTTTAATGGAGCTGGGGTGCAATATTAGACACAACCTGTGGTCAGGTGTGGTGCTGGTTCTTGAGGAAAGCCGACATGTTTTTCTAATCCTGGACAAAAGGGGGTTTTCCCCATTTTATGCAAATAAAGCTTTAATCATTTGTCTCCTATTGTAAGGTCTAATGGACTTTGTTTCAATACCTCTCCATTTTCAAGATCTCTGCTTGCTGTGAATGACAACGTTCTTGTTTTACACCCACAAGCTGAAAACTCATCCTGGACCTTACCTAATGCACAGTAACAAACCCTCAGCTGTAAGAAGTATCAGTCTAGACCATCCTCTGAGCTGTATACATCAGCAGCACAAATCTCCCTCCTGTTAGTTTGTTACAATGTATCAGTGCAGGTAAAATGTTTCAGTCTGGGGTGCAGACTGTTGAGCTCACATTGTCTAGACTGGATGTAAATGTAACAAACCCTCAGCTGTGACGTAAGAGGTCTGTACAGGTTGTAAGCCTCTGGATGGATACAAGGATGTTCCCATTCAATGACAGCAAGCTGATCTCTTGAAAATGGTGAGGAACTGAAATGTAAAGTATATTAGAAAGTTGCAGGACTTGTATAATGATTACACTTCATTTACATACAACAGGAAAAATGTCAAAGTGGACCGGACCCCCGCTCACGGAGGAGGCGGACATGTTGGGCCGCTGCTGTATATGTAGTTTTTATATTTCCTGCCAAAAACGGGTTGGGGGTTCCACTTATCCATTTGTATGGCCTGTAAACACAGCAGTGTGAATGCTCCCTTTATGATGATGATGAAGTCCTTAAAGGGACACCCCACCTAAAATCATTGCCTATGCTAGAGTATGGATTAGTAGGGGGTCGGTGAGCTGGGACCACCGATTTTCTAAAAGGGTGGGATCGGTGACTTTGTTAGATCAAGGACCGCCTTCCCTTCTAATATTTCTGGTCTTCACCATCTGTTCCTGAGGGTGGGGTGACTAGATTGGCTCCTAATAGTGGTTCTCCCCCTCCCCCGCAGACATTCTGTATAGTCGTCTGAGCCAAATGGTGAAATATTTGCTGAAGATCGCTCTTTGCTGTTCTTCTGACCCTCATGGCGCAGCCTCTTCCTCCTCTCTGTTTGGGTGATGAGTTCACTTTAAAATTATATTCCAGTTTTTAATGAATATCCTCCTGAAATTGCCGATTTGTCTTTATTATTTTTTTACTGTCGTCCATCTTTGTCCTTTTTGTAAATAAATGCCCCTTCAGGTGTCTCATGATCTCTGTATAATGGAAAAAAAAATCATCTATTGGGACTCCGCATGAAGCTCGTGGACTAGGAGAGCGTCCGGCGTCAGGGTCTTATAGTCTCGCCCCCGTAGTAAACTTTTTGTGGTTGTGAGACCCATCGTAGAGCGCGGGGGGATTCGAGGAGTTTTTAGGATGAAGAGCGATCGCTGTGAATCCCGTCCGCACTGGTCTCCGCAATAATTTTATTTGTGCTGAATCACGCTTTACGGTACTGCTGCAATTTCTTCATTCTGTTGGGTTCTTCAACTTGGAAGGTGATGAAAATTTTGGATATACCTTTTTAGTTTTGGATTTTGTAGGGCTGGAAGCTCCTTAATGGAAATGAATTGTGTCCTGTAAAGAACCAAATAGAACATGTGATGTATAGAGTGCGTGTCGCCCTGTGATACGTCGGGTCTATAGAGCCGGTGCCATGTGTAGTGCTTAGTACAGAGCCGCGGTGGTATATTGATTCTTGCTTACAACACCTTGTGCCCCCGTGGTATTATCTCTATTACCAGTGTGCGGGGGTATATCCAATGTTTAGTGAATGGAGCACCAGGGAGTGGTAAATTTTGTGTAGTGTCCAATGCCTTGTGCCCAGTGGTATAAGTGTCTAATACAAGGAGAACTACCGGTAGTAGTACATTGTGCGTAGTGTCCAACCCCTTGTGACCAATGGTATTTTAACTGTCCAATGTCCCGTCCAGGGCGTCTGGGTCCCCGGTGCCGTCCAGGGCGTCTGGGTCCCCGGTGCCGTCCAGGGCGTCTGGGTCCCCGGTGCCGTCCAGGGCGTCTGGGTCCCCGGTGCCGTCCAGGGCGTCTGGGTCCCCGGTGCCGTCCAGGGCGTCTGGGTCCCCGGTGCCGTCCAGGGCGTCTGGGTCCCCGGTGCCGTCCAGGGCGTCTGGGTCCCCGGTGCCGTCCAGGGCGTCTGGGTCCCCGGTGCCGTCCAGGGCGTCTGGGTCCCCGGTGCCGTCCAGGGCGTCTGGGTCCCCGGTGCCGTCCAGGGCGTCTGGGTCCCCGGTGCCGTCCAGGGCGTCTGGGTCCCCGGTGCCGTCCAGGGCGTCTGGGTCCCCGGTGCCGTCCAGGGCGTCTGGGTCCCCGGTGCCGTCCAGGGCGTCTGGGTCCCCGGTGCCGTCCAGGGCGTCTGGGTCCCCGGTGCCGTCCAGGGCGTCTGGGTCCCCGGTGCCGTCCAGGGCGTCTGGGTCCCCGGTGCCGTCCAGGGCGTCCGGGTCCCCGGTGCCGTCCAGGGCGTCCGGGTCCCCGGTGCCGTCCAGGGCGTCCGGGTCCCCGGTGCCGTCCAGGGCGTCCGGGTCCCCGGTGCCGTCCAGGGCGTCCGGGTCCCCGGTGCCGTCCAGGGCGTCCGGGTCCCCGGTGCCGTCCAGGGCGTCCGGGTCCCCGGTGCCGTCCAGGGCGTCCGGGTCCCCGGTGCCGTCCAGGGCGTCCGGGTCCCCGGTGCCGTCCAGGGCGTCCGGGTCCCCGGTGCCGTCCAGGGCGTCCGGGTCCCCGGTGCCGTCCAGGGCGTCCGGGTCCCCGGTGCCGTCCAGGGCGTCTGGGTCCCCGGTGCCGTCCAGCCCCTTGTGTTCAGTGGTATGTAGAATGTTTAGGAGAACCAGCGCTACATCGCATCCAATGTCTCGTCCCCAGTGGTCACCTCTGTATTGGTCCCGGCTCTGCCGTCGGCCGCCATCTTTCCACAGATAAATGAGCCGACACCGTGTCCTCTAGTAAATGTTTATTTAGCAAACTTCACTCTTTTAACCAAAAAATAGAACATTTCTGCCAAGCCCCCCCCCCCCCCCCCCCCCCCCCCCCCCCCCGTATTACAAAACAAATTGATTTCCGCTAATCGACCAAAAACTATTTATATCAAAGTGCTACAATGTCAGTGATTGGTCCACAGTGCGAGGACGACGCTACTGGCTCCATACAGGCCTGTTGTATAAGATATACATGTGGGGGCCGATGTCTGCGTATTCTATATAAAAGAGAACTCTGCCTGTAATAAACTGACCATGGAAGGGCTCGTCCTGAATTCTACAACTTCTCTACTGCCAAGACTTGCGGGTTTTTCTTTAAAGTGTGGAACTGTGTGGTGTCAGCGGCGCCGTAGAACCGGTTCTACGGATACAAACGACTGAAGAGCGAGATGATCACATGACAAGACCACTTAAAGGGGAACACCACCTGGAGTTATCTTCTGCCACGTCACACGGCAAGTCTAGGAGTTGGGCCCCTCCCCCCGCGCCGACTATTCCATAGAGATGAAGCCCTTCTTTGAAGGTGCTACTTATTTCTCTTGCCGTCTCAGACAGGAGAGAACTATAGGTGGAATTCCCCTTTAATTCATTAAATCTGTACCATTTACAAATAGGTAATAACAGCTTAGAGGTTTCCGGACTCCGGACGTATCGCCCCTTCCATCGACATCTTCAGTTCCCACATTCAGCGCTGATTAATTTCTTAATATATTTTTATATCGGTCGGAGCGCCATTTTTCTAATTCAGAGCTCCAAGTCCTATATCACTGACACAGAAGATCTAGATTTTGGGGACCTCTGACTCCTGTGCTTAGTACCTTAAAGGAGTATTCCCAAAATCCTAAATTAGCACCTAATTTATTATTTTGGGAATACCTCTAACAATTGTACCATCACCGAGGAATAGGTGCTCTAAGGCCCTGTTCACACTGGGTTTTTTGCAGGCAGGAAAATCTGCCTCAAAATTCCTTTAGGAAGTTTGAGACCGATTTTGACCTGCCTGCACTTTCTTTTCCACGTATTTCGCGGCATTTTCGGCCACGACCATTGAGTATCGCGGGCAAAAAAATTATTTCTCTGCCTCCTAATGACTTCAGAAACGGAATCACGGGAAAAAACACCTCCACTTCCCATTGAAATGAATAAAAACTCGATTTTAGAAATTTTTTGGGCGTGGTTTCCGAGTCAAAAACAGCGCCAAAATACTCTGAACTAGGCCTAAGGGTGTGTTCACACAGGCCGCGTATGCTGCGGAGTTTCCAATCTGCAGCGTTTACAGCAGCAGCAACGCGGATGACAAACCGAATCGTCATGCTGCGGCTAAAATCCAGGTGAAATTCATCCGCAGTGCGACGTTATAATCCGCAGCACGTCTATTTATGCGGCTCTGTTCACACAGGGCGGCCGCACTGCGTAAAAGTACACAACGTATCCGCCCTGGTCGCCTCAGGGAATTCCAAATTGTGGTGCAGTTTTTTTTGCCCGCAATGTCCGCTGCGGAAAACAGAACTGAAAAAAACCCCCCAAAAACCTATACTTACCCCTCGCCCTGGCGACACATCCCTCTGCAGCCCGGCCTCCTGGCATGACGTTTCATCCAATGTGACCACTGCAGCCTGTGATTGGCTGCAGCAGTCACATGGGATGAAACGTCACCCCAGGAGGCCGGGCTGGACGCAGGAGCAGAGTGTTCTGGGTAAGTATAAGTTTTTCTTTTTTAGTTGTGGTTTTAGCGGAGGAATCGCAGCTTTTCCGCGGCAAAGCAGTCGTCGTGGTTTTTACAGCGATTCTGCAGTTGCAAATGTTTCTAAAATGAATTCTTTATACTAAATCCGCTGTGACTTTGGGGAGGGGGTCGGGTGTAAGAAATAAGTGGGGTACAGGTATCTAGAGAATCCCACCCCCCTAGGAGAGCAGCATTTCTATTTAGATCGCTACCCAGTGTACCCCAAAAAGGGCAATTGTTTGCGATCACCTAAGAGAACCCGACTGACCCTACCCAGATACACCCGCCCTGTCTATAGTGAAGAGTTAGTACTTTGTCCCTACGCTTTTCATCCACGTATTTGCCTGTAGCAGCCGGGATTCAAAGGGGAGAATTCAATTCATTTTGAGATTTCTGCAAATGGCGCGATCACAACTTCCTAATCCCCTGTATAGACAGTGCCACAATAACATTCTGCCTGCAGCCACCACTAGGGGGAGCTCACTGCACACTTATGGAGTCTATGTATAATCGTTATGTAGTGAGCTCCCTCTAGTGGTGGCTGCAGGCGGAGGAATTTTATCATGGAACTAGGGCGAGGCAGGGAATTTGGAGCTCTGGATGAGGAAAACGTAAGGGTAAATCTATACACAGCAGAATTTCTGACCGGGTTTTCTGTGCGTAAATTCTGCAGCGTTTGGTTGAGATTTGTTCACTTTGCGGCTACTGTAATACGCTGTGGAATTTTCTTGGTGTTTCCGCTACGTGTGGATGTACCTTTAAGAAAAATTAATTGGCACAGAATTTTGGCCCTCTTTTGACCAAAATGGTTTTCAAGTGCAGAAAGTCTTGTGAAGGGGGTCGGTACACGATGCAGCCGAGCTGCGGTAATCGATGCCCGGCTGGGAACGGTGTGTGTCGAGAACCACTACATGTACGGGCAGCCTCACCCTGCTACCCTCTATCAGTATACGGCTAATTGTCTGGAGCAGTTCGACAATCACTCCCATCCTGGGACATTTTGGGGTGCTGTATCCACGACCAGCTCCATCATTCACATACGTGACGCGGAGCGTTTCCCACTGTTGTAAAGGAGCTTGTCACCCCTGCCCCCCCATGAACGATGCTTTGAGTTCCAAAGGCAATGGGTACTGACACCCAAGGAAATTATAGGGGAACTCGGCACTCTACGAAGTGTGGAGGTTATGAAAAAAAGGAATGAAGGGGCGTTAAGTCTGATCCTAAATGCACGTTCATAATACACAGGATTTAGGACTTCCCAATGGCCACCAGGGGGCAGTACAAGGAGCCGAGCATAGGCTCTGACATATCCGCTGTAGCTAGTCCCTTTCCTTTGCAGGGGAATATAGTGATCCTGTGTAGTCATCCCCTCCTAGTGATTCCGCGGCACTTAAATTCTCAACGTGGGGGGGGGGGGGTAGGTGAAGGCGAAGGCGACATTATATACGGACGTGACCGTAACGTTCTAATATGTAATAAAAAATAAACGGCTTATATCTATATATATATATTTTAGTAGCGTGGAAAAATATAAAGGTCATCTTTAAGGCTTTAAGTGCTGAGATGAGGAAATCCAACCCAATTTGTAAGAAACAAATGACACGTTTGGACTCTGAAGGGTTAACCTGTTGTGGCTCTGACATGTCTGGGGGAGGTACAGCCCCAATGACGGGAAAAAGGTTGTCACAGATGGGCTTTAAAAGAGCAATTCTCTAGAATACATACAAGTCACATGATCACTGCGACCGCTCCCTCCTACAACCGATGTCGGGACGTGGAAAAATACTCATACTTGGCCAAAACCGCCATCTCCGGATAACTTTATCCCTGCTAAGGCCACGGCTTAGTCTCCGCTGGAGATGTCCTATGCAGATATAGACAGGACAAAGCATTCCCCGTTTGTATACATTGGCTGTGGAGGACCCCCTTAAACCCAACGCCAAACAGACATTCACAAGTGCACTTATCTCCTACACACAGCAGGGGGGGGCTGCAGGCTGCCAGAGAGACAATCCGGAGCCTGTTCACCTTCCAACTGCAAGGTGGCGCTATGGTCAGCCCTTTTCACCTTGTTGGCACAGCACTTACGGACGCCTTTTGATTGGAAAGTGGGTTAGCTCTTATAAAAGCCTTTTTATCTTTTGACTGCTAGGTGGCGCTGTTTTTAAAGGCGCGTTTACACCTTTTGACCACTAGGTGGCGCAGTGCTTACAGGAACCTTTTCAACAGACTACATTTAACCTCAAGGTGGCGCCATGCCTATAAGAAAAAAAAAAAACACTTGGCACCAAGATAAAGTGGAGGGCACCGTTTTGGACTACGCCTTTGCTGATGAGCTCATGATGACATCACTGCGGTCGTAGTCCTAATATGGCGGCCTCTGCTGTGTAGGAGACAGGTGCACTTCTATATATTATACGATATATATATATATATATCGTGTACTCTATGGACCAACGGCAATAAATAAGGCATTTGCCGGACTCACCTGGTGAACTGGTACCGCTCAGACACCAGTGATCCGGAATAAACCCGGGCGCCGTGTCAGGTCACATGATACTGATGTAGAAGATTCTGCAAAATTCCGGACCTGCTGGTGTCTAGAAATAACCGGATATTATATGAAGCATCCCCTGATATATGGAGAAGGGGGCAGACGAAGGAGAAATGTGCCTGGTATATTACTCCAGTGGAGGGCAGCTAACAGAGAACAATAGCTTGTACTGACCCTAAAGGGGTTGTCCAGGTTTATAGAAATAAATCAAAATCATTGTAATCACCAGTCCTATAACTTTCTAATAAAAGTTGTGTTTGAATGTCTCACAATTTTCAAGATCACTGCTTGCTGTCATTGAACAGAACCCTGGCTCGTCGCATTGTAGCAGGACTCTATTGTGGTGAGCCTTGTGTCAGTTGAGGACGGGTTTCCAGCCTCTGGTTCTAAACATGGTTGTTCTTATTCACTGACAGCAAGCAGAGATGAAAATGGTCAGGAACTGAAACACAAAATATATTGGAAAGATGCAGAACATTTCATTTTACAATGATTAAGCTGTGTTTATATAGGACTGGAGAACCCCCACAATACTGTCACAGGGGTACGGCCCCCCCCACCCTGAAAATACAGCGGGGGCATGATCTGCCCCTCCTGTGCGGTCACTGAGCTTACCTGACCCTAAAGGCACTGAACTAAGTCTAGAGGTATCACCTGCATCCTGGGGATCCGATGGGAGTTGTCTGCTTTCCATCCCTGGTAGAAATCAATTGTCACAAGTTACGATGCCGGACTATTGGGCATTACAAGCGGATGGCATGGCGAGATTGATTTTTCCCAGCTCGGTGATAATCCAGCCTTAAATTAACATTGAGTCATGGCTGACAATCTGGTTACTATGTAAACTGCCTAACAACTGCAATCTTTTTAATTTCCCTAGCAACCAGTCTGTCTTTGGTAACTTGGGTGAAACGGCACAGAACCGGTGGCAAGGCTTGGTAGGACTGAAATCGAGAAGGAGGGGGCTGCTAAAAAACACTGTGGGCATAACTAGAGAACTTCCTAAAGGTGCCCACTGGGGGGCGGCAGAGCTCTCTGGGGTAGCTTATGTCATGATTCAGAAACCTATGTACAGTGTAAACGGCATAGTGAGGTAATATGAGCGGGCGCTGCCACCAAGATTAGTAAACAAACCCATAGGAAACGGCTCCAACCGGTCTCCTCAGCGAGGAATTGTCTTTATACGGGCGCGGATCTGGAAGAGGTAGATGAGACTTGGCACGGGGTAACAGCAGACTGGAACAGAAGACCATTCCTACGAGGTGGCTGGGGGAGGGGGTGGCGATCGTCTAGGTCTTACGGGTAGATACAAGTTTTGTGCTTGATGACCGCCCCCCGCCGTCTTGTTCCACGCTCCCCTCACCCGCCACCAGCTTCACATTTTATTTTTATAGAGGGATCGTTCTGGTTTCCACCGGGTGTGGAATGGCGCAGTCTCTGATCCTGAGGTAAGATGCTCTGTCGTTGGACAAATGGAAGAGGATAGCGTCAAAACCGGGCAGTATAAAAATGGTAACCGAGGCCTCGAAATACGGTAAAAAAAATTTAAAAAAAAGATGGCGCCGAATGTTTTCTCCGGGTATTATATGAGGTAAGATAAGAATCGGTCTCACCGGGTTTATTTGAAGGCTTGGTGAAACTGAGGCAATGTCGTGGGGTTAATGTCTGAGGTGTAATGGGGCAGATCGCTGGCGCAGCTGCCGCCAGGTGCCAGGAATTGCTGATTTTCCGTCATGGTCATCTCCGGGTTGGGTAATGGGAGGTTACAATGAGGGAAACTGACGGGAAAGAAGCTGAGGAAATGGTTGAAGTCTATGCCCGAGGACAGGGGATCGCACAGCGCGGAGAGGTAAGACTCATCCAACGCGGCCTGCGGAGTACATGGCGCCAGGTCGGGCGAGGTGAGGGACAGCCCCCCAGACCCGTCAGACATGAAAGGATCCATTTCACTTTTGGGGAAGTATGAGGTAGACGTGAACTGGAACCGGTTCGATGGGTCGGTGGAGAAGGCGGGCGTGCTCTCGCTGGGGTAACTGAGCCCTAAGGACAGTGAGGTTGGCACCAAGGACTGAGCGATGCCAGTGTTGGGCATTGGCTGAAATGGCGTAGTGTACATCCCCGCAGGGATCATGTCTCTTGGCTGCATGCACATGACGGACCCCCACTCTTCCTTCACCACTGCGGATTGGCAGCTCATGTGGCTCAGGTCGTCTTGAGGTTCCGTCTTGATTCGAGGGGCTTCCTCACAATGGCTCTTCTTCATGTGCCGCGTCAGGTGGTCCTTGCGTCCAAACATCTGGGCACAGCAGTGACACTGGAAATCCTTGCGGCCGGTGTGCACCACCAGGTGTCGGCGGACGTCCTTGCGGGTGTAGAAGCAGCGGTCGCAGTGCTCGCAGGGGTACTTCTTCTCCCGGTTGCCCATGGACGGCCGGTGGTTGTGGCTCTTGAGGTGCTCCAGCACTGACTGGCGGTCTCGGAAAACCTGTAGGCATATGGCACAGCTGAGGTCTCCCCTGGCGATGGCGTGTAAGGCGAGGTGGCGGCGGTGGCCGTATTTGGTGCTGTAGTTTTTGCTGCACTCCGGGCACTGTAGGGCCACGCGGTTGGGGTTGTGGGTCTGCAGGTGATTCTTCAGGTGGTCTTTGCGGTGGAACATTTTTCCGCAGTGTGAGCATTGGTGGGATTTCTGCATAGAATGAGTGGCCATGTGCCTGCGGGGAAGAGCAGAAGCTTAAGTCACATACAATGCCCGCGACTACCGAGCCCGCGTCTAACCCGGCCCGCGTCTAACCCGGCCCGCGTCTAACCCGGCCCGCGACTAACCCGGCCCGCGACTAACCCGGCCCGCGTCTAACCCGGCCCGCGTCTAACCCGGCCCGCGTCTACAGAGCCGGGCAACTCTTACCAGAAACGCATTTACAACACAAAAACTAGTTGCACGTCACGGTTTACGTTTTTCTGCGACGAAGTTGGCGCCAAAAACTCCTTATTAAGACCCCACACACACACACGACCGTAGTTTTTATCTGTAATTACGGATAATGTGCCGACACCTTTCTGTATATATTCGGATGTGTCCGGGCCGTAGAAATTATCCGCTAAATATAAAACATGTCCTATTCCCGTGTCCGCGATTACGGCACGGACTCCCCATAGAAGTCATGGGGCGCGTTCAAAATTGCGAACGGCTACGGATGTGCATGTGTAGCCGTCCGTAATTGCCGAAGCGTTGCTATTCGATAGGGGATTCCCCAAGGAAATTGCGCCTGAGCGATCATGTGACCTTTTCGAGGGGTTGGGACGTGTTGGTGACATCATTTGCAGCCTCCCTTTTTTTTCCCGTGGATTCGTAAATACGGACGCACTGCGGATCAGATTTGTGGAGCGACACAGATATGCGGATGACTACGGATCCGTATTTGCGGGCAGTAAGAGACGCCACGGTCGTGTGCATGGGGCCTAAATATGGGCCAATATTCCCACACATCACTTCTCACCCTCATGGTCCAGTCTAAGAATGCCGAGTGACCCTCCAGTACCCCAAAAAATGTGACTGTACATTGTAAATGTATAGTTAACTTTCCTGCCACCCCCGCTCCCGAATTATTCCCGATATCCGGCTCCCCCGATTTCCGGTGGCCCCTGCAGAATCCGCTATGTAGAACTTCTTTAGAAGTCGGATATGCTGCCCCACCCCCTCCCATGGATCAGTGCTGATTACATCGACCCCTGTGTCAGCGCTGTGTCCAGCAGGACCGACGTCATCAGCGCCGGTCCATTGGGGGAGGGGGGCATCTCAGACATCTAAACTAGCCCTAGATAGGGTCTGAGACTGCAGGGGCCATCTTGAAAACCGGGGGACCGGAAATCAGGAATAATTCGGGAGCGGGGTGGCAGGATTGTTGACGATACATTTTATTTTATTTTTTGGGGACTGGAGGGTCACTTTAACCATTTTCAAGATCACTGCCTGCTGCCAGTGAATTTAAACATTCTTTTTTAAATCCAGAGGCTGAAAACCTGTATAGACCTAATACTTCTCACAGCTGAGGGTTTGTTACAATTGTATCCAGTCTAGACAATCCTCCTGTGAGCTAAACCTTCTGGACTCCGTACTGATACATTTTTACCTGCACTGATACATTGTAGCAAACAACCTGGACAGGAGAGAGATTTTTGCTGCTGATTTACATAGCTTATAATGGGATTGCCAGACTGATACACTGTAACAAACCCTCAGCTGGGAGAAGTATTAGGTGAGGATACGGTTTCATTCTGTGACTGTAGAAAGGAAAGTGTCACATTCATTGACAGCAAGCAGAAATTTAGAAAATTGTGTAGAAAATAGTCGTGAGTGGCACCCGCTCCCCCCCCACAACCTCGTCATCACCTATAACGCTTTTCCGTCTATAGATGGCGACCGCCACATTCCTTCCGACATTAGACCGTGGCATCGAATGTAAGGTGGTGGGGCATGGTTAGGGGGTACATGGAGAATGTGGGGTGCCCATTTCCGTACCTGCACAACTTGTATTTGGATGCAAACGTCTTGTCGCAGAGCAGCTGGGGGCAGGTGAACCTCCGGGGGAGGGGTGGGCTCTCCTGCTCACTGCTACAAGGGGCGTCATGCAGGATCCTGCTCTCGCCCGGGTCGCCCTCCGCCTGGGGTTTGGCCTCCGCTTTCCACTCGGTGTTGTGATCGTTATTTGCAGCATCAAAGAAAAGCGTCTTCATGGCAGAACCACTGGTGACACGGCCACGTGCGCGATCATTTCCCCATCGGTGCCAACGCGGTGCCCGTCCTGGGGAATGGACGACATATAGAATAAAACATCACGTCCCTGCTGTTAAGTTCATCTGGTCCTGGGAAAGCTGGGTGACAATTAATTTGGACATGTCATCTCCAGCAGAGGTGGTGGTCCTCCTTCCTCCTCCTCCGCAGTTTTGCCATTTATAATCGTGGGAAAGTTGGGTGACGACCCTTGTGAGTGCGGATAATGATTGTCACCCAGCTTTCCCAGGAACAGATATAGAGGAGTGAAGAAGATGATGGCGGTCTAATATGAGGGGTCACATGACACGGGCGGCTCTTACCTGATGCTGAAGATCTGGGATCAGCCCTCCGGGGGGCAGCGCAGGAGACGCCGCAACATCTTCCAACCTGCAAGAAGAAGACCCAAGAATCAGGGGCGTCCAGCGATGAGGGGGGGTGCAGGGGGGTACACATGGCAGTATATAGGGGCATCTTAATTGCGGTGTATATGTGGGGGGTCTCGTGTGATTTATGGGGGTATTGGGGTGTATATGTGGGGGTCTCGTATGATTTATGGGGGTATTGGGGTGTATATGTGGGGGTCTTGTGTGATTTATGGGGGTATTGGGGTGTATATATGGGGGTCTCGTATGATTTATGGGGGTATTGGGGTGTATATGTGGGGGTCTCGTATGATTTATGGGGGTATTGGGGTGTATATATGGGGGTCTCGTGTGATTTATGGGGGTATTGGGGTGTATATGTGGGGGTCTCGTATGATTTATGGGGGTATTGGGGTGTATATGTGGGGGTCTCGTATGATTTATGGGGGTATTGGGGTGTATATATGGGGGTCTCGTATGATTTATGGGGGTATTGGGGTGTATATATGGGGGTCTCGTGTGATTTATGGGGGTATTGGGGTGTATATGTGGGGGGTCTCGTGTGATTTATGGGGGTATTGGGGTGTATATGTGGGGGTCTCGTTTGATTTATGGGGTACTGGGGTGTATATGTGGGGGTCTCGTATGATTTATGGGGGTATTGGGGTGTATATGTGGGGGTCTCGTGTGATTTATGGGGGTATTGGGGTGTATATATGGGGGTCTCGTATGATTTATGGGGGTATTGGGGTGTATATGTGGGGGTCTCGTATGATTTATGGGGGTATTGGGGTGTATATGTGGGGGTCTCGTATGATTTATGGGGGTATTGGGGTGTATATATGGGGGTCTCGTATGATTTATGGGGGTGCATATGTGGGGGTCTTATATGATTTATAGGGGTATTGGGGTATATATGTGGGGTCTTATATGATTTATGGGGTATTGGGGGTCTCAGTTGTGAGCAGTGGTTTGGGTTCATACGTTGGGGGATCATATTTACATGAATGTTGGTAGTTTTGGGGTACACATGTAGGGGGTTATGTACCAGTTATACGGGTGTTTGCATTAGTCAGACTTTGGGGGGTGATGGTATTGAGGGGTGCGGAGGGTCGGTAATATTAGGGTGTATATAGTGAGGGGCACATACATAAGGGCTGTAGATGTGATGATATGCGGGTGTATGTGTGGGGGTGTCGGGCGCTCTACGTACCCCGTTATTCCGCTTCCCGCCGGTTCCGTTATCCCCCGAGGCCGCAGGACGGAGCTGTGTCCGCGGAGGATTCTGGGAGGACGTGACGTGGAGAGGAGCGGCGCAGACTGGGGGCTCCGGGGAGAAGGACACTGATCCTCCGGGGACGGGGGAGATCACGCGGCGGTGACGGTGCTGTCTGAGGCCGGGCCCGGGGTCTCTGCGTGTCAAGGCCTCCCGGTCACCCACCTGCCTCCACCAACATGGCGGCTCCTCCCGCCCGGCCTCAGTTCTGCCTCCGCTAACATGGCGGCGCCCGGGGGAATGCTTCCGGCCGTGATGGAGCCGCTGATCCTGCTGCTGCTCCTGACACTCCCGGGACTGCACCGGGCAGAGAAGGAATGGGACCCGGCCGGTTATCTGCTGTACTGCCCCTGCATGGGTGAGTCCTGGGGGGGACACTCTGTACACTGACTCCTCTCCTGGGGGGGGGGGACACTCTGTACACTGACTCCTCTCCTGGGGGGGGGGAGACACTCTGTACACGGACTCCTCTCCTGGGGGGGGGACACTCTGTACACTGACTCCTCTCCTGGGGGACTCCTCTCCTGGGGGGGGGGACACTCTGTACACTGACTCCTCTCCTGGGGGGGGGACACTCTGTACACTGACTCCTCTCCTGGGCGGGGGACACACTCTGTACACTGACTCCTCTCCTGGGGGGGGGACACACTCTGTACACTGACTCCTCTCCTGGGCGGGGGACACACTCTGTACACTGACTCCTCTCCTGGGGGGGGGACACACTCTGTACACTGACTCCTCTCCTGGGGGGGGACACACTCTGTACACTGACTCCTCTCCTGGGGGGGGGACACTCTGTACACTGACTCCTCTCCTGGGGGGGGGACACTCTGTACACTGACTCCTCTCCTGGGGGGGGGACACTCTGTACACTGACTCCTCTCCTGGGGGGGGGACACTCTGTACACTGACTCCTCTCCTGGGGGGGGACACTCTGTACACTGACTCCTCTCCTGGGGGGGGACACTGGGGACACTCTGTACACTGACTCCTCTCCTGGGGGGGGGGACACTCTGTACACTGACTCCTCTCCTGGGGGGGACACACTCTGTACACTGACTCCTCTCCTGGGGGGGGGACACACTCTGTACACTGACTCCTCTCCTGGGGGGGGGACACACTCTGTACACTAACTCCTCTCCTGGGGGGGGGACACACTCTGTACACTGACTCCTCTCCTGGGGGGGGGACACTCTGTACACTGACTCCTCTCCTGGGGGGGGGGACACACTCTGTACACTAACTCCTCTCCTGGGGGGGGGGACACACTCTGTACACTGACTCCTCTCCTGGGGGGGGGGACACACTCTGTACACTAACTCCTCTCCTGGGGGGGGGACACACTCTGTACACTGACTCCTCTCCTGGGGGGGGGGGACACTCTGTACACTGACTCCTCTCCTGGGGGGGGGACACTCTGTACACTGACTCCTCTCCTGGGGGGGGACACTCTGTACACTGACTCCTCTCCTGGGGGGGGGACACTCTGTACACTGACTCCTCTCCTGGGGGGGGGGACACTCTGTACACTGACTCCTCTCCTGGGGGGGGACACTCTGTACACTGACTCCTCTCCTGGGGGGGGACACTCTGTACACTGACTCCTCTCCTGGGGGGGGGGGACACTCTGTACACTGACTCCTCTCCTGGGGGGGGGGACACTCTGTACACTGACTCCTCTCCTGGGGGGGGGGGGACACTCTGTACACTGACTCCTCTCCTGGGGGGGGGGGACACTCTGTACACTGACTCCTCTCCTGGGGGGGGGGACACTCTGTACACTGACTCCTCTCCTGGGGGGGGGGGGGACACTCTGTACACTGACTCCTCTCCTGGGGGGGGGGGGACACTCTGTACACTGACTCCTCTCCTGGGGGGGGACACTCTGTACACTGACTCCTCTCCTGGGGGGGGGGACACTCTGTACACTGACTCCTCTCCTGGGGGGGGGGGGGACACTCTGTACACTGACTCCTCTCCTGGGGGGGGGGGGACACTCTGTACACTGACTCCTCTCCTGGGGGGGGGGGGGACACTCTGTACACTGACTCCTCTCCTGGGGGGGGGGGGGACACTCTGTACACTGACTCCTCTCCTGGGGGGGGGGGACACTCTGTACACTGACTCCTCTCCTGGGGGGGGGGACACTCTGTACCCTGTCCCCTTTCCATGACGTCAGCCTCTATACACTGATGTTTAGTCTTCCTCGCCCTCCTCCCTTCCTCTTCTTACCCCTGGGGCATCTCCTCCCCGTCCTGCTCCGCTCGGCTGCCAATACTCCGTCTGCTCCACAAATACAGATTTTATTTCTGCCGCTGCGGCTCAGTCTTCTGGATCAGTGGTGACTCCTCCATACAGAGGAGCCGGGGACGTGTGCACACCACCACAGCAGCACAGATTGTTTTAGCTTTTACATGTGGGAAAGCTTTATGTGCAGCGTATTAACGCGGTGAGATGATCGTGTGGTTTTTCTTCTTTTGCGCAGGGCGGTTCGGCAATCAGGCGGATCACTTTCTCGGTTCTTTGGCCTTTGCCAGGATGGTGAATCGGACCCTGGTGGTCCCGCCGTGGATTGTTTACAATCATCATCGTCCTCCATACACTAACGTGAGTGCTGGGAATCAGTGGCTCTACAGCGTCTATGCCAACCACTCTGGCAGCCATCTTGTGGTTGTCGCTGTAGTGATGGGGGTTACATTGACCGGCGTCCGTGTGCTCCTCTGCAGGTACATTTGTCGTTTGAAGAGTTCTTCCAGCTGGCTCCCCTCCGCCAGTACCACAGAGTGATGAGTATGGAGGTCTTCATGGAGACGTTTGCTGCCAAGTACTGGCCGCCCGACAGGCGCGTGGCTTACTGTTTCACATCGGCCGCCCAGAGGAGCCCCGATAAGAAGAGCTGCCCCATGAAGGTGAATGATGGTTGTGGCCCTAGCGGTCAGCGCCGCTTCTCTGATGACATTGATCCCCACCCCCGAGCAGCCTCCGCGTATTGCGTAGCGACCGTTATGGTCACCTTAACCCTTTCAACGCCAAAGATGTCCTACTAGAATTACGTCATGGCTGTGAAGTTTGTTGACCAGGAACGGGGTTGCCCGGTCATGGACTACTACCACTATCATCTAATGCCCCTTTGTGTAGATATTACTTTTAACACCAGGGGGGCGCCATAACACGTGTGCAACACCAGAGGGCGCCACAACAAGTGTAATATTTAGGTGTGGGAAGACCCCTATAATCGTTGTTTCCTTTTCGTTGCAGGATGGGAACCCCTTTGGCCCTTTCTGGGATCATTTCCATGTGGACTTCGCTCGCTCGGAGCTATTTGACAGCATTAATTTCAGTGCTTATTACAAAGACGTTTGGCAGAGCCGGTGAGTGACGGGAGATGAGTTATCCACCCACATATACACTAGGCTTAGGAGACCCCTTCGATCACGCCGCGATCACTCGGAGCGATCAATGGGATTGGGGAGCGGGAGCGAAGCTGTCCCGTGCAGGACATGTTTTACAGCGCCGTGGTGGGAGACCCTTTTATGATGGCTAT
This sequence comes from Rhinoderma darwinii, assembly GCF_050947455.1. Lineage (NCBI taxonomy): Eukaryota > Metazoa > Chordata > Amphibia > Anura > Rhinodermatidae > Rhinoderma > Rhinoderma darwinii. Next base: position 6,050,628 of record NC_134699.1, on the reverse strand, counting down.
TAAAAGGCGCATTGGCGATCGTAACGGGTTAAACGCTTGGCGCGACTTGTGTTTTGGCGCTAGATCTTGGTATCAGAAGGCCAAATCTAAGTCTAGCTGCAATATTTGGGGCGCAGCACTCATTTAAATCTGGGAGCAGGATGAAAAAAAATACTTTCTGGGTATGTGTAGGGGAGGGGGAGGAGGGGAAGCTGCAAGTGAGAGCAGGAAGAAAGGTCCCAGCGGGTTACTAGGGGCGGGACACAGGAACTTTTCTTCATCTTCGACTTACTTTAGGAGGTATGGTGTGTCTCATGCTCTGCAAGTTACTTTTCGATGCAATATTGCATGAAGGCGCCCATGAATGTTAAGTGCTGGATGGTATTTTCACAACGTGCCAGGTTTATACTATATAGAAAATCAGTTCCTGTAACTCATGGCAGCGAAAGGGTTAATCCTCATCCGATAATCCCGAAAATCTGATAATCCAGAGCAAAGAAATGTTATTATGACATGTTTTGTCTGAATAGAAATGTATTGACATTTTTCAGGTATCCCGCCTCCACGCACCCCGTTCTCGCCCTCCCAGGGGCGCCGGCGCAGTTTCCGGTGCTGGAAGAGCACATCATTCTACAGAAGTTCCTGGTGTGGTCTGAGAAGATGGTCCAAGAGGGCGAGAAGCAAATTGAAGCCCAGCTCGTCAGACCCTACGTGGGGGTTCACCTGCGGATCGGCTCCGACTGGGTGAGAATTTACATGTAATTTACCATACCAGACACTACATGCAGGAAGAAAAGTGGCCCCAGCACGTTGTCCCGAGCCAAAATGAAGATTGTAAAGAGCAATTTCCAGTCGACGTCTGTTGTAAAGATATTTCTTGGTTGTATCGAGCCGCAGGCGTTGTGACCCAACTTTCCTAGAGTCCTTAATATCCCATTTGTTTTGTTCTGTAGGCAGATTTGTCATTCAGGATTCCAGGAAAGTCGGGTGCTTACTAGAAACAGCGCCATACACTTGGTTGTGGCTCTGCCTGGTACTGCAGTTGAAAGTGAATGGGACTGGGCTGCAGTACCAGACACAGCCACAACCAAATGTATGGCGCTGTGTTTGGTAAACAATGAAGGGAACGCGGCGCTAGGGAGACGAGAATGTCGTATTACCGTTGACCAGATGCTTCCGTGTTGGAATTAATGGCGCAATACATTGATCAATATGGCGCCATTTTTTCCATGTCTTTTTTCGTAGAAACCCCTTTTATCCCACGTCATCGATTTTCCGCTCCTCCTACAGGTTAACGCTTGTAAGATGCTGAAGGACGGTACGGCCGGCCCTCATTTCATGGCTTCCCCTCAGTGCGTTGGGTACGACCGTCAGAAGGCGAAGCCGCTCACCATTAACATGTGTCTGCCCGACCTCAAAGAGATCAAGCGGGCGCTGACTCACTGGGTGAAGAGGACCAAAGCGCGATCCATATATATCGCTACCGACTCCACGTCCTACGCTGCCGAGCTGCAGAAGGCTCTGGGGGAGAAGGTGAGCGTCTTCACAGCTCCTTATTATCTTTCGGGTTTTACCTAGACACTTTTTTTTTCTTGTACTGATCTGGAGATACATTATGTTTTATACTCCAGTCACAGCCAAAGCTGCGTTCACAAGAGCTTATGACTCACAGCTACCTGTTGCATCCTGTTGTTGGGGATTTAGAGTAAAAAATCTGCTAATCCGAAACCCGTCTGGAGCTTCTAATAATTTGGAAGCCAAGAAAAAATAGTCCCAGGACGGATTGTGGTGTCAATTACCTGATAATTTGGGGTAGCACTCATTGGGGTAGCAGCTGTTCTTACTGCATACCCTACATTTACTATAACCGCCCACATTCCTAGCGCTGTTGTCCCAGAGCTAACAGGAAAGCAGCAGAATTGTGAATGCAGCTCTGGAGCTAACTAGAGTACAAGTTTTTTATTTTACTGGTTGTCTAAACATTTTTCTCTTTCTTTTCCCTGTAGGTTAAAGTTGTGAGTTTACAACCAGACGTGGCCCAAATAGATCTGTATATTCTGGGCCGGTCGGATCATTTCATTGGGAACTGCGTGTCGTCATTCACGGCGTTTGTGAAGAGGGAGCGGGATATTCAGGGGAGGCCCTCCTCCTTCTTTGGGATGGATTCATTGGTTAGGATGCCGGATGAGCTATGAGCGAGCGCGGCATGGACGACACCGCCGGGGACACCTAACCTGTGGCCCCTCAGTATTATAAGGCCTTGTTCACACCGCGTGTATTTGACGCGGTTTACGCGCAGAAAAACGCTGCAAAAACGCTTTAAGCTTCCCATTGACATCAATGGAAAAACGCATTGTAGTGCATATGACGCGTTTTTTTACGCTCGCGTGTGTAAGAACGCGTTGTGTAAAAAAAAAGCGTCGGGTCAATTCTTGGTGCCGAAAATGCATCTACTTCCCGTAGTCAATGGGAGTCCTAATTATGCGCCCAAAAACGCCTGTACTTTAAAAAGCACTTTGCAGAAACGCTAGCGTTTTTGACGCGTTTACACGTGTTTTTTTTGCGCGCCGTGTGAATAAGTCCTTAAACAACCAGCAAAGGGGTCCGGTCCTATTCCTCCCACCCTGAGAGATGCCGACAACGTCTGATCAGTGGGGTCCGAAAGCTCAGCTCCCACCAAGGGGAATAATACCCCATATGATATTTTCTTCTTAAAGGGGTACTCCAGCCAAATGCATATATCACCTATCCACTGAAAGTGGGGGTCCGCCTGCCTAGGACCCCGCCGTTTCCGTCAGTGCCATAGAGTTTGAAAGGGACATGATTGACCGCCGCTCCATTCAATCTCCTCTTCGCCGCGGTTGGGGGTCTCACATCCTAGTGATCAGTGGGGGTCCGACCACTATCTAACTTTTATTACTTACACAGTGGATAGATGATAAATGATTCCGGCTGGAATACCCTTTAAAGGGACATTCCTCTTAAATAAAGGGCACCCTACTGAACCCATTATGTAAGTGACCCTCCGGCTGTCAGAAGCGACTACAGCGACACCTTCAGACCTGTTCCTTCAAGTCTATGGGGCAGGGAAACTAATCAGTCAGTCAGCCTTCATGCTACTTCTGACAAGAGGGCTTATTGAGGGGCGTGACACTTGATTTGCCCCTCCCCCATCTTAGTTGGGGACTAAGGGGACTAATGCCTTATTGTACAGGGTGACACATTCCCATTGTGCCTACATGCTTAGGAGCTGGTACTTCCCATCATTTGTCCAGTGGACACCTTCACCGACCATAATCCGGACCCGCCGGGGGCTCCTGAGGAGAACGTGTCCGGTTGTTAAAGTCGCAGCGCACATAAATCTTTTAACATATTCCTGTTATTTTGTACTTATTTCTTTAATAAAAAAAATAACAATTTTAGGAATGTATTTATTCCCCCCCCCCCCCCCCTGGTTTGTGTTTCCCGGCCCAGCTTATATACTTTACGTTTCCTCACCATTTTTAAAATCTCTGTCTGCTGTCAGTGAATGGGAATGTTCTTATTTAGATGCAGAATCTGAAAACTTGTATAGATATAAGGCCTAATTCACACAGAGTTTTGTGCCCCGGTTTTTGATGCGGAAGAGGATCAGAAACTGCGCCAAAAAATGCCCGAAATCGCCTCCCATTGATTTCAATGTGAAGTGGAGGCGTTTTTTTCCCACGAGCGGAAAAAAGCAACTCATGGGGGAAAAAAAGCGTCCTAAACTTTCTTCCCACGTTTTCAGGTTTTGCTGCGCTTTTTGCCCGCGGTGCTCAATGGCTGCGGCCGAAAAACAACTGCGAAGAAAGCGCAGGCCGGTTAAAATCTGCCTCAAAATTGCTGAAGGATTCCTGAGGCAGATTGTTCTGCCTGCAAAAAAAACTCCTGTGTGAACAGGGCCTGACACTTCCCAAGACTGAGGGTTTGCTACAATTGTATCCAGTCTAGACAATCCTCTGAGAACAAATCTCCCTTGTCTCCTGAGAGTTTGGTACAATGTATCTGCAGATACAACGTATGGGCCTGAAGTCCAGAGTTGGGGCCTCTTCACATTTGCGTTCAGTGTATCTATTGCTCAGCAACGTCCCAGGAGCAGAACAACAAAAATACCGGAAGCGCCGATTCCTTTCCATGACGGAAACTATTGACTTTAATGGGGTCCGTCGTTTTACCAGAAACAATTTTGCAGCATGTTTTCCGGTATTTTAGGCCGTATCTGTGACAGAGGCCTCTAACGGGGGCTCCACGCAGGTGTGAACAGGCCCTTAGTTTACAGAGGATTTACGTAAATAGGGTAAATTTTTGCGCAATTGCGTAAAATTTGATAGCCCAAGCAGCAGACGCTACTCGACTGTGGTCCCGGTCCACTTTCATATGAGGCAGCGGGGCGTATGGGCCGATCCCCTTCGCCATAGACCACACAGGTAGATGTGCCATCAGCCGTACCCCTGTAATTACATGTGTCCACCCCAATACAGACCCCCTGGTGTGCTACTACGGCCCCTGTGACACTTTGGCTGTTAGAGGGGCTTTCCATTCCCCACTCAGACACCCATATTCTCTAATGAGGTCAATGGTAAAGAGTTGTCCTGACAATACTGAGATCCGATCCCTTGAAGTTACAGGCCCAAAGCCTGAGGCTGCACTACTGAGGTGATTTCTGTCTTGTGGAGTGTTGCCATGACGACCTGGTGTAGATAAATCACCATCCGCATCAATATCTACATCCTCCCTGGTAGTTGTGTGGATGGTGATTTGGATCCGTCTCCATGACAACCCCTCTTACGGAGTGTAGTTTAACTACGGTTGCCAGCGCCATTCTGAAACTGCGTCTATGGGAACCTTCAATTTTCCATACATTTTATTCCCCAATTTACGTCAACGACACAACAGCGTGACGTCAGTCCCTAGAAATGGCGCGCAAGTACGGTGACCGATTCATGTATGGGGCCTATTACGTCCAGAAAACCTGCGGTACTGCAAGTCCCAGCATATTCTAGCATCTCAGGAGATTGGTGATCCATATATGGTAAAACTATGAGATTGAATACTGAAGCACTGATGTAGGGGGACTACAACTCCCAGCATTGACAGATCAGCAGGGAATGCTGGGAGGAATACAGCTGTCACCATCGGGCGAAAAGACTGCAGCATATGGGCGTAGTTCTACAGTATGGGCGTGGTCACGCTGCCGTTTCTAAGGAAGTACAAGCCGAGGCCTGTTAGCCGTTACTAAGGAAGTGAGCGCGTCGTCGCCGGGCCTGTTGCTAAGGAAGTGAGAGCCGGCGGTCAGTCGGCATCCGGCGCCTGGACAGAGTGACCTGCTGCCGGGACATGGCAGGTGAGGGACAGATCCTGGGGGTCACAAGGGCTATTGTAGGGGGGAGTCTGTACACAGCGGGGCGGCGGCCGGGCACGGGAGCGGGCAGCAGCATGGCCTTGGTGCAGGGAGCACAGGAGGAGGCAGGGTAATGTATACCAGCTACCGGGCGCTGCTGTATTCATGAGTGCCTCTGGGTGTGCCACCTAAGTACCAGCTCATAGCTGCCAGCCTGATGTGATGATGTCATACCGACCTTGCTGAATGATGTCATAACTAGTGTCTGATGTGATGTCATACCTACCTGATTCACTGACATGTCCATGTGCTTGATGTGATGATCTCATACCTACCAAACTGAATGATGTCATAGCTAGTGTCTGCCATGATGATGTCCTACCTAACTTATTTAGTGACATCGTGTCTAGTGCCTGGCCTGGTGCACCTGGTACACGACGTGATGAGGTGATATCTGGTACACGACGTGATGAGGTGGTATCTGGTACACGACGTGATGAGGTGATATCTGGTACACGACGTGATGAGGTGGTATCTGGTACATGATGTGATGAGGTGGTATCTGGTACATGATGTGATGAGGTGGTATCTGGTACATGATGTGATGAGGTGGTATCTGGTACATGATGTGATGAGGTGGTATCTGGTACATGATGTGATGAGGTGGTATCTGGTACACGACGTGATGAGGTGATATCTGGTACACGATGTGATGAGGTGATGAGGTGGTATCTGGTACATGGTGTGATGAGGTGGTATCTGGTACATGATGTGATGAGGTGATATCTGGTACATGATGTGATGAGGTGGTATCTGGTACATGATGTGATGAGGTGGTATCTGGTACATGATGTGATGAGGTGATATCTGGTACATGATGTGATGAGGTGGTATCTGGTACATGATGTGATGAGGTGGTATCTGGTATATGGTGTGATGAGGTGGTATCTGGTACATGATGTGATGAGGTGATATCTGGTACATGATGTGATGAGGTGGTATCTGGTACATGATGTGATGAGGTGGTATCTGGTACATGATGTGATGAGGTGATATCTGGTACACGTTGTGATGAGGTGGTATCTGGTACATGATGTGATGAGGTGATATCTGGTACATGATGTGATGAGGTGGTATCTGGTACATGATGTGATGAGGTGATATCGGGTACACGATGTGATGAGGTGGTATCTGGTACATGATGTGATGAGGTGATATCTGGTACATGATGTGATGAGGTGGTATCTGGTACATGAGGTGGTATCTGGTACATGGTGTGATGAGGTGGTATCTGGTACATGACGTGATGAGGTGGTATCTGGTACATGATGTGATATCTGGTACATGATGTGATGAGGTGATATCTGATACATGACGTGATGAGGTGGTATCTGGTACATGATGTGATGAGGTGATATCTGGTACATGATGTGATGAGGTGGTATCTGGTACATGAGGTGGTATCTGGTACATGATGTGATGAGGTGATATCTGGTACATGATGTGATGAGGTGGTATCTGGTACATGACGTGATGAGGTGGTATCTGGTACATGATGTGATGAGGTGGTATCTGGTACATGGTGTGATGAGGTGGTATCTGGTACATGACGTGATGAGGTGGTATCTGGTACATGATGTGATATCTGGTACATGATGTGATGAGGTGATATCTGGTACATGACGTGATGAGGTGGTATCTGGTACATGATGTGATGAGGTGATATCTGGTACATGATGTGATGAGGTGATATCTGGTACATGATGTGATGAGGTGGTATCTGGTACATGATGTGATGAGGTGATATCTGGTACATGACGTGATGAGGTGATATCTGGTACATGGTGTGATGAGGTGGTATCTGGTACACGACGTGATGAGGTGGTATCTGGTACATGACGTGATGAGGTGGTATCTGGTACATGATGTGATGAGCTGGTATCTGGTACACGACGTGATGAGGTGATATCTGGTACATGATGAGGTGGTATCTGGTACACGATGTGATGAGGTGGTATCTGGTACATGATGTGATGAGGTGATATCTGGTACATGATGTGATGAGGTGATATCTGGTACATGATGTGATATCTGGTACATGATGTGATGAGGTGGTATCTGGTACATGATGTGATGAGGTGATATCTGGTACATGATGTGATGAGGTGATATCTGGTACATGATGTGATGAGGTGATATCTGGTACATGATGTGATATCTGGTACATGGTGTGATGAGGTGGTATCTGGTACATGATGTGATGAGGTGATATCTGGTACATGATGTGATGAGGTGATATCTGGTACATGATGTGATGAGGTGATATCTGGTACATGATGTGATGAGGTGGTATCTGGTACATGGTGTGATGAGGTGGTATCTGGTACACGACGTGATGAGGTGGTATCTGGTACATGATGTGATGAGGTGGTATCTGGTACATGATGTGATGAGGTGATATCTGGTACATGACGTGATGAGGTGGTATCTGGTACATGATGTGATGAGGTGATATCTGGTACATGATGTGATGAGGTGGTATCTGGTACATGATGAGATGAGGTGGTATCTGGTACATGATGTGATGAGGTGATATCTGGTACATGATGTGATGAGGTGGTATCTGGTACATGACGTGATGAGGTGATATCTGGTACATGGTGTGATGAGGTGGTATCTGGTACACGACGTGATGAGGTGGTATCTGGTACACGACGTGATGAGGTGATATCTGGTACATGATGAGGTGGTATCTGGTACACGATGTGATGAGGTGGTATCTGGTACATGACGTGATGAGGTGGTATCTGGTACACGACGTGATGAGGTGATATCTGGTACATGATGAGGTGGTATCTGGTACACGGTGTGATGAGGTGGTATCTGGTACATGATGTGATGAGGTGATATCTGGTACATGATGTGATGAGGTGATATCTGGTACATGATGTGATGAGGTGGTATCTGGTACATGACGTGATGAGGTGATATCTGGTACATGATGTGATGAGGTGGTATCTGGTACACGATGTGATGAGGTGGTATCTGGTACATGATGTGATGAGGTGATATCTGGTACACGACGTGTTGAGGTGATATCTGGTACACGACGTGATGAGGTGGTATCTGGTACACGACGTGATGAGGTGATATCTGGTACACGACGTGATGAGGTGGTATCTGGTACATGATGTGATGAGGTGATATCTGGTACATGATGTGATGAGGTGGTATCTGGTACATGGTGTGATGAGGTGGTATCTGGTACATGACGTGATGAGGTGGTATCTGGTACATAAGGTGGTATCTGGTACATGATGTGATGAGGTGGTATCTGGTACATGATGTGATGAGGTGATATCTGGTACATGACGTGATGAGGTGGTATCTGGTACATGATGTGATGAGGTGATATCTGGTACATGATGTGATGAGGTGATATCTGGTACATGATGTGATGAGGTGGTATCTGGTACATGACGTGATGAGGTGATATCTGGTACATGGTGTGATGAGGTGGTATCTGGTACACGACGTGATGAGGTGGTATCTGGTACATGACGTGATGAGGTGGTATCTGGTACATGATGTGATGAGGTGGTATCTGGTACATGATGTGATGAGGTGGTATCTGGTACATGGTGTGATGAGGTGATATCTGGTACATGATGTGATGAGGTGGTATCTGGTACATGGTGTGATGAGGTGGTATCTGGTACATGACGTGATGAGGTGATATCTGGTACATGATGTGATGAGGTGGTATCTGGTACATGGTGTGATGAGGTGGTATCTGGTACATGACGTGATGAGGTGGTATCTGGTACATAAGGTGGTATCTGGTACATGATGTGATGAGGTGGTATCTGGTACATGATGTGATGAGGTGATATCTGGTACATGACGTGATGAGGTGGTATCTGGTACATGATGTGATGAGGTGATATCTGGTACATGATGTGATGAGGTGATATCTGGTACATGATGTGATGAGGTGGTATCTGGTACATGACGTGATGAGGTGATATCTGGTACATGGTGTGATGAGGTGGTATCTGGTACACGACGTGATGAGGTGGTATCTGGTACATGACGTGATGAGGTGGTATCTGGTACATGATGTGATGAGGTGGTATCTGGTACATGATGTGATGAGGTGGTATCTGGTACATGGTGTGATGAGGTGATATCTGGTACATGATGTGATGAGGTGGTATCTGGTACATGGTGTGATGAGGTGGTATCTGGTACATGACGTGATGAGGTGGTATCTGGTACATGATGTGATGAGGTGGTATCTGGTACATGATGTGATGAGGTGATATCTGGTACATGACGTGATGAGGTGGTATCTGGTACATGATGTGATGAGGTGATATCTGGTACATGATGTGATGAGGTGATATCTGGTACATGATGTGATGAGGTGGTATCTGGTACATGATGAGGTGGTATCTGGTACACGATGTGATGAGGTGGTATCTGGTACACGATGTGATGAGGTGGTATCTGGTACATGATGAGGTGGTATCTGGTATGTGATGTGATGAGGTGGTATCTGGTACATGGTGTGATGAGGTGGTATCTGGTACATGATGAGGTGGTATCTGGTACACGATGTGATGAGGTGGTATCTGGTACACGACGTGATGAGGTGATATCTGGTACATGACGTGATGAGGTGATATCTGGTACATGGTGTGATGAGGTGATATCTGGTACATGATGTGATGAGGTGGTATCTGGTACATGGTGTGATGAGGTGGTATCTGGTACATGATGTGATGAGGTGATATCTGGTACATGATGTGATGAGGTGGTATCTGGTACATGACGTGATGAGGTGGTATCTGGTACACGATGTGATGAGGTGATATCTGGTACATGATGTGATGAGGTGGTATCTGGTACATGATGTGATGAGGTGGTATCTGGTACATGACGTGATGAGGTGGTATCTGGTACATGATATGATGAGGTGGTATCTGGTACACGACGTGATGAGGTGGTATCTGGTGCATGATGTGATGAGGTGGTATCTGGTACACGACGTGATGAGGTGATATCTGGTACATGATGAGGTGGTATCTGGTACACGATGTGATGAGGTGGTATCTGGTATGTGATGTGATGAGGTGGTATCTGGTACATGACGTGATGAGGTGATATCTGGTACATGGTGTGATGAGGTGATATCTGGTACATGATGTGATGAGGTGGTATCTGGTACATGGTGTGATGAGGTGGTATCTGGTACATGATGTGATGAGGTGATATCTGGTACATGATGTGATGAGGTGGTATCTGGTACATGATGTGATGAGGTGGTATCTGGTACGTGATGAGGTGGTATCTGGTACATGATGTGATGAGGTGGTATCTGGTACATGTTGTGATGAGGTGGTATCTGGTACATGATGTGATGAGGTGGTATCTGGTACATGATGTGATGAGGTGGTATCTGGTACATGATGTGATGAGGTGGTATCTGGTACATGATGTGATGAGGTGGTATCTGGTACGTGATGTTATGAGGTGGTATCTGGTGCGTGATGTGATGAGGTGGTATCTGGTACACGATGTGATGAGGTGATATCTGGTACATGGTGTGATGAGGTGGTATCTGGTACATGGTGTGATGAGGTGGTATCTGGTACATGGTGTGATGAGGTGATATCTGGTGCGTGATGTGATGAGGTGATATCTGGTACATGATGTGATGAGGTGGTATCTGGTACATGGTGTGATGAGGTGGTATCTGGTACACGACGTGATGAGGTGGTATCTGGTACATGATGTGATGAGGTGATATCTGGTACATGATGTGATGAGGTGATATCTGGTACATGATGTGATGAGGTGATATCTGGTACATGATGTGATATCTGGTACATGGTGTGATGAGGTGGTATCTGGTACATGATGTGATGAGGTGATATCTGGTACATGATGTGATGAGGTGATATCTGGTACATGATGTGATGAGGTGATATCTGGTACATGATGTGATGAGGTGGTATCTGGTACATGGTGTGATGAGGTGGTATCTGGTACACGACGTGATGAGGTGGTATCTGGTACATGATGTGATGAGGTGGTATCTGGTACATGATGTGATGAGGTGATATCTGGTACATGACGTGATGAGGTGGTATCTGGTACATGATGTGATGAGGTGATATCTGGTACATGATGTGATGAGGTGGTATCTGGTACATGATGAGATGAGGTGGTATCTGGTACATGATGTGATGAGGTGATATCTGGTACATGATGTGATGAGGTGGTATCTGGTACATGACGTGATGAGGTGATATCTGGTACATGGTGTGATGAGGTGGTATCTGGTACACGACGTGATGAGGTGGTATCTGGTACACGACGTGATGAGGTGATATCTGGTACATGATGAGGTGGTATCTGGTACACGATGTGATGAGGTGGTATCTGGTACATGACGTGATGAGGTGGTATCTGGTACACGACGTGATGAGGTGATATCTGGTACATGATGAGGTGGTATCTGGTACACGGTGTGATGAGGTGGTATCTGGTACATGATGTGATGAGGTGATATCTGGTACATGATGTGATGAGGTGATATCTGGTACATGATGTGATGAGGTGGTATCTGGTACATGACGTGATGAGGTGATATCTGGTACATGATGTGATGAGGTGGTATCTGGTACACGATGTGATGAGGTGGTATCTGGTACATGATGTGATGAGGTGATATCTGGTACACGACGTGATGAGGTGATATCTGGTACACGACGTGATGAGGTGGTATCTGGTACACGACGTGATGAGGTGATATCTGGTACACGACGTGATGAGGTGGTATCTGGTACATGATGTGATGAGGTGATATCTGGTACATGATGTGATGAGGTGGTATCTGGTACATGGTGTGATGAGGTGGTATCTGGTACATGACGTGATGAGGTGGTATCTGGTACATAAGGTGGTATCTGGTACATGATGTGATGAGGTGGTATCTGGTACATGATGTGATGAGGTGATATCTGGTACATGACGTGATGAGGTGATATCTGGTACATGATGAGGTGGTATCTGGTACACGATGTGATGAGGTGGTATCTGGTACATGACGTGATGAGGTGGTATCTGGTACACGACGTGATGAGGTGATATCTGGTACATGATGAGGTGGTATCTGGTACACGGTGTGATGAGGTGGTATCTGGTACATGATGTGATGAGGTGATATCTGGTACATGATGTGATGAGGTGATATCTGGTACATGATGTGATGAGGTGATATCTGGTACATGATGTGATGAGGTGGTATCTGGTACATGACGTGATGAGGTGATATCTGGTACATGGTGTGATGAGGTGGTATCTGGTACACGACGTGATGAGGTGGTATCTGGTACATGACGTGATGAGGTGGTATCTGGTACATGATGTGATGAGGTGGTATCTGGTACATGATGTGATGAGGTGGTATCTGGTACATGGTGTGATGAGGTGATATCTGGTACATGATGTGATGAGGTGGTATCTGGTACATGGTGTGATGAGGTGGTATCTGGTACATGACGTGATGAGGTGATATCTGGTACATGATGTGATGAGGTGGTATCTGGTACATGGTGTGATGAGGTGGTATCTGGTACATGACGTGATGAGGTGGTATCTGGTACATAAGGTGGTATCTGGTACATGATGTGATGAGGTGGTATCTGGTACATGATGTGATGAGGTGATATCTGGTACATGACGTGATGAGGTGGTATCTGGTACATGATGTGATGAGGTGATATCTGGTACATGATGTGATGAGGTGATATCTGGTACATGATGTGATGAGGTGGTATCTGGTACATGACGTGATGAGGTGATATCTGGTACATGGTGTGATGAGGTGGTATCTGGTACACGACGTGATGAGGTGGTATCTGGTACATGACGTGATGAGGTGGTATCTGGTACATGATGTGATGAGGTGGTATCTGGTACATGATGTGATGAGGTGGTATCTGGTACATGGTGTGATGAGGTGATATCTGGTACATGATGTGATGAGGTGGTATCTGGTACATGGTGTGATGAGGTGGTATCTGGTACATGACGTGATGAGGTGGTATCTGGTACATGATGTGATGAGGTGGTATCTGGTACATGATGTGATGAGGTGATATCTGGTACATGACGTGATGAGGTGGTATCTGGTACATGATGTGATGAGGTGATATCTGGTACATGATGTGATGAGGTGATATCTGGTACATGATGTGATGAGGTGGTATCTGGTACATGATGAGGTGGTATCTGGTACACGATGTGATGAGGTGGTATCTGGTACACGATGTGATGAGGTGGTATCTGGTACATGATGAGGTGGTATCTGGTATGTGATGTGATGAGGTGGTATCTGGTACATGACGTGATGAGGTGATATCTGGTACATGGTGTGATGAGGTGGTATCTGGTACATGATGTGATGAGGTGGTATCTGGTACATGACGTGATGAGGTGGTATCTGGTACACGATGTGATGAGGTGATATCTGGTACATGATGTGATGAGGTGGTATCTGGTACATGATGTGATGAGGTGGTATCTGGTACATGACGTGATGAGGTGGTATCTGGTACATGATATGATGAGGTGGTATCTGGTACACGACGTGATGAGGTGGTATCTGGTGCATGATGTGATGAGGTGATATCTGGTACATGGTGTGATGAGGTGGTATCTGGTACATGATGAGGTGGTATCTGGTACACGATGTGATGAGGTGGTATCTGGTACACGACGTGATGAGGTGATATCTGGTACATGACGTGATGAGGTGATATCTGGTACATGGTGTGATGAGGTGATATCTGGTACATGATGTGATGAGGTGGTATCTGGTACATGGTGTGATGAGGTGGTATCTGGTACATGATGTGATGAGGTGATATCTGGTACATGATGTGATGAGGTGGTATCTGGTACATGACGTGATGAGGTGGTATCTGGTACACGATGTGATGAGGTGATATCTGGTACATGATGTGATGAGGTGGTATCTGGTACATGATGTGATGAGGTGGTATCTGGTACATGACGTGATGAGGTGGTATCTGGTACATGATATGATGAGGTGGTATCTGGTACACGACGTGATGAGGTGGTATCTGGTGCATGATGTGATGAGGTGGTATCTGGTACACGACGTGATGAGGTGATATCTGGTACATGATGAGGTGGTATCTGGTACACGATGTGATGAGGTGGTATCTGGTATGTGATGTGATGAGGTGGTATCTGGTACATGACGTGATGAGGTGATATCTGGTACATGGTGTGATGAGGTGATATCTGGTACATGATGTGATGAGGTGGTATCTGGTACATGGTGTGATGAGGTGGTATCTGGTACATGATGTGATGAGGTGATATCTGGTACATGATGTGATGAGGTGGTATCTGGTACATGATGTGATGAGGTGGTATCTGGTACATGATGTGATGAGGTGGTATCTGGTACATGATGTGATGAGGTGGTATCTGGTACACGTTGTGATGAGGTGGTATCTGGTACATGATGTGATGAGGTGGTATCTGGTACATGATGTGATGAGGTGGTATCTGGTACATGATGTGATGAGGTGGTATCTGGTACATGATGTGATGAGGTGGTATCTGGTACGTGATGTTATGAGGTGGTATCTGGTGCGTGATGTGATGAGGTGGTATCTGGTACACGATGTGATGAGGTGATATCTGGTACATGGTGTGATGAGGTGGTATCTGGTACATGGTGTGATGAGGTGGTATCTGGTACATGGTGTGATGAGGTGATATCTGGTGCGTGATGTGATGAGGTGATATCTGGTACATGGTGTGATGAGGTGGTATCTGGTACATGATGTGATGAGGTGGTATCTGGTACATGATGTGATGAGGTGGTATCTGGTACATGATGTGATGAGGTGGTATCTGGTACATGATGTGATGAGGTGGTATCTGGTACACGTTGTGATGAGGTGGTATCTGGTACATGATGTGATGAGGTGGTATCTGGTACATGATGTGATGAGGTGGTATCTGGTACATGATGTGATGAGGTGGTATCTGGTACATGATGTGATGAGGTGGTATCTGGTACGTGATGTTATGAGGTGGTATCTGGTGCGTGATGTGATGAGGTGATATCTGGTACATGGTGTGATGAGGTGGTATCTGGTATATGATGTGATGAGGTGATATCTGGTACACGATGTGATGAGGTGATATCTGGTACATGATGTGATGAGGTGGTATCTGGTACATGACGTGATGAGGTGGTATCTGGTACATGATGTGATGAGGTGGTATCTGGTACATGGTGTGATGAGGTGGTATCTGGTACATGATGAGGTGGTATCTGGTACATGATGTGATGAGGTGATATCTGGTACATGATGTGATGAGGTGGTATCTGGTACATGGTGTGATGAGGTGGTATCTGGTACATGATGTGATGAGGTGGTATCTGGTGCATGATGTGATGAGGTGATATCTGGTGCATGACGTGATGAGGTGGTATCTGGTACATGATATGATGAGGTGGTATCTGGTACACGACGTGATGAGGTGGTATCTGGTACATGATGTGATGAGGTGGTATCTGGTACATGATGTGATCAGGTGATATCTGGTACATGATGTGATGAGGTGGTATCTGGTACATGACGTGATGAGGTGGTATCTGGTACATGATGTGATGAGGTGATATCGGGTACACGATGTGATGAGGTGGTATCTGGTACACGATGTGATGAGGTGGTATCTGGTACATGATGTGATGAGGTGGTATCTGGTACATGATGTGATGAGGTGGTATCTGGTACATGATGTGATGAGATGGTATCTGGTACATGATGTGATGAGGTGGTATCTGGTACATGATGTGATGAGATGGTATCTGGTACATGATGAGGTGGTATCTGGTACATGATGAGGTGGTATCTGGTACATGATGTGATGAGGTGGTATCTGGTACATGATGTGATGAGATGGTATCTGGTACATGATGAGGTGGTATCTGGTACATGATGAGGTGGTATCTGGTACATGATGTGATGAGGTGGTATCTGGTACATGATGTGATGAGGTGGTATCTGGTACATGATGTGATGAGGTGGTATCTGGTACATGACGTGATGAGGTGGTATCTGGTACATGATGTGATGAGGTGATATCTGGTACACGATGTGATGAGGTGATATCTGGTACACGATGTGATGAGGTGGTATCTGGTACATGATGTGATGAGGTGGTATCTGGTACATGATGTGATGAGGTGATATCTGGTACATGGTGTGATGAGGTGGTATCTGGTATATGATGTGATGAGGTGATATCTGGTACACGATGTGATGAGGTGATATCTGGTACATGATGTGATGAGGTGGTATCTGGTACATGACGTGATGAGGTGGTATCTGGTACATGATGTGATGAGGTGGTATCTGGCACATGGTGCGATGAGGTGGTATCTGGTACATGATGAGGTGGTATCTGGTACATGATGAGGTGGTATCTGGTACATGATGTGATGAGGTGGTATCTGGTACATGATGTGATGAGGTGGTATCTGGTGCATGATGTGATGAGGTGATATCTGGTACATGACGTGATGAGGTGGTATCTGGTACATGATATGATGAGGTGGTATCTGGTACACGACGTGATGAGGTGGTATCTGGTACATGATGTGATGAGGTGGTATCTGGTACATGATGTGATGAGGTGATATCTGGTACATGATGTGATGAGGTGATATCTGGTACATGATGTGATGAGGTGGTATCTGGTACATGACGTGATGAGGTGGTATCTGGTACATGATGTGATGAGGTGGTATCTGGTATGTGATGTAATGAGGTGGTATCTGGTACATGACGTGATGAGGTGGTATCTGGTACATGATGTGATGAGGTGGTATCTGGTACATGATGAGGTGGTATCTGGTACATGATGAGGTGGTATCTGGTACATGATGAGGTGGTATCTGGTACATGATGAGGTGATAACTGGTACATGATGAGATGAGGTGATATCTGGTACATGATGTGATGAGGTGATATCTGGTACATGATGTGATGAGGTGGTATCTGGTACACGATGTGATAAGGTGGTATCTGGTACATGACGTGATGAGGTGGTATCTGTTACACGACGTGGTGAGGTGATATCTGGTACATGATGAGGTGGTATCTGGTACACGATGTGATGAGGTGGTATCTGGTACATGACGTGATGAGGTGATATCTGGTACATGACGTGATGAGGTGATATCTGGTACACGGTGTGATGAGGTGGTATCTGGTACACGATGTGATGAGGTGGTATCTGGTACATGACGTGATGAGGTGGTATCTGGTACATGACGTGATGAGGTGATATCTGGTACATGATGTGATGAGGTGGTATCTGGTACATGATGTGATGAGGTGGTATCTGGTACATGATGTGATGAGGTGGTATCTGGTACATGACGTGATGAGGTGGTATCTGGTACATGACGTGATGAGGTGATATCTGGTACATGATGTGATGAGGTGGTATCTGGTACATGACGTGATGAGGTGGTATCTGGTACATGACGTGATGAGGTGATATCTGGTACATGATGTGATGAGGTGGTATCTGGTACATGATGTGATGAGGTGGTATCTGGTACACGTTGTGATGAGGTGGTATCTGGTACATGATGTGATGAGGTGGTATCTGGTACATGATGTGATGAGGTGGTATCTGGTACATGATGTGATGAGGTGGTATCTGGTACATGATGTGATGAGGTGGTATCTGGTACGTGATGTTATGAGGTGGTATCTGGTGCGTGATGTGATGAGGTGATATCTGGTACATGGTGTGATGAGGTGGTATCTGGTATATGATGTGATGAGGTGATATCTGGTACACGATGTGATGAGGTGATATCTGGTACATGATGTGATGAGGTGGTATCTGGTACATGACGTGATGAGGTGGTATCTGGTACATGATGTGATGAGGTGGTATCTGGTACATGGTGTGATGAGGTGGTATCTGGTACATGATGAGGTGGTATCTGGTACATGATGTGATGAGGTGATATCTGGTACATGATGTGATGAGGTGGTATCTGGTACATGGTGTGATGAGGTGGTATCTGGTACATGATGTGATGAGGTGGTATCTGGTGCATGATGTGATGAGGTGATATCTGGTGCATGACGTGATGAGGTGGTATCTGGTACATGATATGATGAGGTGGTATCTGGTACACGACGTGATGAGGTGGTATCTGGTACATGATGTGATGAGGTGGTATCTGGTACATGATGTGATGAGGTGATATCTGGTACATGATGTGATGAGGTGGTATCTGGTACATGACGTGATGAGGTGGTATCTGGTACATGATGTGATGAGGTGATATCGGGTACACGATGTGATGAGGTGATATCTGGTACACGATGTGATGAGGTGATATCTGGTACACGATGTGATGAGGTGGTATCTGGTACATGATGTGATGAGGTGGTATCTGGTACATGATGTGATGAGGTGATATCTGGTACATGGTGTGATGAGGTGGTATCTGGTATATGATGTGATTAGGTGATATCTGGTACACGATGTGATGAGGTGGTATCTGGTACATGATGTGATGAGGTGGTATCTGGTACATGATGTGATGAGGTGGTATCTGGTACATGATGTGATGAGGTGATATCTGGTACATGGTGTGATGAGGTGGTATCTGGTATATGATGTGATGAGGTGATATCTGGTACACGATGTGATGAGGTGATATCTGGTACATGATGTGATGAGGTGGTATCTGGTACATGACGTGATGAGGTGGTATCTGGTACATGATGTGATGAGGTGGTATCTGGTACATGGTGCGATGAGGTGGTATCTGGTACATGATGAGGTGGTATCTGGTACATGATGAGGTGGTATCTGGTACATGATGTGATGAGGTGGTATCTGGTACATGATGTGATGAGGTGGTATCTGGTGCATGATGTGATGAGGTGATATCTGGTACATGACGTGATGAGGTGGTATCTGGTACATGATATGATGAGGTGGTATCTGGTACACGACGTGATGAGGTGGTATCTGGTACATGACGTGATGAGGTGGTATCTGGTACATGATGAGGTGGTATCTGGTACATGATGAGGTGGTATCTGGTACATGATGAGGTGGTATCTGGTACATGATGAGGTGATAACTGGTACATGATGAGATGAGGTGATATCTGGTACATGATGTGATGAGGTGATATCTGGTACATGATGTGATGAGGTGGTATCTGGTACACGATGTGATAAGGTGGTATCTGGTACATGACGTGATGAGGTGGTATCTGTTACACGACGTGGTGAGGTGATATCTGGTACATGGTGTGATGAGGTGGTATCTGGTACATGATGTGATGAGGTGGTATCTGGTACATGATGTGATGAGGTGATATCTGGTACATGATGTGATGAGGTGGTATCTGGTACATGATGTGATGAGGTGGTATCTGGTACATGATGTGATGAGGTGATATCTGGTACATGATGTGATGAGGTGGTATCTGGTACATGATGTGATGAGGTGGTATCTGGTACATGATGTGATGAGGTGATATCTGGTACATGACGTGATGAGGTGGTATCTGGTACATGATATGATGAGGTGGTATCTGGTACACGACGTGATGAGGTGGTATCTGGTACATGATGTGATGAGGTGGTATCTGGTACATGATGTGATGAGGTGATATCTGGTACATGATGTGATGAGGTGATATCTGGTACATGATGTGATGAGGTGGTATCTGGTACATGACGTGATGAGGTGGTATCTGGTACATGATGTGATGAGGTGGTATCTGGTATGTGATGTAATGAGGTGGTATCTGGTACATGACGTGATGAGGTGGTATCTGGTACATGATGAGGTGGTATCTGGTACATGATGAGGTGGTATCTGGTACATGATGAGGTGGTATCTGGTACATGATGAGGTGATAACTGGTACATGATGAGATGAGGTGATATCTGGTACATGATGTGATGAGGTGATATCTGGTACATGATGTGATGAGGTGGTATCTGGTACACGATGTGATAAGGTGGTATCTGGTACATGACGTGATGAGGTGGTATCTGTTACACGACGTGGTGAGGTGATATCTGGTACATGATGAGGTGGTATCTGGTACACGATGTGATGAGGTGGTATCTGGTACATGACGTGATGAGGTGATATCTGGTACATGACGTGATGAGGTGATATCTGGTACACGGTGTGATGAGGTGGTATCTGGTACACGATGTGATGAGGTGGTATCTGGTACACGATGTGATGAGGTGGTATCTGGTACATGACGTGATGAGGTGATATCTGGTACATGATGTGATGAGGTGGTATCTGGTACATGATGTGATGAGGTGGTATCTGGTACATGATGTGATGAGGTGGTATCTGGTACATGACGTGATGAGGTGGTATCTGGTACATGACGTGATGAGGTGATATCTGGTACATGATGTGATGAGGTGGTATCTGGTACATGACGTGATGAGGTGGTATCTGGTACACGATGTGATGAGGTGGTATCTGGTACACGATGTGATGAGGTGATATCTGGTACATGATGTGATGAGGTGATATCTGGTACATGACGTGATGAGGTGATATCTGGTACACGGTGTGATGAGGTGGTATCTGGTACACGATGTGATGAGGTGGTATCTGGTACACGATGTGATGAGGTGGTATCTGGTACATGATGTGATGAGGTGGTATCTGGTACATGACGTGATGAGGTGGTATCTGGTACATGACGTGATGAGGTGATATCTGGTACATGATGTGATGAGGTGGTATCTGGTACATGATGTGATGAGGTGGTATCTGGTACATGATGTGATGTGGTGATATCTGGTACATGATGTGATGAGGTGGTATCTGATACACTATGTGATGAGGTGGTATCTGGTACATGACGTGATGAGGTGGTATCTGGTACATGATGTGATGAGATGGTATCTGGTACATGATGAGGTGGTATCTGGTACATGATGAGGTGGTATCTGGTACATGATGAGATGAGGTGATATCTGGTACATGATGTGATGAGGTGGTATCTGGTACACGATGTGATAAGGTGGTATCTGGTACATGACGTGATGAGGTGGTATCTGGTACATGATGTGATGAGGTGGTATCTGGTACATGATGTGATGAGGTGATATCTGTTACACGACGTGGTGAGGTGGTATCTGGTACATGATGTGATGAGGTGATATCTCGTATATGATGTGATAAGGTGGTATCTGGTACATGATGTGATGAGGTGGTATCTGGTATATGATGTGATGAGGTGGTATCTGGTACACGATGTGATGAGGTGGTATCTGGTACATGACGTGATGAGGTGGTATCTGGTACATGACGTGATGAGGTGGTATCTGGTACATGATGTGATGAGGTGGTATCTGGTACATGATGTGATGAGGTGGTATCTGGTACATGATGTGATGAGGTGGTATCTGGTACATGATGTGATGAGGTGGTATCTGGTACATGATGTGATGAGGTGGTATCTGGTACACGATGTGATGAGGTGATATCTGGTACACGATGTGATGAGGTGATATCTGGTACATGATGTGATGAGGTGGTATCTGGTACATGATGTGATGAGGTGGTATCTGGTACATGATGTGATGAGGTGGTATCTGGTACATGATGTGATGAGGTGGTATCTGGTACACGATGTGATGAGGTGATATCTGGTACATGATGTGATGAGGTGGTATCTGGTACATGATGTGATGAGGTGGTATCTGGTTCATGATGTGATGAGGTGGTATCTGGTACACGATGTGATGAGGTGATATCTGGTACACGATGTGATGAGGTGGTATCTGGTACATGATGAGGTGGTATCTGGTACACGATGTGATGAGGTGGTATCTGGTACACGATGTGATGAGGTGATATCTGGTACACGATGTGATGAGGTGGTATCTGGTACACGATGTGATGAGGTGGTATCTGGTACATGATGTGATGAGGTGATATCTGGTACAAGATGTGATGAGGTGGTATCTGGTACACGATGTGATGAGGTGGTATCTGGTACATGATGTGATGAGGTGATATCTGGTACATGATGTGATGAGGTGATATCTGGTACACGATGTGATGAGCTGGTATCTGGTACATGATGTGATGAGGTGGTATCTGGTACATGATGAGGTGATATCTGGTACATGATGAGGTGATATCTGGTACACGATGTGATGAGGTGGTATCTGGTACACGATGTGATGAGGTGGTATCTGGTACATGATGTGATGAGGTGATATCTGGTACACGATGTGATGAGCTGGTATCTGGTACATGATGTGATGAGGTGGTATCTGGTACATGATGAGGTGATATCTGGTACATGATGAGGTGATATCTGGTACATGATGTGATGAGGTGATATCTGGTACATGATGTGATGAAGTGATATCTGGTACATGATGTGATGAGGTGATATGTGGTACATGATGTGATGAGGTGGTATCTGGTACACGATGTGATGAGGTGGTATCTGGTACATGATGTGATAAGGTGATATCTGGTACATGATGAGATGAGGTGGTATCTGGTACATGGTGTGATGAGGTGGTATCTGGTACATGATGTGATGAGGTGATGAGGTGGTATCTGGTACATGATGTGATTGCGGTGGTATCTGGTACATGATGAGGTTGTATCTGGTACATGGTGTGATGAGGTGGTATCTGGTACATGATGTGATGAGGTGATATCTGGTACATGATGTGATGAGGTGGTATCTGGTACACGTTGTGATGAGGTGATATCTGGTACATGGTGTGATGAGGTGGTATCTGGTACATGATGTGATGAGGTGGTATCTGGTACATGATGTGATGAGGTGATATCTGGTACATGATGTGATGAGGTGGTATCTGGTACATGATGTGATGAGGTGGTATCTGGTACATGATGTGATGAGGTGATATCTGGTACATGATGTGATGAGGTGGTATCTGGTACATGATGTGATGAGGTGGTATCTGGTACATGATGTGATGAGGTGGTATCTGGTACATGATGTGATAAGGTGATATCTGGTACATGATGAGATGAGGTGGTATCTGGTACATGGTGTGATGAGGTGGTATCTGGTACATGATGTGATGAGGTGATATCTGGTACATGATGTGATGATGTGATGAGGTGGTATCTGGTACATGATGTGATGAGGTGGTATCTGGTACATGATGTGATGAGGTGGTATCTGGTACATGATGTGATGAGGTGATATCTGGTACATGATGTGATGAAGTGGTATCTGGTACATGATGTGATGAGGTGGTATCTGGTACATGATGTGATGAGGTGGTATCTGGTACATGATGTGATGATGTGATGAGGTGGTATCTGGTACATGATGTGATGAGGTGGTATCTGGTACATGATGTGATGAGGTGATATCTGGTACATGATGTGATGATGTGATGAGGTGGTATCTGGTACATGATGTGATGAGGTGGTATCTGGTACATGATGTGATGAGGTGGTATCTGGTACATGATGTGATGAGGTGATATCTGGTACATGATGTGATGAAGTGGTATCTGGTACATGATGTGATGAAGTGGTATCTGGTACATGATGTGATGAGGTGGTATCTGGTACATGATGTGATGAGGTGGTATCTGGTACATGATGTGATGAGGTGATATCTGGTACATGATGTGATGAGGTGGTATCTGGTACATGATGTGATGAGGTGGTATCTGGTACATGATGTGATGAGGTGATATCTGGTACATGATGTGATGAGGTGGTATCTGGTACATGATGTGATGAGGTGGTATCTGGTACATGATGTGATGAGGTGGTATCTGGTACATGATGTGATAAGGTGATATCTGGTACATGATGAGATGAGGTGGTATCTGGTACATGATGTGATGAGGTGATATCTGGTACATGATGTGATGAGGTGGTATCTGGTACATGGTGTGATGAGGTGATATCTGGTACATGATGTGATGAGGTGATATCTGGTACATGATGTGATGAGGTGATATCTGGTACATGATGTGATGAGGTGGTATCTGGTACATGATGAGATGAGGTGGTATCTGGTACATGATGTGATGAGGCGGTAACTGGTACATGATGTGATGAGGTGGTATCTGGTACATGATGTGATGAGGTGGTATCTGGTACATGATGTGATGAGGTGGTATCTAGTACATGATGAGATGAGGTGGTATCTGGTATATGGTGTGATGAGGTGGTATCTGGTACATGATGTGATGAGGTGATATCTGGTACATGATGTGATGAGGTGGTATCTGGTACATGATGTGATGAGGTGGTATCTGGTACATGATGTGATGAGGTGGTATCTGGTACATGATGTGATGAGGTGGTATCTGGTACATGGTGTGATGAGGTGGTATCTGGTACATGATGTGATGAGGTGATATCTGGTACACGATGTGATGAGGTGGTATCTGGTACACGATGTGATGAGGTGGTATCTGGTACACGATGTGATGAGGTGATATCTGGTACACGATGTGATGAGGTGATATCTGGTACACGATGTGATGAGGTGATATCTGGTACACGATGTGATGAGGTGATATCTGGTACATGATGTGATGAGGTGGTATCTGGTACATGATGTGATGAGGTGGTATCTGGTACATGGTGTGATGAGGTGGTATCTGGTACATGGTGTGATGAGGTGGTATCTGGTACATGGTGTGATGAGGTGATATCTGGTACATGATGTGATGAGGTGGTATCTGGTACATGATGTGATGAGGTGGTATCTGGTACATGATGTGATGAGGTGGTATCTGGTACATGATGTGATGAGGTGGTATCTGGTACATGGTGTGATGAGGTGGTATCTGGTACATGGTGTGATGAGGTGGTATCTGGTACATGATGTGATGAGGTGATATCTGGTACATGATGTGATGAGGTGGTATCTGGTACATGATGTGATGAGGTGGTATCTGGTACACGATGTGATGATGTATCTGGTACACGATGTGATGATGTATCTGGTACACGATGTGATGAGGTGGTATCTGGTACATTATGTGATGAGGTGGTATCTGGTACACGATGTGATGATGTATCTGGTACATGATGTGATGAGGTGGTATCTGGTACATGATGAGGTGGTCTCTGGTACGTGATGAGGTGGTATCTGGTACACGACGTGATGAGGTGGTATCTGGTACATGATGTGATGAGCTTCTGTAGAACATTAAACATCTCATTTGCTGCAGAACCTCATATTCCACACCTCAGCTGCTGCAGAACCTCATATTCCACACCTCAGCTGCTGCAGAAACTCATAATACACACAGCTGCTGCAGAACCTCCTAATACACACGTCAGCTGCTGCAGAACCTCAGAATATACACCTCCGCCTAGGAGAATATCATGAACTGAAAACTACGTGAAAATTCCAAAAACGAAAGTTGCTGGGATTTACAGCTGATGATTAGAGCTCTAATGTTAATCAAGGGTGGAGCTTCATGTTTTTTGTATTACCGGCCCTTTAAGAGACCTGTAACGTTAGCGGTCCTGTGATCAGCAGATGAGGATTCTAGAGATGCTGTCACAGTCCAATCACTGGGCGTTTTTTCAGTATCACCATGAGCGCTGGTCTGTCCGGTGCTGAGAACATCATATACTGCGCAGCTTTGTTTTCTGAACTCCCATAAGATCATTATTACAAGCAACAGCTCCACCAGCTTAAAGGTACAGTACGTCCTGCCTGATGACTGCTCCGGGACTGGGCGGCAAGACCTCATGTAACCCAAGAGGGGAAACGACTCACTATACTGCACATTTATTCTACTTTGTATTCATGCATCGACTGCTATGGTCAATACATTGTCAGTGAAAACATCATGCTATATGTGAGTCCTGGTGGGGGAGGAACATGATGTCCACCTTTTATTATCTGCAAACATGATAAGAGGGAGAGCAATGGGCGCACAGATAAAGTAGAAGGGGGAGGGGTGCATAGCAACCACGTCACTGGTTGCAGTTCCTAAATGACAGTTGGGATCCGGTTGCTATGGATATTTCCACTTTTTACTTAAAAATATTATCCTGTACTGATCAAGAGTTGCATCATGTATTATACTCCAGAGCTTCACTCACTATTCTGCTGGTGGAGTCACTGTGCACATACATTACATTACTTATCCTGTACTGATCCTGAGTTATATCCTGTATTATACTCCAGAGCTGCACTCACTATTCTGCTGGTGGAGTCACTGTGTACATACATGACATTACACATCCTGTACTGATCCTGAGTTATATCCTGTATTATACTCCAGAGCTGCACTCACTATTCTGCTAGGGGAGTTACTGTGTCCATACATTACATTACTTATCCTGTACTGATCCTGAGTTATATCCTGTATTATACTCCAGAGCTGCACTCACTATTCTGCTGGTGGAGTCACTGTGTACATACATTACTTATCCTGTACTGATCCTGAGTTATATCCTGTATTATACTCCAGAGCTGCACTCACTATTCTGCTGGGGGAGTTACTGTGTCCATTCATTACATTACTTATCCCGCACTGATCATGAGTAATATCCTGTATTATACTCCAGAGCTGCACTCACTATTCTGCTGGTGGAGTCACTGTGTACATACATGACATTACTTATCCTGTACTGATCCTGCGTTACATTCTGTATTATACTCCAGAGCTGCACTCACTATTCTGCTGGTGGAGTCACTGTACACACATTACATTACTTATCCTGTACTGATCCTGAGTTATAGCCTGTATTATACTCCAGAGCTGCACTCACTATTCTGCTGGTGGAGTCACTGTGTACATACATTACATTACTTATCCTGTACTTATCCTGAGTTACATCCTGTATTATACTCCAGAGCTGTACTCACTATTCTGCTGGTGGAGTCACTGTGTACATACATTACTTATCCAGCACTGATCATGAGTAATATCCTGTATTATACTCAAGAGCTGCACTCACTATTCTGCTGGTGGAGTCACTGTGTACATACATGACATTACTTATCCTGTACTGATCCTGAGTTATATCCTGTATTATACTCCAGAGCTGCACTCACTATTCTGCTGGTGGAGTCACTGTGTACATACATTACATTACTTATCCTGTACTGATCCTGAGTTATATCCTGTATTATACTCCAGAGCTGCACTCACTATTCTGCTGGTGGAGTCACTGTGTACATACATTACTTATCCTGTACTGATCCTGAGTTATATCCTGTATTATACTCCAGAGCTGCACTCACTATTCTGCTGGGGGAGTTACTGTGTCCATTCATTACATTACTTATCCCGCACTGATCATGAGTAATATCCTGTATTATACTCCAGAGCTGCACTCACTATTCTGCTGGTGGAGTCACTGTGTACATACATTACTTATCCAGCACTGATCATGAGTAATATCCTGTATTATACTCAAGAGCTGCACTCACTATTCTGCTGGTGGAGTCACTGTGTACATACATTACATTACTTATCCTGCACTGATCCTGAGTTACATCCTGTATTATACTCCAGAGCTGTACTCACTATTCTGCTGGTGGAGTCACTGTGTACATACATTACATTACTTATCCTGTACTGATCCTGAGTTACATCCTGTGTTATACTCCAGAGCTGCACTCACTATTCTGCTGGTGGAGTCACTGTGTACATACATTACATTACTTATCCTGTACTGATCCTGAGTTACATCCTGTGTTATACTCCAGAGCTGCACTCACTATTCTGCTGGTGGAGTCACTGTGTACATACATTACTTATCCTGTACTGATCCTGAGTTACATCCTGTATTATACTCCAGAGCTGCACTCACTATTCTGCTGGTGGAGTCACTGTGTACATACATTACTTATCCTGTACTGATCCTGTGTTATATCCTGTATTATACTCCAGAGCTGCACTCACTATTCTGCTGGGGGAGTTACTGTGTCCATTCATTATATTACTTATCCCGCACTGATCATGAGTAATATCCTGTATTATACTCCAGAGCTGCACTCACTATTCTGCTGGTGGAGTCACTGTGTACATACATTACATTACTTATCCTGTACTTATCCTGAGTTACATCCTGTATTATACTCCAGAGCTGCACTCACTATTCTGCTGGTGGAGTCACTGTGTACATACATTACTTATCCTGTACTGATCCTGAGTTACATCCTGTATTATACTCCAGAGCTGTACTCACTATTCTGCTGGTGGAGTCACTGTGTACATACATTACATTACTTATCCTGTACTGATCCTGAGTTACATCCTGTATTATACTCCAGAGCTGCACTCACTATTCTGCTGGTGGAGTCACTGTGTACATACATTACATTACTTATCCTGTAATGATCCTGTGTTATATGCTGTATTATATTCCAGAGCTGCACTCGCTATTCTGCTGGTGGAGTCACTGTGTACATACATTACATTACTTATCCTGTAATGATCCTGTGTTATATGCTGTATTATACTCCAGAGCTGCACTCAATATTTTTTAATTGCTGGGATCTAGCACTGAATCATGGATCTGACTAGTGTTCTTTAATGGGATGAGTGACATAGAAACTTCCCTGCCCCCATGATCACTGCTTTTTGTCACCTATCTCCTGTACTGCGAACCTCCAGAGACATTTACATTATATGTGTGACTGATATTGGCGTTTGCTGCACTATTTTAAGATCCTGACTTGAGGGTTACTGGCCCTTTAATTGTAATGCACCTGCATGGAGCTTAGATTATTTGGAAAGCTCTGAGTACAGTAACAGCAGAAATCTTGTCTCTCCCTCTCTCACATCCCCTCCTGTGACCCACTTTGCTGGCACACTGACCTTGAACAGATCGCGGGCGGGCAGGAGCTCTCCACAGAGATGACAGATGTTCCGCAGAGCTGCTACATTATCCACTGCATGCCAGATCCCACAATCCACAGCAAAGACCTGAGTTTCATTGTAATCACTTATATTTGCATTTCTTCTCTTTATTGTCTCTAAGGTGGTAATTAGAAAATCCAGACTAGAAAAGTGTCCCGGGACCCCAGAGCCACTGAACCAAGACAAAATGTCAAAATCAAAGAGCTCCGAGACTGTGCGAGTCGTGGTGCGATGTCGGCCAATGAACGGCAAGGAGACAGCATCCGGGTTCGATAAAGTCGTAGATGTGGACGTAAAGCTCGGTCAAGTGTCAGTAAGAATTCAGAAAGGAGCCTCCGAGCTGCCGAAAACCTTTACCTTTGACGCCGTCTACGACAGTAGCTCCAAGCAAGTTGATCTTTACGATGAGACGTTCAGGCCTCTGGTGGATTCCGTCTTGCTCGGCTTCAACGGAACAATCTTTGCGTACGGCCAAACGGGCACCGGTAAAACGTTCACGATGGAAGGGTTAAAGGGCGACCCTGAGAAGCGAGGGGTCATACCAAACTCCTTTGATCACATCTTCACACACATTTCAAGGTCTCAGAACCAACAGTACCTGGTGAGAGCTTCATACCTAGAGATCTATCAGGAGGAGATCAGAGACCTTCTCTCTAAAGACCAGGCTAAGCGCCTGGAGCTTAAAGAAAGACCCGACACCGGTGTCTACGTGAAGGACCTGTCTTCTTTCGTCACCAAGAGTGTGAAGGAGATCGAACACGTCATGAACGTGGGGAACCAGAACCGCTCTGTTGGTGCCACGAATATGAATGAGCACAGCTCACGTTCTCATGCTATCTTCATGATTACCATTGAGTGCAGTGAGCTTGGGTTGGATGGTGAAAACCATATTCGCGTAGGAAAGCTGAATCTGGTAGACTTGGCCGGAAGTGAACGGCAGACAAAGTCCGGAGCCCAAGGGGAAAGGCTGAAAGAGGCTACCAAGATTAACCTGTCCCTTTCCGCGCTAGGAAATGTGATATCAGCCCTTGTAGACGGCAAGAGCACCCACATACCCTACAGGGATTCCAAACTTACCAGGTTGTTGCAAGACTCTTTGGGCGGCAATGCCAAAACGGTCATGGTAGCAAATATTGGCCCTGCCTCCTATAACGTTGAAGAGACCCTGACGACTCTACGTTACTCCAACCGTGCCAAAAACATCAAGAACAAGCCCAGAGTGAATGAAGACCCTAAGGATGCGTTGTTACGGGAATTCCAAGAAGAGATCGCAAGGCTTAAGGCTCAGCTGGAGAAAAGGGTTGTGGGTAAAAGACACAAAAAAGGAAAAAGAAGAGTGGGTGCGGATGGAGTGTCAGAGGACGATGAGGATGAAGAAGAAGACTCTTGTGAGGGAGAAGATGAGGTGGAAGATAAAGAAGACTATTGGCGGGAGCAGCAGGAGAAGCTGGAGATTGAGAAGAAGGCCGTTATAGAAGACCACAGTTTGGTGGCAGAGGAAAAGCTGAAACTCTTAAAGGAGAAGGAAAAGAAAATGGACGACCTAAGAAGAGAAAAGGATGCTATGGAAATGTTGACAGCCAAAGTTAAGGTAAAAAGACCCTTTTCTGTAAGGGGGGTTTGGGGGTGTTTACACCATAATTGGCTTTCCCAAGGACATCATGGTGGTGAGTCCTACAGTTCTCCATCAAGTGCTGAAAGTGTGCATTACCGAGTGCCAAGGCCATTATAGTTTGGCACCTTATGGGTGCCCACCAGGACAGAGGTTTTGCTACAGCAATCAAATCTAAATTCTGTCTGGTTTCTAGTAAATGGGCCCCTTTTGCAGGATCAAACCAGCGCAGATGAAGGGACCCAGGACCAGTCCCCGACTCAGGAGTCCATAACCCAACATGCGCCAGTGAAGTGTTAGTCCTAGTGGGGGCTGAATTCTTGCAGGATTTCTGGCCTTGGTGGTTAGCCACAAATCCTTGCTGGACAGGAGAAGGGCCAAGTTGTCCTCCAAGGGCCAAACATGATTTTAATAATTTTTCCCAAGGAAAATCCTTTGTATGGTGGGACATATGGTGTCCTTGCAGTAGAGCGGGTTTCCAAGACCACAAACAATAAATAAGATCAGACTGTTATCTGTTACGTTACGAGTGTTGACCATTGGTGTCGTAGATGGTGCAAGATCTTGTCCTAGTTCTTCCATTATAATATCACAATAATGTCTGGTGACTGGGCTCATTGGTTCTCATCAGCCCATATACGTTGGGTCCCATCAAAGCCCCACACCCTAATCCTGGCCATTGTGGCGCTTCCATGGTTGCAAAGTTGGTAAATGTCGGGTTCCTTAGTCCTTTACCGCTCCTGTTTTGATGGCCGTGCTTCATTATTCACCCTAATGTTGAGTCTATCTCCTAGGCCATGGAGAGCAAACTTCTCGTTGGTGGAAAGAACATTGTCGACCACACCAACGAGCAGCAGAAAATCCTGGAGCAGAAGAGGCATGAGATCGCTGAGCAGGCAAGTACTAGATTTGCTTGAAAAAGCCTAAGTCCTGACCACAGTAGAGGACACCAAGGTCTAAATTTTGTCTACGTCCCCTAGAAACGTCGCGAGAGAGAGATGCAGCAACAGATGGAGAGCCGAGATGAGGAGACGTTGGAGCTCAAGGAGACGTACAGCTCCTTACAGCAAGAGGTTGACATCAAAACGAAGAAGCTCAAGAAGGTTCGGTTCATGTTTACTTCTTGGCCAGAGTCTTGAAGGTGGCACCACCAGGGTTGGTGGCACCATTGAAAGGCTCTGCTCCACCTTGATGGTCCCATTTGTTTTCCAGCTCTTCTCTAAGCTGCAGGCGGTGAAAGCCGAGATCCATGACTTGCAGGAGGAACACATTAAGGAGCGTCAGGAACTGGAGCAGACCCAGAACGAGCTCACCAGAGAGCTGAAATTAAAGTGAGTATCTCCGGTTCCTCCATAGTGACCACAGCTGATATCAGCTGACTGACAACCAAGATGGCTGCCATTAACACTCAATGGGGGATATCCTGGACTTAGGGGCAGGGGATGTATCACTACATAACAAGGCAGATTTGTCATCTGGAAGCTGGGTGACTACCAATATGGCCACCATTACAGTCCTTACATACAGAACAGAATAGACGTATATTTAAAGGGACGTGCACGGCTTGGGTTGGGCCCCACGTGGGTGTATGGGATCCTGCTCAGAACTCATGAGTCTTCTACTATCGCTGTAGGGAATGTGAGCAGTTCCCCCTTCAATACCAGCCTATCCCGGGGGTCCTAAAAGTGGACAACCCCTGTAATAAAACGGCAACCTCAATGAGGCGTGAGGCACAGCAGATGGATAAAGTGTCCGGTCGTCTGCAATCGCGTCTCGCTGTAATCTGTTTTGGAAATAAAGAACAGGATGTGTGAATTATTTATCAGGCTGTTTATATCTGGTTTATTACTGCAGCACGTCCAAAACAAAATGAGACTCATCGGGGGACAGTCTCGGGCGGAGTTACACATGCAATAGACTCCATGTTACCCATTAAAGAGGTATTACAGGATAAGAAAAACATGGCTGCTTTCTACTAGAAACAGCGCCACAGCTCTCCACAGGTTGTGACTGGTATTGCAGCCTCATTGAAGTGAATAGGGCTGTGCTGCAATACCACACACAATCTGTGGACATGGGTGGCGCCGTTTCTGGAAGAAAGCAGCCATGTTTCCTAAACTTGGGAATTAGTCATACGACCCATATATATATATATCAGCCCCCACTGGCATCTGGGTGAACAGAAATTCTGATGTGAAGGGTTCACTGAATAATCCTGTAATATATCAAGTGTCTAAATATAACATGGCCACCATTGCAGCTCCCACACGGGTCGTCACCCAGCTTTCCCAGAACTCTGGATGGCAAATCTTCTTAGTTATGCAGACACATGGGAGGGAGGATGTAGATTGGGGACGGGGGGCTACTTTAAGTGTTGGTACCCTCTTTAATATGATCCAACTAGTGGCCCGGTCCAGCTTTTTATGATGGGCAAAACCATCAACTTTTCTGATGCCCTTCGCTCTGGATTTGAGAAATTATAACTCGATATCAGAGTGTTTGATGCCCAAAAGGTTGACATTTTTTTGGGCTTTCAATCTAAGGGGAGGAAGGGGTTAAAAGGAACCTATAGCCAGAGCTGGCCCCTTTACATTAGGGCACCTGTAACTCTGACCTTGGGGGTAGAATTGCACCCACTAAATGGCTTTTAATGGGGTCAATTAAGGTGCCCTATCTGTAAATCAGCACAGCCGAGAGGGGGTTACGTCTGCAGCCCTGAGAAGGAGGAGCTCTGTTTCTAAGGAGGAATTTGGCACTTCAGAGGTTAATTAGTGAGCAGAATTGCGCCCACCTGTTTGCCCTTGATAAGACCTCATACGGACCCCCCATTTAAGGAGAACATGTCCTGTGCCCCTATAGCAGCTCTGGGACATCTCCGCGCTCACATCTAAAGACGTCTTCTCACATGTGGCCATTATTAGTTTCCGTAACACTTGGGGCACTGTGTACGTGGCGCCCGCGGTGTCATGGCGTCACTCTCAGGATCAGTGTCCGTTTATATTTGGGGTACGTTGATGTTGAGGGTCTTCTGGCTCTTCTTTTATACAGACATCTGATTATTGAGAATTTCATTCCTATGGAAGAAAAAAATAAGATGATGAACCGCTGCTATTTCGAGGAGGAGGAAGATCAGTGGAAGCTTCACCCAATCAGCCGGCTGGAGTGAGTACCTCATGCCCCGTGACCTTCCTCGTGTACCCTCTGCCAGTTCTGAAACCCCCCCCCCCCCTCGCGTCTCTGGTAACTGCGCCCTTTTCCTCATAGCAATCAGCAGATGATGACACGACCCACGTCTGCCATAGGCTACAAGAGGCCATTGTGTCACCACGCCAAGATGTCCATGATGGTCAGACCGGACCCCAGATATCGGGTAAGAAGGGAGTCTCCGGACGACCACACCTGTGCCCTAGTAGGTCATATGGACCCGCTGGGACCACAGTGCCAGTCTGTAAGTTCGGCCCTCACTCCAGAGTGGCATTACATGGACGCCTATTCATATCTGCAACTTTCTTATAGGCTTTGGGGGGGATTTATTAAAACTGGAGTAGTAGTGCACATAGCAACCAATCAGATTGTGGCTTTTATTTTACAAAGGGCCTCTGAAATATGAAAGCTGGAATCTGATTGGCTGCTTTAAACACTACTACTCCACTACCCCTTTGCACTACCTTTCATAAATACCCCCTTTTTTATTACCATTCCTCATCGTTCTCAAGATATCTGCTTGTGTCAGTGAATGGAAACATTCAATGTTTACATTCCAAGGCTGAAACCATCCACATCTAATACTTCTCACGGCTGATGGTTTGTTACAATCGTGTCCAGTCTAGACAATCCTCCGTGAGCTAACAGCCTGGACTCCAGACTGATACATTTTACCTGCACTGATACATTGTAACAAACTATCAGAACAGGAGAGAGATTTGTGCTGCTAACGTGTTTAGCTCACAGAGGAGAAAATTGGAACAAACCTTCAGCTGTGGCAAGTATTAGGTCTGTACAGATTATTAGCTTCTGTATGTTAATACCAATTTTTCCATTTACTGACTGCAAGCAGAGGTCTTGGAAATGGTAAGGAATTGATCACAAAGTCTATTAGAACGTTTCAGAACTGATTTACGCTTTATTTATTTAGGACTGGACGACCTTTGTAGGTATATTATGACACGTGGGTATAGAGCGGAGCCCGGGTATTGCAGCAGTGATACATTAGTAGAGTTAAAGGGGTGTCCAGGCTTAGATAAGTATGGCGGCTTTATTCCTTAAACAGCGCCACACCTGTCCATGACCTGTGTGGGATATTGCAGCTCATTCCCATTTAATTCAACAGAGCTGAGCTGCAATACCTGACACAACCCATGGACAGGTGTGGCGCTGTTTTGCAAAGCCGTAATGATCTAGATTGGTATCTAGCCGGACTAGTTCATCTTAGAGGGGTCAATACGCTCCATGACAGATCATGTGCTGATCACGGATTTCATCCCCGCAGGCGGAGAACATTGTTCTGCTGGAGCTTGACATGCCAAGTCGTACTACCCGTGAGTATGAGGGGCCGGCCGTGGCCCCCAAGGTCCAGGCTGCCTTGGAAGCTGCTCTGCAGGATGAAGACGACCTCCAAGTAGACGCCTCGACGTTTGAGAGCTCAGCCAGCAAAAAATCCAAAGCCAGGTGAACGATCCTGTAACAGTTCTGGGTAATCAGCGCCATATTGAATCCGACGTGTGCCGGCTCACCGATACTGAAGCTGGTCATTCCTATGGGTGGCTGTCTTTCGACCCTGCCCAATTTAGGCACAGCTATAATCCGTGGCTCTGGCTTAGCTGCAGTCTATATTGGAGTTTGAGGTCATCTAAATCCGACCATCAGTGGTTTAGGCTACCGTTCTGTCCTCCATGCTTTACACTGCAGCTCTGCTTGTTCACTTCAAAGGGTTTATACAGGATTAGAAAAACATGGCTGCTTTCTTGCAGGAATCGCACCACACCTGTCCATGAGTTGTGTCTGGTAATGCAGCTCAGCGATCTTGAAGTGAATGGCGCTTAGCTGCAATATTGCACACAACCTGTGGACAGGTGTGGCGCTGTTTTTGGAAGAAAGCGGCCATGTTCTTCTAATGCTGGAAAACCCCTTAAACTGCTGTGTATAAGGCCATGCTCGGGTCCGTGAGCGGAGAGCGGATTTTCATTCCCATTGCAGCCACTTTCTTATCTTCTTACCGTATTTCATCCGTTATTTCCAGACCCAAGACCGGACGAAGGACCGCTCCACCTCCAGGCCCTTCCGGATCTTCACATTTCCCCCAAACAAGGGGTTTGGTTCCAAAGTAATTCAAGGAAATGACCCCATAACCAAGACTCTCGAGCAGGTAGATGAAGTATTAGGAAGAAGTGAATAAAGACTAAGCGCACGTGTCACGGGGGGCAGATCCGCCTCCGTCTATGGCCGAGCTTCCCGGGAGGTGATGGCGGGTCATCCATAAGCAAGCCAATGGCGCTGGATTAGTAATAGGGCAAAATACCCGCGCTTGGCATGACTTCAGCTGTGTTTGTTTGTAGGACTTGAGTTACTTTAATGGATGTGAGGACTTCCAGCTAGATCTGACATCGAGTGGCGTCAGTTCATCTGACGGACGCTCGGCCTCTGCACTGATCTCCACTCCCCGACTTTTCCGCTTTAGTATTTATATGATTTTTAGATGTATATTTAGTCGTCCTCTTTTATACTGTAAATTAGTACATTTTTCTTCCATTACGGCAGATGGCGACCGGCCGTCACTCCGCTGCGGTCCCAGGTACGATAAATTTCAGACAATAATCCGGCTTGGTTCCCTCCATGCTCCATGGAAGGGATCGAGCGGCAGACATCATAGAGTCCCCGGTTAGTCAGATGACGGAACTGCTCCGGGCCTCTTCGCACCGCGGTCCACCGCCATTTTGCTGCTTGGTAACATGACTGCGTTCGGTTTCAAGTTGGACGCATTCACGGCTCTCGCGGCCTCTGCTTGCTGGTTTGTGTCCATTCAATGCTTCCCTCGGAGGTGCGATGTGATCGGGTGACGCTGCAGCTCCTCGGCCTTATCTGAAGAAGCCATAGATACTGTGAATTTTATACAGCGACAGCGCAGAGTGATGGCTGCTTCCCCGTCCAGGAACACGCAGGAGCCAGATCTATTTACTTGTACTTTTCTCTACTGCTGAATGTATATTTAAATAAAATCTCTTTACTGCACCTGCACCCAGAGAGGGCGTCCTCCTTCACCCTCCATGTGACCCTCTACATCGTCCAGTGGTGGCCAACCTGTTGAGAAACTACAACTCCCAGCATGCCCCAACAGCTGTGCTGTCATTGGAACACTGTGCTTTGAACTCTAGGGGGCACTGTGGTTGGCTATTAATGGGACACTAGTTGACACTGTTATGGGGGATCTAAGGGGCACTGTGGTTGGCTATTATTGGGACACTTGGTGCTACTTTAGGATCATTGTGGTTGGCACTGTAGAGGGAGGTAAGTGGACTGGCTATTGGGACGCTAGTTGGCACTGTTATGGGGGATCTAAGGGGCACCTTAGTTGGATCTTAAAACACTGGCTGCTATTTTTAGGCTAGATTCACACGAGCGTATGAAATCTTGGACGTGAAAAACTGCGTTATCACGGATCCCCCATACACAGGGGTCTATGGAGGGATGCGTGAAGCGCAACAAAATAGCACGTACTATTTCTCAACGGACCCGTCATACGCTCCATTGAAACAACGGTTGTGTAAACGGCCTCGTTGAATTACATGAGTCCGTGTGAATAAGGCCTTATAAGAACATTGTGGTTGGCACCATAAGAGTAGGAGCCAATGTTCTAAAAGGAGCCAACCACAGTGCCCCTTAGATCCCCCATAACTGTGTCCTAATAATAGCCAGTCCACATAGATCCCTATTATTGGGACAGAGTTTGCACTGTTATGGGGGATCAAAGGGTCAGTGTGGTTGGCTCTTGATTAGAACACTAGCTGCTACTCTTATGGAAACCCTGGATGACACTGTTATGGGGGATCTAAGGGGCATTTTAGGTTGGCTATTATTGGGACACTGGCTGCTGCTCTTTTAGGATCATTATGGTTGGCGCTGTTATGGGGATGTAAGTGGACTGGCTATTATTGGGACACTAGTTGACACGGTTATGGGGGATCTAAGGGGCACTGTTTGGCATCTATTAGAACACTGGCCTGCTACTCTTATGGAACTAATATAGTTGGCATTGTTATGTGGGATAAAACAGGCCCCATGGTTGGCTCCTAGAACACACGTCATTCTTATCTTATTGGGACATTAGCTGGTACTTTTATTGAGACTGGTTGGCAGTGTTATGGGGGATTTAAGACTATCAGTAGCTGACTTATTTAGAACACTGGCTGGTGCTGTTATGGAAGCACTGAGGTTGGCATTGCTATGGGGGCACTATAGCTGTCTCCTCACATCCACCCAAGGCCAGGACATGCGCTCGTATAGAGATCACTGACCGTATCTGAGCTCTGTATTTCATCTGTTGGTCTTGGCAGAGTTTAGGAAAAGAATAGAAATGGTCCTGTCTATAGTCCGAGACTGAAAACTCGTCCTGATCATGTCCTGCTGACACAGCTGCATGGCTTGTTAAATGAGAGAATTCAGATACACTGTAACGAGTTCTGCACCTGTGTCAGTTGGACATGATCAGAACAGTACCGGTTTTCGGGCTCTGTATGTAAACCATTAATTTTCTGATTTGCTGACAGCAACCAGAGTTCTTGATGTGGTGAGGAACTGAACCTAGCCCTATCCAGTGGCGTTCTCAAGAAAAATGTGTCATCAGACAACTGTACGAAGTCATCACCAGAGTAACGTCTGGCCTCCCAATGTCAGACCATGATCAATGTTTTCAAGGACATGTTCACAACCATAAGAAAAACTGCTGTCTGCAAACACTCGTTGTACAATGCGTAACAATGACTATAAAAATCGCATCGCAAGTCAGCTTCAAAGAATCGCAGCGTGTAAACACAGCCTCAAACGCTGCAGACTTTATAACACTACATAAGATTAAGGTGGGCGGGGCGCAGTTTTTACCTTACGGCACCGCCCCCTTCGTCATGTGATTCTCAGCTCCGCCTTCCAATGCGCAGTTAGGCGGTGACGTCAAGGTGGGTGTTTTCAGTCTCGCGAGAAGTGTGTTTCGTCATCCAATGGTCTACATTGGTTCCGCCCAAGTGTTTTCCGAGGCGGGGCGGAAGTGGGCGTCGCAGTGCATTGTGGGGAGTGTGGTTCCGGTGTTTAGAAGCATCCCGGGCCGGAGCGAACTACAACTCCCATCATCCCTGTACCGAGCGACCTCTGCGGATACTGAGCCCACCCCAGAGACCTCCGCACAACTTACCGGACAACATGAGAGATAAACAGAAGCGCCGCAGGGAACGCACGTGGGCCGAGGCCGCCAAGATGGTACCGAGAGGGGCGGGGGCGGGAACATGAGGAGAGGCCTGAGGGGGATATCAGAGGGAGAGGCCTCGGGTATTGTGGGGGCCTCTGCCGGGCGTCATAGGGGGTCTTGGCGACGAGGCGTGGGGGGTTGTGGGTGGCTGTGGGTGGCTGTGGGTGGCTGCTCAGGGTGTTATTGGGGGGTCAGGGGGTTTTCTCAGAACGTATGACAGGAGTTATGGTGATTTAGTCGGGGGGGTTATAATGGGGACAGACTGGGGGGGCATAGGGAAAATTTACAGGAGGGGCTAAAGGGATATTGGGGGTATGGAGGGGTGAGGATATTGGGAGACATGAAGGGTTGAGGGGTCTATTGTGGGGGAGGGGTGTGTACAGTGGCCCCATTCATGTCCAGCTACAATGTATCAGGGATGTGACGCCGGGTGTAGCGGGGGACACAATGTGACCATCCTAATACATCCAGAGCTACATCTGTCCGGAGAGTTTGTTACAATGTATCAGCCGGCAGCACAGGCCGTTTATTCAGCTCAGAGGATTGTCCGCACTGGATACAATTGTAACAAACCTCTTAACTGACAACAAGCAGAGATTTTGGAACTAAAACACGACTGTCCTTCAGCCCCCTCCTCGGTGCGCACGCAGATCTAAGACCCTGGAGGACACGGCCGGACGAACTGCTCCCCTATCTCTGTCCATAACATATTTGGACTGGAAATCCAAAAATGTGAATGTATCGTCTTGCAGCTCTGGAGTATGTGCAGATTCACACGCGGCAGATTTCATCGCAGAAATTTCTGAGACTGAAAATCTGTTTCACTCATCCGAATGGAGTGTTTTCCGCAGCAGGAGCGCGATGTTCAGACGAGTGGAAATGACTTTTAGTTGCATAA
This sequence comes from Rhinoderma darwinii, assembly GCF_050947455.1. Taxonomy (NCBI): domain Eukaryota; kingdom Metazoa; phylum Chordata; class Amphibia; order Anura; family Rhinodermatidae; genus Rhinoderma; species Rhinoderma darwinii. The sequence goes on along the minus strand of NC_134699.1, from coordinate 6,010,320 downwards.
ATGTCCAACAAAATCTTCCGCCTGTGACTGCGCCCGAAGAGCTCGTCCACACGCTGTGGAATTGCCGTGTTTATTCCGGACGGAATTTCGGATGGAAAGTACGCAGCAGAATACAGTAGCAGCAAATCTCATCCACACGCTGCGCAAAAATTCTGACCAGAAATTGACCTGGTGTGCATATTTTTCATACTGCAGCGCGTCAATTCCTGCTGCGCAAAGTGTCCAGAATTGCTGCGTTTTTCAGAGGAGACGTCACCATCCCCCAACAAAGAAAAACGCAGCAAAATCCGCACCATTTTCTGCAGCAATTCCGTTGTGTGTGGACAAGACCTAATACAGAATTGTCACTCAGTGACTCCACCAGCAGAATAGTGAGTGCAGCTCTGGAGTATAATACAGGATGTAACTCAGGATCAGTACAGGATAAGTAATGTAATGTATGTACACAGTGACTCCACCAGCAGAATAGTGAGTACAGCTCTGGAGTATAATACAGGATGTAACTCAGGATCAGTACAGGATAAGTAATGTAATGTATGTACACAGTGACTCCACCAGCAGAATAGTGAGTGCAGCGCTGGAGTATAATACAGGATGTAACTCAGGATCAGTACAGGATAAGTAATGTAATGTATGTACACAGTGACTCCACCAGCAGAATAGTGAGTGCAGCTCTGGAGTATAATACAGGATGTAACTCAGGATCAGTACAGGATAAGTAATGTAATGTATGTACACAGTGACTCCACCAGCAGAATAGTGAGTGCAGCTCTGGAGTATAACACAGGATGTAACTCAGGATCAGTACAGGATATGTAATGTATGTGCACAGTGACTCCACCAGCAGAATAGTGAGTGCAGCTCTGGAGTATAATACAGGATGTAACTCAGGATCAGTACAGGATAAGTAATGTATGTACATAGTGACTCCACCAGCAGAATAGTGAGTGCAGCTCTGGAGTATAATACAGGATGTAACTCAGGATCAGTACAGGATAAGTAATGTAATGTATGTGCACAGTGACTCCACCAGCAGAATAGTGAGTGCAGCTCTGGAGTATAATACAGGATATAACTCATGATCAGTACAGGATAAGTAATGTAATGTATGTGCACAGTGACTCCACCAGCAGAATAGTGAGTGCAGCTCTGGAGTATAATACAGGATGTAACTCAGGATCAGTACAAGATATGTAATGTATGTACACAGTGACTCCACCAGCAGAATAGTGAGTGCAGCTCTGGAGTATAATACAGGATGTAACTCAGGATCAGTACAGGATATGTAATGTATGTACACAGTGACTCCACCAGCAGTATAGTGAGTGCAGCTCTGGAGTATAATACAGGATATAACTCGGGATCAGTACAGGATAAGTAATGTAATGTATGTACACAGTGACTCCACCAGTAGAATAGTGAGTGCAGCTCTGGGGTATAATACAGGATGTAACTCAGGATCAGTACAGGATAAGTAATGTATGTACACAATGACTCCACCAGCAGAATAGTGAGTGCAGCTCTGGAGTATAATACAGGATGTAACTCAGGATCAGTACAGGATAAGTGATGTATGTACACAGTGACTCCACCAGCAGAATAGTGAGCGCAGCTCTGGAGTATAATACAGGATGTAACTCAGGATCAGTACAGGATAAGTAATGTAATGTATGTACACAGTGACTCCACCAGCAGAATAGTGAGTGCAGCTCTGGAGTGTAATACAGGATGTAATTGATATTGGGGTGATCATCTATTCGGCCCCCCCCCCCCACTAATCAGGTCTTCACAACTCAGCCATTTGACATCCTGTGTATGCAGTTGATATGTTATATGTGGTAGTAGTTGTTGTCCTGTATTACGCCTGTATATAAAGCTGGCAGGAGCGTGCTTATAATGGATAAAGTTTGGATTTATTTATTTATTTTTCAAACCGGATCCCCGCTCTGCAACCCTGTGAACGTAGAGAAACAATATGGCCGCTAGAGCCATTGGGCGGAGCTGTCACATGACTGGTGGATGTGCTGTCAATCTGAAGTCTCGAGGCTTTGCGAACCTATGGCCGTTCATATTGATCTGGTCATGGGCCGGTTACCGTACGTATCATCACGCAGCCTGAGCCGTGTATTAGACTACCTCCGACTCAACTCCGGACTCACTGATCATAGCTGTGCCTTAATGGAGCAGAGCTGCAGTGTAAATCATGGCAATTGGGCAGAGCAGCAGCTGGAGTGGGATGGGAGAGGGATTTAACACTCCAATATATACTGCAGCTTAGCAGGAGTCACAGATCTGAGGGGGCGGGGCATGACACAAAATGATATTGAATTCTTGTATGAAGCTCCGCCTCCTAAGGCCATGGTCTAGGCATAACACAGTGTATCTGTATTATCTGGAAAGTTCATTTAAGAAAACGGCATCTTTTGTCTTGTGGGTCGGAGGACTGATCGTCCATTTTCTTGCAGGTTTTGGAGAATTACTCGGACGCGCCGATGACTCCTAAACAAATCCTGAACGTGATTGAGGCCGAGGGGCTGAAGGAGACAAAGTAAGGGTGGGGTGTCGCAGGGGAGGGGTCAACGGCTGGCGTGTGGATTTATATAGAATTAGTTGTAATGAGAATTCTTTGTTCTCTGGTGTCTGCTTTTTTTTTTTAACTTTTAGGCCCCATGCACGCGACCGTATACTTCATCCATCCGTAATACGGATCCGTAGTTATTTATAGTCATCCGTAAATCATACGCATTTACGGAAGGGTGTCCCTACATACGGTCCTTAGTGCATCCGTATTTATGGATCCACTAAAAAACGGGGAGGAATCTTGGGTAATCCCCTGGTGTGGCATATGCACATCCGTAGCCGTCCGTAATTACGGAAGCGCCCATAGACTTCTATAAAAATACGGAAAGGTGTCTGTAGCCCATAGAAATGAATGTGTCCGTAATCATGGATGAAAACTACGGTCGTGCGCGCGGGGCCTTAATATGAACCCAAACAAATTCAGTGTCTGATCCTTTTCCTCTTTTTTTTTTTCCTTTTTTTTTATCACTCGTTTCTGTTCGTGAAATCTACAGGAGGTAAGACGGACTGCCGGGGGAGGGGGCGGTTATGTGGACGACCAGGGATTTAAAGGGAATGTGTTTAGAATTAAACGTTTGTTTTTTTTTAAAGCAAGTTACTTATTTTTATTATAGTTCTTTTGGTGTATTTTGTTTTTTTTCTTCCACAAGGTGGGACGCTTTAAAAATGTAAATAATAATTTGACATGTTTTCCTATGTTCGCCACCAGAGGGAGCACTTCTCAGAATTACAGCAAGGTGAATCAGGCAAAGGAACCTGACTTACAGCTGCTGTAAATTCTGGAGAGAGACCCCCCTCCCCCCTCCCTATTTTTGGCTACCAGTGTCCAGCTCCATTTTGGGAGTGAATTTACAATGGCAGCGGCTCTAGGACGCACCACAAGGCTGAGAATGATGAAAGTCAAGAGGGAATGACTTTTCAGTTGTCCTGTTCACACGGTGTCTATTTTACGTGGCTTTTGGCGCATTTAATGTGCAAATAAAGCTTGATTAAGATTTTTATCAATGATAAAGCGCGCTGTTAGTACATACAACGCGCTTTTTTTACGTGAGCTTTGTTAAAAAACACGTGTAAACGAGGCGTCGGTTCAACTCTTTGAAGTGTAAAACGTTCCAAATGTTCCTGTAGTCAGTGGAAGTCCTAATTATGCGCCAAACAACGTGATAAAGCACGCACAAAACGCGCCAAAAAAACACGCAAAAAGCGCTTCACAAAAAAAACTCGCGTGTTTGAAACGTTTACAGGTCATTTTGTTTTCTCAGCGCCGTGTGAACGTTCCCTAAGAATATTTTTCATTGACATCTAGCGTCTATTGCGGTGCAGGGCGTAGACCGTCTGCTGTAGCTACGTTTTTTATTTTTCATATTACTAAGGGTATGTGCGCACACAAAATAAAAAAACGTCTCAACATACGGATCTGTTTTCAAGGGAAAACCGCTCCTGATTTGTCGCGTTTTTCGTGGCCGTTTTTGGAGCTATTTTTCTATAGTCAATGAAAAATGGCTGAAGAAGTCCCCTGTACTACTTTTTCGCGGCCATTTTTTTTAAGCGGCAGATTTTCAAAGCGGCCGCGTAAAAAAACCGCCCCGCCGGAAAACCGCCATTTTTTCCATTGAAATCAATGGGCAGATGTTTGGAGGCGTTCTGCTTCCGTTTTCTCGGGATGTTTACGGGCCGAGAAACGGCTGAAAACACTCCGTGTGAACATACCCTAACTCTTGTTTTGCAGGTTCCGCTGGACCGTTTGGACTACGTCGTAGATTCGTTGGACTACTGCGATTTACGGTTTTTGTTTTTTTATAATAAAGTGGTTACCGAGGGTTGTTTGGGGGAGTTTTTATTTCAATAAAAAAAATATTCTTAGGGTGTGTATACACCCTTAGATCCTGTTCACACGTTTCTTTGTAGGCACGAAAACGCTCTCAAACGAGCGTCAGGTTTTTTCTGCCATCCCTTAATTTCAATAGGTTAGAGGCGGAAGCTGCGCCAAGAAAGGACACGCCATTTATTTCTTCCCGCGAGCGGCCAAAAGCTGCCTGGGAAGAAGACTCCTTTGCATCACATTGAAATCAATGCGGGGCAATTTCGGGGGTTTTATGGCGCTGATTCCGTCACGGTTTCTGCGCCAAAAATCTCTGTGTGAACAGGGAGTTATGTCTCTGTTTTTTAATACTTTATTAGCGCCTGGATAATGGCAGTTGTCTGACAGCGTCCGTTACTAAGGAGAGGTTCAGTGTTATGTGGTGCAGAGGCCAATACTAACCCCCATTATTACCCTGGTACCCACCGCCACCAGGAAGAGCCGAGTACAATCCAATACTGGACCATCTGTAGTGATGGTCGGGCACTGGGGCGGCCGCAGGCTGGTATTATGAGGCTGGGAAAGCCCAAAAACAGTGACCCCTCTCCCACCCTGGTAATGCTGGGCTGCTGCTGTGTTGTATCTGGCTGGTTATGAAAAACGGGGGACCCCATGTCGTTTTTGGCTTTTTTTTAAAAAACTACCTGGGCTCCCCACTCGGTTTTCATAACCAGCCAGATACAACACAGCAGCAACCCAGCATTACCGGGGTGGGAGAGGGGTCACTGTTTTTGGGCTTTCCCAGCTTCATAATACCAGCCTGCGGCCGCCCCAGTGCCTGACCATCACTGCAGATGGTCCAGTACTGGATTGTACCCGCCTCCTCCTGGCACCCCGGTGGCGGTCAATACCGGGGTAATAATGGGGGGTTAGTTGCAGCCTTTTTACTGGCTAACACTGAGCCCCACCTTAGTAGTGGACGCTGTCAGCTGCCATTATTCAGGCGCTAATAAAGTATTAAAAAAAAACACAGAGATAAGAAAATATTTTTATTGAAATAAAAACTCCCCCACACAACCCCCGCTAACCATTTTATTTAAAAATATTTAGATCATCGTAGTAGTCCAACGAATCTACGACGTAGTCCAAACAGTCCAGCGGAACCGGCAAAACAAAATAACGTTAAGCCCCTTATATCACGCACCAAACACGGCCGTGTGCATGGGGCTATAGTAATATGAAAAATATAAATCCGAGAGGTCAATGAACCGGGACGGGAACTAGAGATGCAGCAGAAATATTAACACACAAACACCCCCAAACATGCAGCGGCTCAAAAACACAAACACCCCCCCAAAAAACATGCTGCTGCTAAAAAAAACAAAACACACCAGCTCCCAATGCAAAACACCCCCGTGCGCACACAAATTACCTGCAGTGCGGCTGGTCTTCACCAAAATGGCGCCAGCTTTCCCCCTACAAACCGGCTTCTATGCTGGGTCGCTCTGAACAGCACATGCGGCAGAACACGCGCAGTACAGAGTTGGACGGCTGAAGCTTAGGAGATGGGAGCGACTCCCGTTCCAATACCGTGCAGCGGCCGTATTTCATTTGTACACAGATGAAATAAAACATGGCAGCCCCCGGTAAAATAAGTGTACATTTAACCAGTTCAGGTCCGGGCTATTTTGCGCCTTCAGGACCAGACACCGTTTAGCCATTTTTAGCACGTGTTAGTTAAATGGCTATAAAAAATTTTATTTGTTGGGCTAACGACGTGATTTTTGCGACGTTTTTTCCGTAGACAATGCAGGTTTCTTTTTGTTATCGTTTTTATACACATCCTTTTTTGCTATTTTAGAATTTTTATTCATAAAGTTTGAAAATAATAATAAAAAAATACGTTTCAGCTATTTATTTATTTTTGGTAATAACATAGTTTTACCCTAAAATAGAGCTTTTATTTGTGATCGTCTTTGTCTACCGTAAATTTTTATATATTACATGTCTATATTAGGGTAATTCGGTCATGGCTAGCGTTACAACAATGATTGGCGGGGGGGGGGGTATTTTATGTGTAATTATTAGAGTATGTTCACACGGCCTATTTACGGACGTCATTCGGGCGTTTTTGCCCCGAATTACGTCCGAAAATAGCGCCTCAATAGCGCTGACAAACATCTGCCCATTGAAAGCACATTTGTACGCGCCGCTGTCAAATAACGGCGCGTAAATAGACGCCCGCGTCAAAGAAGTGACCTGTCACTTCTTTGGCCGTAATTGGAGCCGTTATTCATTGACTCCAATGAATAGCAGCGCTAATTACGCCCGTAATGGACGCGGCGTTCAAGCGCCTGCAGATGCCGGTACGGCTGAAATTACGGGGATGTTTTCAGGCTGAAACATCCCCGTAATTTCAGCCGTAACGGACGCCCTCGTGTGAACATACCCTTATTTTACTTTACTATTTTTTTTTATTACTATGGTCTGTCCCTTATAGGCTATGTTCACACGGGGTATTTTGGGGGAGGAATATCTGCCTCAAAATTCCGTTTGGAACTTTGAGGCAGATATTCCTCTCCCTGCACGCCGATTTTCGCGGCAATTATCGCGCCGTTTTTCGCCCGCGGCCATTGAGCGCCGCGGGCATAAAACAGCGAGATATACGCTTTCTCCTGCCTCCCATTGAAGTCAATGGGAGGTCGGAGGCGGAAGCGCCCGAAGATAGGGCATGCCGCTTCTTTTTCCCGCGAGGCAGTTTTACGGCTCGCGGGAAAAAGACGCCGACGCCTCCCATTGAAATCAATGGGAGGCGTTCTCGGGCCGTTTCTGCCGAGTTTTGCGACGCGGTTCCCGCGTCAAAAAACTCGGCAAAATACCCCGTGTGAACATAGCCTAAAGGTCAAAAAAGACCTTTGGGGAGCTTTATATATTTTTTTTCTTTCTTTTACACCATGTTTCTGCACAGCAGCCCCAGTTACAGGGGAATCAGCCCTCTCATAGTGACGATTGTCACTGAAAGGGCTGTGCTGGGTCCAGTAAGACCCAGCAGCAGCCTGCCACTAACGGCACCCGGCGATCATGTGACCAGTCACATGATCACCAGGAGGAATAGACAGCGCCGCTGCTGCTGCCTCTATTCCTATACACAGCGTTCATTCAGCGCTGTGTACAAGTGATCAGAGAAGACAGAAGCAGTGAAAACTTCTATCCTCTCCTCAGGGTCCCCGGCAGTCACTGACAGCCGGAGACCCGACATTCAGCTGCCCGATCGTGCGGGCAGCAAGTTTTAAGGACCCTGACCGCTGGCCGTAAAAACACAGCCAGCGGTCGGGAACCAGTTAAAGGGAAAAAAACATTTTATGCGAAAAAATGAAGTCCATATAATTAAATTAAAACACAAATGAATAAAAATCATGACACCTTTCCTTTTTAAAGGGCTTGTCCAGTGTTATATCAATAAAGCTCTTCATAATTGTATAATAAGTCCTGCATCTTTATAATGGACTTCACTGTTTTAGGAATCCTCTGCTTGCAGACAGTGAATTGACAGATTGTTTCCATTCAAAGGCTGAACATCTGTATCGACTTAAAGGGATAAACCATAAATATCTCATTGGTGCAGGTCCCAGAAGTGGGACCTGCACCTATCTCTAGAATGCAGGTCCTGGGCAACCCCCCGTCCCATCCCCCCCCCCTGTCCTGCTTGGTAAGGACAGCTACTGCATCCAGATGGAATGAATAGAGCAGCATGGGATCCAGGATGATACAGTTTACCGCCCCTGATACGTTGTAACAAACTGTATCGGTCCTAGTAAAATGCTTCCTCCTGCGGTCCAGGCTGTTCAGAGGTTTGTCCAGACTGGATGCAATTGTAACAAACAGCGGTGTGAAATGTAAAGTCTGTTTTCATTCACTGACAGCAAGCAGAGGCCTTGGATTAAAACAAAATATATGTCAAAGTTGCAAAAAATGTCATTCTAAATGAATCTTTATTTCCATATAATGGACGAGCCCTTTAATGTTTGGTTCTCCTCGTTCCTTCGCAGCGGATCGTCCCCTCTGGCTTGTCTAAACGCCATGCTGCACTCCAACTCCAGAACACGAGAAGCCATGTTTTACAAGCTCCCCGGCCGCATCAGTCTCTTCACGATGAAGGTTAGTGGGGTCACTGGTGGTTATAATGGCCGTCAAGTAGAAATATGTTCTACGTCTTTTATTTCCATTATGTTTGTAGACCCGCGTTCTGCTCCGAATAATTTCTTTATAGCGGTCAGAGTGCCTTTTTTTTTTTTCTGATACAGAGCTCCAAATCCACTGCACTGATGATATATGATAAAATTCTGCAGTCACCATTAGGAGGCGCTCAGGAGCTCACAATGCCGATTACAACTGGTTTTGCACCACATATTTGCACCGTTTCTCGTTGCTCCCCAAATTTGATAATGGGGTTAAAAGTGGGCGTGGTCTCAAAAGGTTTAGGCCACATTTATTAGGAAAATAGGTGAAAATGGTGCAAATCTACTGCTCATGGCATGTTCCACATGTATGCAGTGAGCTCCCCCTAGTGGTGGCTGCAGGTGGACTGAATTCTATCATGTAGCTATAAGTCTCTGTGAATTGATTCAGGGGATCTGGAGCTTTGGATCAGGAAAACTGAGCTACAACTGCTATCAAAATCTGCAGCGGATTATGACCCTCCTTTTCCACCGCTCTAGTCCCGAAAGCTTCTGCAGTGGGACGGGACCTGTAACAACAACTTTCATGTGACACAATCTTAGTTTGCGCAGCTGGGTTTTGGTACAGTGACGCCTGATATTCCAGCATCCGTTTGTGGCAGCTTCTCTCTCTGGTCACATATGAAGCTACTTGTGCTGTAGTTCTGTGGTGTCGTTTCTGTGTGTCTTTGGAGGCCTTCATGTTTGTCTATTCTCCTGCAGAAGAACGCAGTGCAGTGGTCTCGTGTGGTGTCGCTGCCTGACGACGGAGACACCGAGGACACCGCCGATGAGGAAGGAAGCCAGTGGACGGAGGGCGGCTCAGTATCTGCAGGTGAGACCAGCTGCATGGGAGGAGCGGAAGAATGGGACCATGATGCTTTGCCTCTGTCCGCACGTCTATCTTCAAACTTCAAGTGTCTCCGCTGATTGGCCACATGGGAGAAAGGAATCCACAACCACTGCATATTTATGACCCTTTTTCATTTCTCTGAATTCAGCCTGTAGTGTAAAGCATGGAGGTTATGTTTCTGGTTGCCATCCAAGGTTTTGTCTATATGAAGACACCTAAATGCACTTTGTCCTCTGATATACCATATGCACACACGCTATATGACATGGGTGATGTTAAGTCTCTAAGTCCTCCAGTTCTTTGAATGCAGCCTGCAGTGTAAAGAATGGAGAAAAGGTTGATATTACAGTGATTTTTTTTTTTTTTTTTTTTTTTTTTTTTTTTTTCATAACTGAACAGCTTTATTTATAAGAATATTTAGAGCATTTTAAGTTTGTTCCTTTTGTCTTTGTCGCGGCAGAAACGTCCGGCAGCGCGTCCTGTTCCCGAGAGTCACATGTCAGGGAAACCAGGTCCCTCGTACAGGTCAGTACTAAAATTATTATAGGAACTTCAGACCGTCATGAAATGCTGCCCCGTCAGATCAGGATGAGAAGAACGCACCTCATTCCCGTTGTTGCCTCTGTGGCAGTGTTATATGTAAGTTTAGGACCCCCCTCAACCTCTTCGCACACCCCGGATCTGCCATTACGTCCTGGTGTGGAGGGGGGGGTGATGTTTGGAGCGCTCCATATGCAGCGGGTGTCAGCTGTGTTTACAGAGGCCTGTACAAATACATTAGTATCGTACCAGCAATCCAACGATCGGACTGAAAAAGTAAAAGTTTTTAGTAGTGAAAAAAAAATAATAAAAGTTAAAAAAAGCAAACATTTTACCGTTTTTTTTTTTTGTTTTTTTTTTAAGAGTAATTGGTATCTGCGTCCATAAAATCTGAACGATTACAATATAGCGGTATTTAACGCGCACAGTAAAATATTGAAACCACCAAAATCGCTGTTTTTTTGGTCAACTTCGCTCTTAAAAAAAATTAATTAAAAAGTGATCAAAAAGTTGTATGTACCAAAAAATGGTACCGATTAAAAACTACAGCTCGTCCCGCAAAATATGAGCCATCGCACCGCACCATAGATGGGAAAATAAAGTTCTGGCTCTCAGAATGTGGCGGCACCAAACAAGTTGTGTTTTTTTTTTTCTTTTAAAAGTAGTAAAATATAAAAATAAAAAAAACTATATAAATTTGGTATCACCGTTATTGTTTTGAGCCACAGAATAAAGTTTAAGTTGTCGTTTTTACCGCACAGTGAAAGCCGTAAAAGCGAGACCCAAAAAATAATCTAATCAGTTAGTTTTTTTTCTAGTTTCAGCCCGCAAATAATTTTTTTCACTTCCTCAGTACATTATATGGTACTTTAAATGCTAGTAATTGAAACTACTCCTCCCGCAAAATATAAGCCCTCACACCGCTCTACTGACGGAAGAATGAAAAAGTTCTCAGTGAAAAGCGAAAATCAAAAAAACTCAGTCCTTAAGGGGTTAAATGGCGCTCGGATGAGTTTCTTACATGATCTTTGTGTTTTAGATGAATAAGCAGAAGAGGAGAAGTGGGGTGCTGCTGCCTCGGGTCGTCCTGACACCTCTCAAAGTGAATGGGGCTCATCTGCCATCTACTTCAGGTGAGGACTTGTTGCCCTGGGCCCTGTCTTGCCTCCCACCTGACAGTCCCCGGAAAATTTGATGAATGGGAGACCCAAAGTCACTGCAAAACGTATTGCCTCCATTCTAATTAGTGAGCGCGGTGTAAATCCGTATGCAGTGAGCTCCCCCTAGTGGTGGTGCTGTTAGACTTGCATAATGTGGGGTAGCGTGTCTTGAATTCCTCGAGATGCTAGGAAACTTTTCAATCCCTGATCAGTTGCACATGTAATAACCCGCTGCACCTAATCCTCTTCTCACCACTGTAGTAGGGAAAAAAAGACACCCCCCCCCCTACTCTAGTGTGGCAGTCACAGATAACATGTAATGGGGGTGATCACATCTAGAAAGTTCCTATACCCCCCCCCCCCCCTGGGGTCACTGAAGACTGTACAGGAGAGAGATGACAGTTCCAGGCTGTGATCATTCCTCCTGCTCTCACTTGCAGCTCCCTCCTCCCTCCCTTACTCAGACACAGCACCAGGAGGTAAAACTTTTCATCCTCCTCCCCGACTTCAAAGGAGCGCCGCACCCCGAATATTACTCCTAGAGCTTTGGGCCTTGTATCGTTTGAACGCTAACAATATGGACTTTAATAATATTATACCAAGGTCTAAGCTCCACTATTTTCTATAGTCAAGGCGAACATTTCGTAATGCGTCACATACGACCTTGACTGTGAAAAGTTTAGACACGGGCTGACTTATACGCTTTGTTTTAGGTTTGTCTGTTCGCCGCGTAGAAAGTGAATCCTCCGGTAGGGGCAACCTGACGTTTCACAGACGAACGGCTTTAAGCGGCAACTCCACCCATCATCTGAGAAGCCTTAAGAATCTCTCTGCTCCAGGTTGGTTCGAGATGTTCACAAAGTCTGGTGTTTTCTAGTTAACTCATTGTATAATAAAAAGTTCTGGAACTTTTCTAATAGTCTGTCTCAATCCATTAACTTTTTTTAAAATCTATGCTTGCTGTCATTGAATGGGAACATTCCTTACAAAATTGTACAGATCTAAAACTTTTCACAGCTGAGGTTTCATTATATTTGTGTCTGGACAATCCACTAAGCTGAACATATCAGCAGCACAAATCTTCTATGTAGTTTGATACATTTTACCTGCACTGATACATTGTAACGGTTTGGCTCACAGAAGGTTGACTAAACTGGATACAACGATGGCAAACACTCAGCTGGGACAAGTATTGGATCTATGCTGGGTTTTTAGCATCTGGATGCAAACCAGAATGTTCCCATACACTGACAGCAAGCAGAGATCTTGAAACAGTTGAGGAATCCGAGCATAAAATATTAGAAAATCGCAAAGCCTTTCTAACGCTTGTGTTTTCATCTCACAGGACAAGTGAAGAAGAAGGAGGAGGAGATTGACTTTGAGACGCCCGGATCTATTCTCGTGAATACGAATCTCCGCGCCCTGATAAACGTACGGACGTTCAACGCTCTCCCGGCGCAGCTCCAGCAGCAGCTTCTACTGCTCCTCCCAGAAGTGGACAGACAGGTACGTTATATGGAGCGCTTGGCCGGAGGAGATCAGGGGGATAAATGGTGTTACCCATCAAGTGTTCTTTGCTGCGATTATCGCAATTTTGTGGTAATTACGGCAAAAAAAAAAAAAATGAAAATAAAAGCTGCGATCTGTCAGTATGTTTGCTGTGGAGAACATCTCCGCTCCCTTCCTTGTTGATTTACCTTAAAGGGGTTTTCTGGAAGCCATTAACTCATTTCTATTTTCGCTGAAATAATGTCATTTGTAATGTACTTACGTTTTGGTTTAATCTTCGAACACCCGATTCCAGCGCTGGTCACGTGATACGTCTCCAGTAGGAAAATCCTAGCCCGTTCCTGATGGGAGTTCCGTTTTCCGGCTAGTTCGATGTACGGGTCCGTCATTCCCGACGTCACTGAAGTGGTGGATCGGATGCTCCCTTTCTTCTGATAGTTTCCGGTCCGCTGCTAGGGGAGAGAAAATACAAGCCCACTCCTGCGCTAACACAGTGCCTCCGCATCATTTTCTCTCAGCGGACCAGACACTATCAGGAGAAATGATGTCCGGAGCAGAGCTGGAGTCCCAGTCAGAGTGCTAATACCGTTCTGACAAGGACTCCGGCACTGGGGTTACCCCTGACATCACTGTCTGGCTTCCCCAGAGTCCCGGAGCAGAGCCTATTCTAGCGCTGTGGTCTGGGACTCTGGGGAAGCCCCATATATGGGCAGTGATGTCAGAGGCTTCCCTAGAGTCCCGGAGCACAGCCTCTAATAGTGCTCTGCTCTTGGACTCCGGCTCTGGGGAAATATACATTTACCCTTTCACCTATGACAGCGCCCCTGGATAGACATCCCATTCGCTGGACAGGAAGCCTGAGGATATAAAAAAGGACAAACCTCTCCACACACCCAGTCAGGTTTCCTGTCCTCCGGATGGCAATGTCCGGTTAGGAAAAAACAATTTCTCCATGTGTTGCAGACCCCCTAGCAAGGTTATTACCTTCTCTCCCTAGGGGTGTTCTGGAAGGTATAAGCCTCCTCTGGAGGGAGCAACCTGAAGTCTGGGTTCGGTTGCTCCTTCCTCTCCCGGTCCATCGCTTCCTCCCCCTGCAGGTGGTTTTAGGTGCCACAAGGTGAGACCTTCCTCTGGCGGGAGGGGGCTTCTCCTGGGGCATACTCTGTTCCCTGGTGGGGCCGGTATGCATGCCCAGCATTGGCGGCTTCCGGCGCACTCCGTGCAAGACTTCCGGTCGCGGCGACGCGTCACTTCCGGCAGTTTTTGGGGTCAAATGAAGTTGTTGTTTTTTACCATTCGTTGAGTGTTTGGTGCAGCACGGATATGTTGCGGGTTTATTGTTCATTCTCACTGATCTAATGAGAGCAGTAAAATGGCAACAGAGATTGTTTATATCTGGGTGTAGTAGGCGTGATGAGTGCCGGCGCATTGCATGCTGGGACACAAGCGGTGCATGCTGGGAACTGTATGACTGGAAGAGCGAGACCACAAAAAGACAGGTAAACAAGAGAATAATGGTAAATATGAAAATGTAGATCACGATATTCAGAGGACATTAATAGATAGAGAAGTGTCCGGGTGATTAAACAAAAAAAAGTATTAGAAAACCCCTCGAATAGACTTTTTCTGCTTACTGTCAGTGAATGGGAACAATCTCTCCCAGAAGTTGCCCACCCATCCTAATCAAGTAGATCTAATACTCTCACATCTGAGGATTTGTTACAATTTTATCCAGTCTGGACCACCCTCTGTGAGGCTGATACAATGTATCAGTGCTGGTAAAAGGTAACAAACAGCAAAGGGATTTGTGCAGCTGATGTGTTTACTTAACCGGATTACCTAGACTGGATGCAATTGACGGTGTGAAGTCCAGGTACAGGTTTTCATCCTGTGGATGGAAAGAAGAATGTTCCTGATCACTGACTGCAAGCTGAGATCTTGTATACTGGACCGACCCTTCATCTACTTCACCTTCTTTGTCTGCAGGTCGGGCCGGACGGACAGTTGCGGATGAGCGGCAGCGCCCTGAATAACGAGTTTTTTGCTCACGCGTGCCAGCGATGGCGGGAGAGGCTGGCAGAAGGTAGGCGTCCGTCACCTCAGACCTGCAGCGGCGTCTGTTGGGATCTCGGTAGATAATTGTTGCGTCTTCTGCAGGTGAATTCACCCCTGAGGCTCAGCAGAGGATGAGGCAGGAGATGGGGAAGGAGAAGAAAGTGGAGGACTGGAAGGAGACGTTCTTTGAAGATTTCTATGGACAGAAGTAAGGAGCTTTATAGGGTGGACGGTCTGGGCTACACCACTGCCCCCTACAGTCCACACACCCACCTTGCGGCGCTAGCCCAAGACCCAATTATCAGTTGGGACTTGCGGCTGAGTGTCCCATCTATGAATGGTGACCACCTATCTGTGAATGAGGTTGTCATAGCCCCGCCCCCTGTCTGCATCACTCTATATAATTACATTCTGATGAAGTGTTTATTATATTCACACATCTATTCCATCTATAAAGCTGACAACCAGTCCGTGAATGAGGTTGTCATAGCCCCACCCTTTTTTTTTTTTTTCTTCTAACTTACTGGTTCCATGTCTTCTCGGTCACGGACAACTCTTGTGCCAGGTCACGTGATCGGCGCCTGAGTATCAGCCAATTCGGACCGGAGACCTAATGTGGACCCCAATTTCCAATAATCTGGCACCAGCTGTTCCAAGGATGTCAGATTATTGGAATTTAAGGGGGAACTCGGAGGGGGGATTGCGTGATCTGGTAGACTGAGGCCACCCGTGTCTTGGTTTGGTCACCCATGAAGTTACATTGATGTTTGTGGCTTGTTCTGTCTCTTAGGCTCGGATATTCTGAGGAGCCGGAGTCTGATCTGGAAGAGAAGTCTAATGAGACGACGTGTCTACAAGAGAGGCCGAGAACCAGGCCGGAACCTGGTCCGAAACCGGAGACCGTTCCTGAGGTTCATATGAGAACTCGGAGGAGTCTCTACAGAAACAAAGAGAAGATCCAGCAAAACCTCCCGGCAGAAGTCAAAGTCTGCACCTCCCCTCCCCCTCCACCTGAGAGGACGGAGTCTGAGCCTTCAGCCGTGGAGAACAGATTGTCCCCAAGAGATGACCTGAGCCTCCCGTCCACCTCTGAGAGAGTGCCCGAGCTCCATCCCGAGACCACCTCCGAGCAGAAGAGGAAGACCACCGAACCCGAGACCTCCACCCCCTTCTGCGAAAAGAAGCCACGGATGGCTCAGCGTCAGTCCTTTCGTAACACAATTCAAAGTGTTCACCCCGAAAAGCCACAGCCCACCAAAGAAGAACCAAAAGTCCCACCAATCCGGGTATGAGACAAAATGTCCCTTGCTTTTTTAAGGATATAATTTTATATGTACAGCTGGTATAACCTGGGTATTTTCTGTATATAGTGATATGGAGCATGCTGGTATAACCTGGGGATCTTCTCTATATAATTATATATGTACAGCTGGTTTAAGTTATACATCTTCTTGTATATAGTGATATGGAGCATGCTGGTATATAGTGATATGGAGCATGCTGGTATAACCTGGGGATCTTCTCTATATAATTATATATGTACAGCTGGTATAAGTTATACATCTTCTTGTATATAGTGATATGGAGCATGCTGGTATAACCTGGGTATCTTCTGTATATAATTATATATGTACAGCTGGTATAAGTTATACATCTCCTTGTATATAGTGATATGGAGCATGCTGGTATAACCTGGGAATCTTCTGTATATAATTATATATGTACAGCTGGTATAAGTTATACATCTTCTTGTATATAATGATATGAAGCATGCTGGTATAACCTGGGTATCTTCTGTATATAATTATATATGTACAGCTGGTATAAGTTATACATCTTCCTGTATATAGTGATATGGAGCATGCTGGTATAACCTGGGGATCTTCTCTATATAATTATATATGTACAGCTGGTTTAAGTTATACATCTTCTTGTATATAGTGATATGGAGCATGCTGGTATAACCTGGGCATCTTCTGTATATAATTATATATGTACAGCTGGTATAAGTTATACATCTTCTTGTATATAGTGATATGGAGCATGCTAGTATAACCTGGGAATCTTCTGTATATAATTATATATGTACAGCTGGTATAAGTTATACATCTTCTTGTATATAATGATATGAAGCATGCTGGTATAACCTGGGTAACTTCTGTATATAATTATATATGTACAGCTGGTATAAGTTATACATCTTCTTGTATATAGTGATATGGAGCGTGCTGGTATAACCTGGGGATCTTCTCTATATAATTATATATGTACAGCTGGTTTAAGTTATACATCTTCTTGTATATAGTGATATGGAGCATGCTGGTATAACCTGGGTATCTTCTGTATATAATTATATATGTACAGCTGGTATAAGTTATACATCTTCTTGTATATAGTGATATGGAGCATGCTGGTATAACCTGGGTATCTTCTGTATATAATTATATATGTACAGCTGGTATAAGTTATACATCTTCCTGTATATAGTGATATGGAGCATGCTGGTATAACCTGGGTATCTTCTGTATATAATTATATATGTACAGCTGGTATAAGTTATACATCTTCCTGTATATAGTGATATGGAGCATGCTGGTATAACCTGGGTATCTCCTGTATATAATTATATATGTACAGCTGGTATAAGTTATACATCTTCTTGTATATAGTGATATGGAGCATGCTGGTATAACCTGGGTATCTTCTGTATATAATTATATATGTACAGCTGGTATAAGTTATACATCTTCTTGTATACAGTGATATGGAGCATGCTGCTATAACCTGGGTATCTCCTGTATATAATTATATATGTACAGCTGGTATAAGTTATATATCTTCTTGTATACAGTGATATGGAGCATGCTGCTATAACCTGGGTATCTCCTGTATATAATTATATATGTACAGCTGGTATAAGTTATACATCTTCTTGTATACAGTGATATGGAGCATGCTGGTATAACCTGGGTATCTTCTGTATATAATTATATATGTACAGCTGGTATAAGTTATACATCTTCCTGTATATAGTGATATGGAACATGCTGCTATAACCTGGGTATCTTCTGTATATAATTATATATGTACAGCTGGTATAAGTTATACATCTTCTTGTATATAGTGATATGGAGCATGCTGGTGTAACCTGGGTATATTCTGTATATAATTATATATGTACATCTGGTATAAGTTATACATCTTCCTGTATATAGTGATATGGAGCATGCTGGTATAACCTGGGTATCTCCTGTATAGAATTATATATGTACAGCTGGTATAAGTTATACATCTTCTTGTATATAGTGATATGGAGCATGCCGGTATAACCTGGGTATCTCCTGTATATAATGATATATGTACAGCTGGTATAAGTTATACATCTTCTTGTATATAGTGATATGGAGCATGCTGGTATAACCTGGGTATCTTCTGTATATAATGATATATGTACAGCTGGTATAAGTTATACATCTTCCTGTATATAGTGATATGGAGCATGCTGGTATAACCTGGGTATCTCCTGTATATAATTATATATGTACAGCTGGTATAAGTTATACATCTTCCTGTATATAGTGATATGGAGCATGCCGGTATAACCTGGGTATCTCCTGTATATAATTATATATGTACAGCTGGTATAAGTTATACATCTTCCTGTATATAGTGATATGGAGCATGCTGGTATAACCTGGGTATCTCCTGTATATAATTATATATGTACAGCTGGTATAAGTTATACATCTTCTTGTATATAGTGATATGGAGCATGCTGGTATAACCTGGGTATCTTCTGTATATAATTATATATGTACAGCTGGTATAAGTTATACATCTTCTTGTATATAGTGATATGGAGCATGCTGGTATAACCTGGGTATCTTCTGTGTATAATTATATATGTACAGCTGGTATAAGTTATACATCTTCCTGTATATAGTGATATGGAGAATGCTGGTATAACCTGGGTATCTTCTGTATATAATTATATATGTACAGCTGGTATAAGTTATACATCTTCTTGTATATAGTGATATGAAGCATGCTGGTATAACCTGGGTATCTCCTGTATATAATTATATATGTACAGCTGGTATAAGTTATACATCTTCCTGTATATAGTGATATGGAGCATGCTGCTATCACCTGGGTATCTTCTGTATATAATTATATATGTATAGCTGGTATAAGTTATACATCTTCTTGTATATAGTGATATGGAGCATGCTGGTATAACCTGGGTATCTTCTGTATATAATTATATATGTACAGCTGGTATAAGTAATACATCTTCCCGTATATAGTGATATGGAGCATGCTGGTATAACCTGGGTATCTTCTGTATATAATTATATATGTACAGATGGTATAAGTTATACATCTTCTTGTATATAGTGATATGGAGCATGCTGGTATAACTTGGGTATCTTCTGTATATAATTATATATGTACAGCTGGTATAAGTTATACATCTTCCTGTATATAGTGATATGGAGCATGCTGGTATAACCTGGGTATCTTCTGTATATAATTATATATGTACAGCTGGTATAAGTTATACATCTTCCTGTATATAGTGATGTGGAGCACGCTGGTATAACCTGGGTATCTTCTGTATATAATTATATATGTACAGCTGGTATAAGTTATACATCTTCTTGTATATAGTGATATGGAGCATGCTGCTATCACCTGGGTATCTTCTGTATATAATTATATATGTATAGCTGGTATAAGTTATACATCTTCTTGTATATAGTGATATGGAGCATGCTGGTATAACCTGGGTATCTCCTGTATATAATTATATATGTACAGCTGGTATAAGTTATACATCTTCTTGTATATAGTGATATGGAGCATGCTGGTATAACCTGGGTATCTTCTGTATATAATTATATAGGTGCAGCTGGTATAACATAAGTATCTTGTATATAGTGATTTGGATGCTGCTCCTTCTTTCCGCACCGGACACATTTGTCTTCCTCTCTGTACAATTTCTAACAATAATTAAATAAAATGTATTAATTATGAATATTTTCCCCCGTCTCCCCCTTTCCCCAGATACAGCTTTCTCGGATCAAACCTCCCTGGGTGGTTAAAGGTTTGCCAGCTTACCAGATCTGTCCCCGGATCATCCCAAACTCTGATCCCGCTGGGTGCTGGCCTTCTCCCTGCTCGCCTGCTGACAGTCAGACCGGTGACCATCACTCCCAAACTTCCAGTGGTGGCGGCGGCGGTCGCTGCCACAACTCCGCCAAAAGAAGCTGCCGCACCAGAGGCACCAAAAGAAGAAGCCGAAAGAGAAGACACGGCGGGATCTCAGCAAATCGCTGCAGAACACAATTATTGCCGGCCGTTACCATGACACCGGAGAAACAGGAAGTCCTGCGGGTCAAAATCAGCTGGATGTCAAGTGCTACAGATGACGCCAATGATGACCTTGGCATGACCGACCCTCTTACCAAAGAATGGCATCCGGAAAAGGTGGGCGTCCCGGAAGAAAACTCCCAGGATGGCGATGAGGAGGTCCCTATGGTGGATGCAGAGGAGGAGAATATGTGCACCGATGAGCAGATGTTGGCGTCGTGTATGGACGGCACCACGGGACAAGCTTTTGAGACTGCGCCGTGTGTCCTGGGTGATGTCTCCAACACTTTTCAGGACAGAATCAAACAAGTCATGTTGAGCTCAACCGAAAAGGATCCCACTGAAAAGCCGGCCAGTGCGCCGACATGCTGCGCCGAGCACCAGGTACTCCCTACAGCCTCCCTACTGCAGCCCGACACCACAAAAACCTCACCCACCGGAAAGTTGCCAGTGCATGCCAATGAACCCTCAGCATCTGACACCATATTGGGCTACGCCGGTGACCCACGCTGTAACAGTCGCCACCAGGTCCACAACTCACAGGCGCCAAATGAGTCTGACCCGCCCTGTGGTGCTATACAGGCAGAGACCTTACAGGAGACATTGTTGACCCGACAGTTGCCCGATGCTGAAATATTTAGCGAGCATGTGCCCGTATCACAGGTGGGCGCCGCTGCCTATACAGATGACGATTTTAAGGGAAATCCGGCGGCGGCTTTACCTCTCGGAGCCGTCTCTTCCACAGCTGACGCGTTTCAGGAGGATGAAGCTGCTAAGTCTGCAGCCAGGGGTGTCGCTTTTTTGGCGGGTACCAATGACGGACAGACAAGGTTGTGCGCTGTTTTGTCGCCTGCTCTGGTCGCCAGAAACATAACGGAGACAGAAAAGTGTGGCAACTCCTGTGTCGCAACTGAGCCGCCATCTAAGCTGCGCCCCTTTCACGAGGTGCCCGCAGGGTACCAGGACGGCTATGGGGATCATAAACGTTGGCTGAATAATTTTCCTGGATTTGGCGGTTCATTATTGGATATGCCCTTCATCCAGTTTCCGAAGGAGGTGGGGGTCGGCGTCCAGCTGCCCGCAGACCTGGCGATGTCCCCCTCTCACAAGATGAAGGACGCGTTCCTGGAGATGCTGTCGCAGGACGTGGCCTCTTACTGTTACTCCACGGGGGTCCGACTCTCCTCATCACTTGGGGATTACACGGTTACGGGCAGCGCCTCGCTCTCGGTGGAAGTTTTTTCGGAACGCGTCGACGGCGGAGAAGAGCAAGTGTCGCTTCGATGTTCGTGCAGCTTCAAAGCCATGACCATGTGCGAGGGGTGCGGCGCCTTCTGTCACATCGACTGCATCGGACCCGCCAAGCTTTGTGTTTCTTGCCTAGTTATAAGATAGTGAACTGACGGTCTCATAGTTTAGCAAGACGGTCGCCAGCCAGCGCCCCTTACAGGGCGATGGTGGCACTACAACCTACAGCGTGCTCTGACGACCTGCGGCGCTGGTTGGTGACCACTGGTTTTTAGTGTCGGTATTTTTCCTAATATCCCGAGCTCTGAAATGTTAATGTTTTATGCTTCATACTGGTAGAAACTGAAAAACCTGCGGAAGAATATTACTCGGCTCTTAGCGTGATACAGACCCTATTGAAGGGGTAGTAATGGTCATGAGGGGGCGCCGTGAGGTCACCTGTCCGTTTTGGCGTCTAGCGCCTGTTTTGGCGGAACCCGCAAAATCCTAAATGATCCAAAAATTTACCATTTAAAGGGATAAGTAAAGCTGAAGAATTGTGTGATGAGAGGTTGATGTTTCAATTCAGTTTTTAAGATCGCTTTGCTGTCTGTGAATGGAAACATTGGTGACCTATAGACCTATCTTGACCTAATACTTCTCACAGCTGAGGGTTTGCTACAGTTGTATTCAATCCTGTGTAAGTTAAACAGCCTGCACTCCAGACTGATACAATGTATCAGTGCAGGTAAAATGTAACAGTCGGGTCCAGGCTGTAAGCCCAAAATTGGATACAATTGTATCAAACCATCAGCTGTCAGAACTATTAGGTCAGGAGGGGGTTGTTTCAGCATCTGGATGGAAACAAGAATGTTTCAATTCACTGATGGCAAGCAGAGATGGTGAAAAACTGTTGCGAAACTTACCATTATACCATGCAGCGAGATATAAGACTGCAGCCTGAGAGCTAACAGGAAAGCAGCGTAGCAGAGATTCCATATGGCAATAGATAGTGGGGATGTTTGTTCTCATTTCATTGGACTACTGTGCAGTGTATGAAGCGAACACCACATCCCCCGCGATGCAGTACAGCAGAAGGGTGACTTTTCTAATCACTATTGTAGTAAATTATTCTAAGAAAAATCATGTTTCCCGCCGTCTATAAGGAAATCATTTCACTTGTGTGGACGGTAGCCGGGTGCTGCCCCTTTAATAGCGCCCGATGGTTGCGTCACAGTATCGGTGCCCGTTGTGTTTTGACCATTGCTACATTACTGCCCCTTCAAGCCTCGCACGCTCATGGAGGGTAAGGGGTTCACCTGCCTTGTCTATGGTATGGGCTGCATGGCAGGCCTATGGTCAGTGTTCGGGGGGGGGGGGGGGGGGCAGCTGGGGGGAGGGGGTAACTGGGTCGTCCATCTTTTGTAATGCATGGACAGTATATCTGGACGCGCTGTGTGACATCACGGGTTGTGTATATACGGGAGGAGATTTGGCTTCTGCGTTCCAGTGTTTTATCCCTGTACTTATTATTACGGTGTACACATTTCTGGCCCATAATATAAATGTATATTCTGTATAGACGGCTGTGTGTGGCTTATTTACTGGACTGCGAGGACGGGCGCCGACGCCGCTTATCCACGGAGGGCGTGTGAATGGGAGAGATCTCCGAGGCAAAAAAATCTCCATTAAAACGGACATTCAATGACTTCATTTGGCAGCAAATAAGGCGCCAATTCTCCTATTATATCCTCCATTATGTATGATGGTCCGAGGAGGACGAAAGTGCCGATAATTATTGCCCATCCGTAAAGAACCTACATTCAACCAGGTGGCTGTTCATCCCCCATCCCTGCCGGCAGGTTAAGGCCGGGGTCCCACCTGGAACCCGCCGTACCTTCCGTCCCGAAAATCGCACCACATTGTGGTGCGATTTTTCGAGATGGAATTTCTGCTGCGTACAAAAGCGTTCGTACTTAACCCCTCTGTCTTCTCTGCGCATAGTCCGGCCTCCTACGATGTTGCAGGCCGTGTGACGCTGCAGACTGTGATTGGCTGCAGTGGTCACATGGGATATGACATCATCGTAGGAGGCTGGACTGTAGGAAGGAGGAGTGCGTTCTGGGTAAGTATGATTTATTTATTTTTTTGCGTAGTCCAACGTTTGCGGCGTAATCGCTGCCGGAGTCGCAGCACTCGGCTTCCTGGTGCGGGTTTTGCATCCCCATTGAATTCAAAGGGGAAAACCCGCAACAGAAAATCAACAAATACGCAGCATAAAGTGACATGACGCGGAATTTAATTCCGCACCGCAGGTCAATTCACGTTTGTTTACGCTGCGAATTTCTGCACCGAACTCCACTGCGGAAATTCTGCAGCGTTTACGTTACGTGGGGCCCCGGCCTAAGTTCTTCGGCAGTTTCTGAGATCTCCGACCGCCTGGACCAGATCTTTCCAAATTTATCTGGACGTTTCCTGTTGAGATACAATTTCTGGTAATATATTTGTTTGCCGGTTGCATCCGCTGCACCGAACTCGGTTTATAGTCACAACCTTCCGCGCACACCGCAAAGCGGAAGAATATCTTGTCATAATAATAATAATTCTGTATCGCCTCATTCATAACTCCCAGGAGGCATAACTGAGGGTCGAGGGAGTTCTAAGTGGATAAGAAAGAACTCCAGTAACTCCGACTAAAAGGGCAAAATCCTGGGACTCGGCCGTATACAATGTAGATATGGACCAACTTCTGATTGACAATGTAAACACAGCCGAAGTAGAGGCTCCGATTCATCGGCATCTGACCGGCGTGTAGTGGATCCCGCGTATAATGGATCCCATTGTATCAAGAAATCCCTGGCACTTGTAACGGAATGAAAGTTCTACTTCCCTCCACTCCGTCAGATCGGGGATATCGCTCTTCCACCCCACAAATGCTCAATCCAAAGGTCTCTGCCCGGGGGAGAACAGTAGGGAATAAGTTTGGGTGGGGGACCAAGAAAGCCCTCCAGTCTAGAGAAGCCCGGCTGAGTTATCATAGGGCCCAATGGGGCCACACTGGCGTTTTTCACGATGGTCGCCGAGCGGGTTAAATCATGTAATCACTTTATATTTTGGGTCGTTACAGACGTGGAGATACCAAATGTGTAACTTTTATTTTATTTATTTTTCTTCATAATAAAACATTTTGTAGGGGCAAAAAGTTCGTTTTTCTTTTTGTTTTTTGTTTTTTTGTTTTTTTTACTTTGGATTTTGTTTTATTTATTATTAAAAAAAAGTTTAATAAAGTTTTTAAGTCTTTATTGCAGTGTAATACCTGTCCGTGTAAAACTGACGGGCATCTGCTACGATATGTCTCTGGCACGGCCTATCAGGCAATCACTAGAGGCAGACATGGGGCCTTTATTAGGCCCCCGGCTGCCATAGAAGACACTGGCACCCAGCGATCGTATAACAGGGTGCCGGTGGGGTGAGAGTGGGAGCCCCCTCCCTCCAAGACTACTCGGATGTGGTGCTTGCTATTGAGCGCCACATCTGGGAGGTTCAACCAGTGGGATCGATATTGATCGCGATCCCGCCCGCTCGATCAGGTCTGCTCCCTGTCCTCAGCCACTTCTGGTTGGGTTAAGTTCACGGCAGTGCAGTAAATGAAAATATGTAAATTGAGAGACTATTTGTAATGGAACAGGGGGCTCCGCCGGGAGCGATATTGAGGAGAGAGGGGAAACCACTGATTTAGACCAATTCACCGATAAGCCAGAAACGGCTCCGAATGCGTCAGTTGTAAAAGAGAAGCCATCGGAGGACCATCATCCACCAGAGACGCCTGTGTATCCGCAGCATACAGGGATTTTTTTTCGATTTATGGGGCCTCCAGGGTTACTCCCTGTATTGAGCATGGCCAATGCCAGGGGTTCTATTACGAGGGCAAACAGCAGTGGGGAGAGTGTAGGTCCCTGACGGGCACCACGTCCCAGGGAGAAGGATTCCGACACATCAAGATTTGTTCTCACCCCAGGACCTCCGTATAATAGAACAAGAGCAATAAATCTTGGATTAAAGTTTAATCGGGAAAGGAGTATCTGTAGAGCTCCCCCTAGTGACCGCCCACAGGTGTTTATACGGCGCTGCACCAAAATAAACGCCGCCAGGAGCAGTTCAATCTCTCCGCTTCTGGAGGTAGGCGAGGGCTGGGAGCAAACCTGCTAGAATGGGCGGGATTGAAATCTGTATCGATCCCACCCATTGAACCCCTAAAATGCGGAGCTCCATAGCGAGCGGCAATGTGATCGCAGGGTGCCGTTGGTTTCTATGGCAGCCGGGGGCCTCGCAGGCCCCCAGGTCTGCATCTAGTTAATGCCTGTTAGGCCACGCCAGAGGCACTGCCGAACAGATGCCGGTCAGTTTTACACTAGGGCTATGATCACGTGAAAAACGGCTGTAAAATACGGAGCTTATCAAGGGAAAACCGCCTCTGATTTTCAGCCGTTTTTAAAACCACAAATATTTGCGTGTAAAAAAAACACCCCAACGGAATGCAGTTTTTTCCATTGAAATCAATGGGCAGATGTTGGGGGCGTTCTGCTTCCGTTTTTCCAAGGTGTTTACCCCCTGAAAAACGGCTGAAAATAAGCAGTGTGCACATACCCTAATGCAGTAAGACACAGAAGTATTGCCGCGTATTATAAAAGCGATCAAATAATCGCATAGTGGAGTCCCCTAGTGGGACTAGTAAAAAAGTTTAATAAAGTTTTTATAATTAAATAAAAATCCCAAGTAAAAAAATAAGTTAGTACTGAATCCGAAAATGACTCGTGAATCTTTATGCTCCTAATGTGGGACGGGCGAGATGGTTACGGTAATTCATGTATTGTAACGTCCTCACGTGTTTTTTGAAGGTCCAGTAGTGACGGAAGGTGATTTATATCTGGTATTAGACCCGACTATAGATTCCTCATCCAATATCTCACGTATCGCACATAAAGCCCTGAGGGGATGTTCACACGGCTGCAAACGCCCCGAAAAACGTCTGAAAATACGGGGGCTGAACGCCTCCAAACGTCTGTCCATTGATTTCAATCAGAAAAACGGCGTTCCGTTCCCACGGGGTGTTTTTTACGCGCCATTTTTTAAATGGGGCTGATAATGCCTCAGATGCTGTTGTCGCGATTGACCGCATTGTTTGAGGGGTTAAACGACCAGGAACTACGCCATCGCCGTTCCCGGCCGTTAGTCTTGGCTGTCCGGTGTAAGACACCCGCTGAGTATGGACGGCGCGCAGCCCGTGAGCGCCCTCCATACCTCCCCATGTACGTGATGAGGCGTCAAGGGGTTAAGTCAAATATCTGCGTACGAGAATATTCCCAAGAGCTCGCAGCTCGTCCCTGTGCAACCTGAATTACAGAAACTAAAGAACATCCTAAATGTAAAATCGGCCAAGTCGCTCCAACTGTTGAAATATAATAATCTTTATATAGCGCCCACATATTCCGCAGCGCGTCACAGTTCAGGGGGTTACGTTGTACAGACCATATCAGACGTTACATAGTGACAAAACTAACTTACAATTCAAACCAGAGGAGTGAGGACCCTGCTCGCAAGAGCTGACAATCTGTGAGGATGAAATATAAAACCTACGCACGTGGGGATAAGACTACAAAATTGATGTCAACCCCCCATTACACAACAACGACAACGAGAGAAAACGTTTAGTCCATCAGCAAAAAGTTCATCGGGCGTAAAAGTCGCTAAGAAAGAGCCGAGGCCTTATTTACACCAGCGTAATAAACGTCCGTGTGACGACTGCTGAAACAACTGCCAACCCATGGACCTGTCACGGGTTCGTGGACGCACTGGGCTGTACCGCCTTGGTATGGTAACTGGCCAGCAGGTCACAGTCTATAGTTGGTATAGTGTACCTGGGGCAGCTCGGACAGTAGCAAGGCAGGCTCGGCTGGGACTAGGCAGTGGGTAGACGTCAGGCGTGGTGAATCAGGACAGGCGTGGTATACAGGAACAGGGAACTGGAAAACACTAGGAACCATTTGCATAGACAAACTCAGGGTATGACAACAACGCTCAGGCATTGAAGCAAGGGGTTGGGCCCCTCTTATAGTCCAGGGCACTCATGGGCTGATTAAAACATTAAAGTCCGGTGCACGCGCTGTCCCTTTAAGAGCGGGCACGAGCATGCACGCGCACCCTACGGGCCCCGACCGAGGTGAGTAGAAGTGAGCGCTGACGTCTCCTTAGGAGGAGACTGGGGCTAGCGCTCGCTGACCCATGGCTGCGGCCGTCAGGGAGGGAGCGAATCTGACTGATAGGCAGCCACGGACATGACAGGACCTTTTGTAATTCAATGTAGCCGTTGTTTCAGCGGACTGTGAGAAGGGTCCCTGAGAAGATTGGACATGTCCTATTTTTTTTTCACGCATTCCTCAATAGGCTCTAATCCATGGGATATGCGAGACATCGCGTCCCGCAACGCAGAGCACGGATGCACCTCAGACGTGAAAAACTGCCGTGTGAATCCGGCGTAAAGAACTTCAGACGTACGACTGTGACTTGTGTGATATTGGGAGAGTCCTCTCTGGTTACTCCTGTAACGCATGATGAAGACGTACAAAAAATGTTACCGCCTATCGAGGCCCCTTCTCTAACGGAAGAGGAACGTTCATCTCTAGCATTTACTATCTCTTAATTAGATAAAATATTGACGACAATACCGGATGCGAAAAGCCCCGGACCTGGCGGACGCCATTATTTATTACAAAAAATGTAAGAACCGTATTTTCTGTCCTTGTGTAACGACATGTTAAATGGGTCACGTTTCCCTAATCCGGCCTTACGCCTCATGCCCACGACCATGTGCGCCGGCCGAATCCCGTCCGTGATCCGAGGAAAGATCGAACATGTCCCTTCTTTGCTCGGATCGTTTTTCACTGACCCGATTCACCCGCTAAAGGGAATGGGTCCATGAAGATTATCGGGTGCCACTCGGATGCCGTCAAAAACGTCCCGAGTGGCACAACGGTCGTGCGCATGACGCGTTATAGATGCCATTTTTTCATTATCTACAACCCCCACCGCAAGAACGCAACACCTTTTCAGATCCTTTCCCTATCCGGAATGAAACGCGTCAGGTTGTCCTCTATCGCCCACCCTGCTTATACTTGTGATGGAAACTTTACCACTGAAGATTAGACGAACTACCGCTATACGGGGATTACAAGTGGGGGACTGCGAACATAAAACGGCCGCTTTTGCCGATGATTTGTTGGTGTATATAACTAACCCCTGGCTTGCACTCCCTGGAATATTGCGTATTTTCGAGGAATTTGGCGGGGTCTCCGATTTTAAGTTCAATTATGACAAATCAGAAGCTTTAAATTGTTAGAATCAGGGGCGCGCTTCCTCAAACACGCCATCACCCCCCCCCCCCCACCACCACCACCACCACCACGGTGCGATCAGCCGTTTACAGTGTTTGTTATGGCAGCCTAATGAAGGTCCCCAGGTCCGCCATCTTTGTACTCCTTTGAAGCCCTGCCTCCTGAGACGGTCAGGATCACGATATACTGCAATGCATTAGTATTGCAGTATATCATGCGGGTGATCTAACGATCGCTGCTTCACGTTTCCTAGGGGGACTAATAAAAAAAGTTTTGTAGAATAAGGTGAATATGTTTTATTTACCATCCAATGGACGCCATAAAAACAACCCCCCAAAAAATGGCGTAATCTCTGTTTTTTGTCCATTTCACCCCACATATTTTTTTTCAGCTTCCCAGTACATTATGCGATACAATAAATGGCGCCATGAAAAACTACAACTTGTCCCGCAAAAAACAAGCCCTCATATGGCGATATAGACGAAAAAAATAAGTTGTGGTTTTTGGAAGGCGGGGAGGAAAAAAAAACGAAAATGAAAAACTCAAAATTTGCCGTGTCATGAAGGGGTTAAATGTCCCCATTCCTCAGAATGCGCTGAAGGTCATTAAATCCCAATCTCCTTTTAAATGGCGCACGTCTGAACTGCGATTTCTGGGTTTCAAAATCGCATCGAGACCTAAATTGCTTTTCCAACGTAATTCTAACCCCTTGTAACAAACAATGAGGGATTCCCTGACCGGTCCTGGATAGGCCGTAAAAATCTCCGAACAACCATCGTCCTCCCTCCGGTCTTACGCGCTACGGTCTCTGCCGATTCATTTACCTTCTTACTACTTTATGAAGTTGAGCCGCCTCTTCACAGGTTTCCTGCGGAATAACAGACGCCCTAGAACCGCGTACACGCAACTTATGCAGAAAAGATGTAACGCAGGACCAGGACCATCCGATCTCCACACATACTGTGAAGCTATAGGACCCTGTAGATGGACTCCATTATCTAACTCTAATATTCAACTCCCAAATATTGATATAGAACGTGGTCTAGTGATGTGACCGGAGGATTTACCAACGTCACTCCAGCCCTCCACCCGCAAGATAAGACGGTCTCATCATTGACACCCCTCAGTCCGACCTCGTCTTATGAACAGGAACTAGGAAGTTCACATGTTATACACCTATACCACCCTATATATATATATATATATATATATATATATATATATATATACATATACACACACACCACTCTACACCTATATATATACACACACACACACACACCACTCTACACCTATATATATACACACACACCCCTCTACACCTATATACACACACATCACTACACCTATATATATATATATATATATACACACACCACTCTACACCTATATACACACACATCACTACACCTATATATACACACACCACTCTACACCTATATACACACACATCACTCTACGCCTATATACACACACATCACTCTACACCTATAAGTATATATACACACCCCTCTACACCTATATACACCCCTCTACACCTATACACACCCCTCTACACCTACATACGCCCCTCTACACCTATACACACACCACTCTACACCTATATACACACCTCTACACCTATATACACCCCCTCTACACCTATACACACATCCCTCTACACCTATATACACACATCCCTCTACACCTATATACACACACCACTCTACACCTATACACACCCACCCTCTACCCCTATATACACATACACACACACTCTACACTTATATATACACACCCCTCTACACCTATATACACACACCCCTCTACACCTATATACACACCCCTCTACACCTATATACACACACCACTCTACATCTATACACACACCCCTATACACACACACACACCCTCTACCCCTATATACACATACACACACCCCTCTACACCAATATACACCCCCCTCTACACCTATACACACATCCCTCTACACCTATATACACACACCCCTCTACACCTATACACACACACATCCCTCTACACCTATACACACACACCCCTCTACACCTATATACACACCCCTCTATACACACACACCCCTCTACACCTATAAACACACCCCTCTACACCTATATACACACCCCTCTATACACACACACACACCACTCTACACCTGTATACAAACCCCATCTACATCTATATACACACACAACCCTCTACACCTATACACACACCCCTCTACACCTATATACACACACCACTCTACACCTATGTACACCCCCCTCTACACCTACACACCACTCTACACCTGTATACAAACCCCATCTACATCTATACACACACAACCCTCTACACCTATACACACACACCACTCTACACCTATACACACACACACACACACACACACACACACACCACTCTTCACCTATATACACACTCTACACCTATACACACACACCACTCTACACCTATACACACACATCCTCTACCCCTATATACACACACACACTCTACACCTATATACACACACATCACTCTACACCTATATATATATATATATATATATATACACACACACACACACACACACCACTCTACACCTATATACACACACATCACTCTACACCTATATATACACACACACACCCCTCTACACCTATATACACACACATCACTCTACACCTATATATATATACACACACACACACACACACCACTCTACGCCTATATACACACTCACATCACTACACCTATATATACACACACCACTCTACACCTATATACACACACACATCACTCTACACCTATATATACACACACCACTCTACACCTATATACACACACATCACTCTACACCTATATATATACACACACACACCCCTCTAGACCTATATAAACACACACCACTCTACACCTATATATATATACACACACACACCACTCTACACCTATATACACACTCACATCACTCTACACCTATATATACACACACCACTCTACACCTATATACACACACATCACTCTACACCTATATATATATATATATATACACACACACCCCTCTACACCTATATACACACACATCACTCTACACCTATATACACACACATCACTTTACACCTATATGTATATATACACCCCTCTACACCTATACACACCCCTCTACACCTATATACACACACCCCTCTACACCTAGATACGCACACACCACTCTACACCTATATACACACCTCTACACCTATATACACCCCTCTACACCTATATACACACACCCCTCTACACCTATACACACATCCCTCTACACCTATATACACACACTCCCCTCTACACCTATATACACACACCTCTCTACACCTATATATATATATATATATATATATATATATATATATATATACACACACACACACACCACTCTACACCTATATACACACACCACTCTACACCTATACTCACACACACCCCTATACACACACATCCTCTACCCCTATATACACATACACACACACTCTACACTTATATATACACACACCCCTCTACACCAATATACACACACCACTCTACACCTATACTCACACACCCCTATACACACACCCTCTACCCCTATATACACATACACACACACTCTACACTTATATATACACACCCCTCTACACCTATATACACACACACACCCCTCTACACCTATATACACCCCCCTCTACACCTATACACACACATCCCTCTACACCTATATACACACACCCCTCTACACCTATACACACACACATCCCTCTACACCTATACACACACACACCCCTCTACACCTATATACACACCTCTGTATACACACACCCCTCTACACCTATATACACACCCCTCTATACACACACACCACTCTACACCTGTATACAAACCCCATCTA
This sequence comes from Rhinoderma darwinii, assembly GCF_050947455.1. Classification (NCBI taxonomy): domain Eukaryota; kingdom Metazoa; phylum Chordata; class Amphibia; order Anura; family Rhinodermatidae; genus Rhinoderma; species Rhinoderma darwinii. The sequence continues at coordinate 5,977,731 of NC_134699.1, read as the reverse complement.
CATCTATATACACACACAACCCTCTACACCTACACACACCACTCTACACCTATATACACACACCACTCTACGCCTATATACACACCCCTCTACACCTATATACACACACCACTCTACACCTATGTACACACCCCTCTACACCTACACACACACACACCACTCTACACCTGTATACAAACCCCATCTACATCTATATACACACAACCCTCTACACCTATACACACACCACTCTACACCTATACACACACACACCCCACTCTTCACCTATATACACACACACACCCCTCTACACCTGTACACACACACCACTCTACACCTATACACACACATCCTCTACCCCTATATACACACACACTCTACACCTATATACACACACACCTAAGAAGTTCACATCTTACTATGTTCAAGTACCTGAAAAAACCCTGGCTATCCTCAAAGGTTGAGGTTAGGAACAAGTGTTCCTAACCTCAACCTTTGAGGATAGCCGGGGTTTTTGAATCAGTGGGAACACCGACTTTACAGGCACCGCATGAAGAATTAAACCTAGCCCCCCCCACAAGCAAACTTTATGAATTTCTGTCAGATAGATGAAAAATCCAAAGTTCGAAATGCACAAATCAGACCCAACCTATAGAATTCTACCCTCTTCACCTCTTTACCCGAGAAATCCTCTTTCTAAGATATAAATATATACGGGTCTATTAACAAACCCGTCAAATCCAACACCAAATTTCATAAAAGCTGGGGAGCGAGAGATACAACGTACCTGCGGAAGAGACGTCTTACATTCTTAAACAACACAAAAGTCCGAATAGCACGTTTCAACAAAATGAAAGAAAACGTGTAACGTGCAAGAACGCCCGCGACCGCGAATATATACAGCACGCAAGAAAACAGCGACAGCGCACTGCGAATATATACAGCACGCAAGAAAACGGCGACAGCGCACTGCAAACACTAATGTCACCTAAGCCACTAAATATAAATAAATATGCATTACGGCTAAATCTCTTAGCGCAGATTTTGATCAAATTGTGTGAGCCCACCTGCCATGACAAGGCGACCTCTATGAGGTGGGGACCTACGCTGCACATACACCCAGAACTGGGACTAAACCTACATTCTTAGACACTCGTATGGATTCTTCAGGTGTGTAAGATGGCAGGAAAATTCTTACAGGACACTCACACGTTAGTATAAAACACCGGATTTCTTGCATAAGATTCACATTTCGCCTTTGAATCCACTTTGGAGATGTCATAATGAGATTGGTAGCGTTTCCCATATCTGGGGGGTCATGTGCAGATTTTATGGAAATAGGTTGAATCTTTGATATCAGAAATTTGCTCCACTTCATACTCCCTTACGAAAGAGCTGGTCCTGTTATGGGGGATTTTAACCCTTCACGCCGTAATCTTTATAATCACGGTGGCCAAAATGCTGATTCCATCCAAATGGAAGGAGCCATCTCCTCCCACCATTGACCACCTTATTTCCAGATTACACCAACTCTGTAGACTGGAGGAACCCGCCGGATGGGAAAATAAAAATAGAAAGTCTTTCCTTCGGGTTTGGCGACCCTGGATAGAGAACGGAAATCTAGGACTGATTCGTCCTGTCAATAACTTTTTTCGATAGCTTGAGATAAATGAGACTTTTTTTTTTATTGATGACACTGATTCTTTACTAATGACTTGGCCCGAGTCCTGGTCCTGGTCAAAAAAAGCAATTTCGCCATTGTTGTTTTTTTTTTTTTTTTTTACGGTGTTCACCTTGCGGTTTAAATTACATTAGCTTTATTGCTTGTGTCATTACGGTCGCGGCGATACCATATATGTGTACTTTTAATTATTTTTTACACTTTTACTAAATAAAACCACTTTTTATGGAAAAAAAAAACATGGTTTTATTTTATTTATTTACTGTAAATTTTTATTAATAATTTTTATTTCACATTTATTACTTATTTTATTGATCCCACTAGGGGACTTTACTGTGCGATCTTCAGATCGCTGCTATAATGCCTTGGAATACTTATTATACAAAAGCATTATTACCCGTCAGTGTAAATCTGACAGGCGTGACCTAATAGGCATATGCCCAGGGCAGAGCTGGGGGCATTTATCAGGCCCGCGGCTGCCATGACACCCCATCAGAGTTTCGCGATTGCATTTGCGGGCCGCCGATGGGTGAGAGAGGGAGCTCCCTCCCTCTGTAAACAAGTTAAATGCTGCGGTCGCTATTGACCGCAGCATTTAATGGGTTAAACAGCTGCGATCGAAGTAGACAGCCGAGCCCGGATCCAAATTAAAAAAAAGTTCTGGCTTTTGGAAAGCGAGGAGTGAAAAACGAAAATGAAAAAAAACAATAAATGGTTTTGTCCTGAAGGGGTTAAAGGGGTTATTCCAGTTCCCAAAAAAGTGTTGTTGTTTTTTTAAAGTTCTACAATTTTCCAATATATGTTCAGTATCGATTCCTAACTGTTTTCAAGATCTCTGCTTGCTGTCATTTTGTAGTAACCTTCATTTCTTTCCTTCAAGTGGATAAAAAAAAAAGCTGTCCTGGTCATGTGATGGACACACAGGTGCTGGGATCGTGAAAAGTCCGTTCCGATACACTGTAACGAACTATGCACCTGTGTGTCCATCACATGACCAGGACAAGTTTTTATGCCCTGGATTAAAAAGGACGGGTCACCTCTCCTGACGTGTCTACTGTAGTAAACACTTGTATTCCCCATGATATGATAATTCTGGAGCATCTTTTCTTAGAACTCGCCATTGTGCCCTCCCTCTGTTATTCCTCCTAGAAATGTATGAATAAATTGACAATTGGGTGTAACCATCTTTGTAAAAGGGGCGTGTCCCTACAGTCCCACTTGTTAGCACTGATTGGACCGTGTCAGTCTGTGTAAGGACACACCCCTAACTGCTTACACCCAGCCGACAATTTTTTCATATGTTTCTAGGAGGAATAATAGAGGAGCGGCACAATGTAGCGTTCTAAGAAAAGATGGAGTGGTGGCCAGATACGCCCCGCTGTCGCTCCATTCAAAGTCTATGGCTCTGACGGATGAAGCTGAGTACATCCCCCGCTATTTCCATCAGTCCTATAGACATTGACTGGAGCGGCAGCGCATGCTCAAGCTCCTAACTACAGGTGGTGCAGGGAGGATGATCTGGGGGTTCGGGACCCCTGTTCTCGCCATCTGCGGGACTCCCAGCGATCAGACAATTATTCCCTATTGAATGACCGCAAGCAGAGATCTTGAAAACCGTGAGGAATTTATATTCCTCTGAATGCGGTCGTTTCTGCAGCTGGTGCATGGATTTTTGCAAGTTCCATTCAGATGAGATTTCGCCAGCAAGTGACTCCACCCTTAGGCCTTGTTCACACAGCGCAGATTTAATGTAGAGTTTGCGTGTATATTTTCAGCCAAAACCAGGAACAGAAGTAATATATAAAGGAAGGTCTTAATGTATCCAGTCACCTTTCCTGAATCCAATTCTGGGTTTACAGGGGGTGACCGTCCCTTTAAGGCCAAGATTCCACATGGGCATTTGTCATTGTGGTGATTGACGGGTGAGTATGGGAATGAAAATTGGAAGTGACCTTGTAACCGCCGGAAACATTAAATCCCCCGCAAGTCGCGATAATACACTTTTACTGCCGCCAGGGGGCGCTCTTCTTCCTGTGGGTGACTGAAGACGCAGTCCAACAATCAATTTCAGAGGTTCCTACTAGTCAGTTCCCCTTATACAGGTTGTATGAGATTAAAAAAATGCGTCTGAGCTTTAATACCGCACGTGGCCAAAAGTGGCGCCATTATCGAAACAGCAGCCATGATTTATTTTAAACCATACAATTCCTTGTATATTAACCCCTTCCTGCTGCAGCCACTTTTGACCTTCCTGGCAAAGCCTCATTTTTCAAATCTGACTTATCACTTTATGTGGTAATAACTTTGGAATGCTGAAATTGTTTTCTCGTGACACATTGTACTTTATGTCAGAGGTAAAATTTGGTTGTTACATTCAGTATTTAATTGTGAAAAACACCAAAATTTAGAGAAAATTTGAAAAAATTTGCATTTTTCTAAATTCAAATGTATCGGCTTGTAAGACAGGCAGTTATACCACACAAAACAGTCACTAGTTTACATTTCCCATATGTCTACCTTATGTTGGCATCGTTTTTGTTTTATCTTTATAGGACTCAACAAAGCTTTAACGTTTTTAGAAGAAATTTCTCATTTTCAAGAAAATTTCAAAAGGCTACTTTTTTTAGCGATCAATTTATTTCTGAAGTGGCTTTGATGGTCTTATATATTAGAAACCCTATAAATAACCCAATTTTAAACACTGCACCCCTCAATGTATTCAAAACAGCATTTAGAAAGTTTCTTAACCCTTTAGAGGTTTCACAGGAATTAGAGAAAAGTGGAGGTGAAATTTACAAATTTCAATTTTTTTTTTTGCAGAAATTTCATTTTAATCAGTTTTTTTCTGTAACACAGAAGGTTTTACTCGAGAAATGCAACTCAATATTTCTTGCCCAAATTTTGCAGCTTGAGGAAATACCCCACGTGTGGCCCTAGTTTGGTAATGGACTGAATCACCGGCCTCCGAAGCAAAGGAGCAGCTGGTGGATTTTGGGGCCTTCTCTTTATTAGAAAGGAATGATTTTTATTTAAACGCCGTGCAGCGGTTTTATTGAATAAGAAGAACGACCATCTCAAACCTACAGAACAACGGTGTGTTGTGGCCATAATACCGATTCCACAGTGCCGCTGTATTACGGGCATCTAAAACCCGCTAACATTACAAGTCACATTCCAGGTGAAGCCACGCCCCAAAACCACACCCCTTTTTACCTGGAAAACCTGGCCCGTATTTTTGGGTAAAAAATTTAGCAACCCTCATTGGGGTCAATTCATAAAGTTCCTATAAAGGTCTCCATAGATGGAAAGATTTCACCCTGATTATTCACCGACTCGGATGGAATAAGTGAATGGAGCCCTCGAAAACCTAAAGTAAAACATGGCGGCCACCAAGATTGATGTCTACAGATTTTCTTTTCATGTTTAGGTTTGGAATAGAATGGACTATGATATTGGTTGTGTTTTTGAATTAGAATGGCTCAGGGGTTTGGGTGTCCGGTGGTTGTTGCTGCGGTGCAGGGGCTCCCGGTTCACATCCCCTGTGCTCTTATATATATTGAGGAACTTCTATGGAGTCTTTCTCAATGTTTTAGTGACCAGAGTCAAGTAGAAGATCAAGAAGTAGACCACCACTTCTTCTACCACTTCTTCTACCAGCTCAGATTTAGGTGAAGAGTTTGCTCAGGGAGTAGATTAAAAACTAAAATCGATGGGGACGACTGTAAGCCTCAGGGTGGCGCTGCGGAGGGGAGGACTGTCAGCCTCAGGGTGGCGCTGCGGAGGGGTGGACTGTAAGCCTCAGGGTGGCGCTGCGGAGGGGGAGGACTGTAAGCCTCAGGGTGGCGCTGCGGAGGGGAGGACTGTAAGCCTCAGGGTGGCGCTGCGGAGGGGTGGACTGTGAGCCTCAGGGTGGCGCTGTGGAGGGGAGGACTTGCGAGTGTTGGAGTTTTTGGTTCTTATCCCAATTCTTCCCCTTGATAGATTATATTCTTCTGGGATTTGTGATGATGATGATGATTATGCTAGAAGATGTTGTGGCGCTTAGTGTTGGCCCAGTGGGTTGTACTTTGGCTTCGTGTAGCTCCAGGTTCTAGTCCCGCTGCTCTTGTTGGGACATTATATTCCTTTATGAGAACATTGGAAAACATTGTATTTATCTGGTGAGTGACCTCAGTCATGAACTGGTCCAGGGTATAGGGGAAAACACAAGACTGTGGTGTGAGAACCTGGAGTTCTGGACCCATGAGGGGACTTCATTATTTATCACATTGAGTAACATGGGAGGAGGTGGCAGAGGTGACCATGGTGGCCAAGGTGGAGATGGTAAGGATGAACATGGTGGCCAATGCGGAAGTGCCAGTGATGGCTCAGAGAGTTGGTCATGAGGCGCGGCCAATGGTTGGAATATTTGCCCATGATTTTTCTTAAACTGCGTTAATCTTGCTTACAGTATTGACTATTAACCCTTGGTGAGAAGTCAGACGACTCGGGTGATGCCCATGGTTGAGCTTGATGTTGGCTCCTTGATATAGCTGCTCCATGTCGCTCTTTGCTTGGGGTGACCCGCGCTACACAAATAATCTGAAGCTCCAGTGTTGGGAACGGGGCGGGCGGCTGATCTAGAAGATGTTCTATGAAGTATGAGAAGTCTTCTCTGCAGGAACATCTGAAGTCCTGGGCTGAGGTGGAGACGACTGATCTTAGCATCTTCTTTTTTCGTCTCTCAATGCCCCTTCCCCTCATGAACCCGTCTTAGGACTTTTAGATTCTTCTTGGTGTAACTTTTCCTCTATTTTAGACTGATAATTAGAGAAATCACCTATGACTTTCAGATCTGGCCGTGGGTCAGTCGTCAGTGCAGCGGCTTGTATGGTAAGAAGAAGTCATAGGTTCTGGCCCTATCTGCTACTATTTCATTTGTTTCGTTACATTCTGGGCGGATTATACATTTTTTTGGCCACGAGGCTCGAAACCGCTCAAAACCGTTCCTCCTCTTCCTCGATAATGACATTTAGAAACGTTCTCTTATATGTATAGAGGTGGAGGTGGCTCAGAGGGCAGAGCGCCAGGAGAGCCAGTAGTGGCGCTGGAGACCTGGGCTCGAATCCTGGTGACGGCTGCTTGGAATAGCAGCTCAGTAGTCCGGGACACTAAATACCGCACACCTGTAGTGCAGCCGTCTGGAGTGGAAAGTGCTGGTTATAGCAAAATGGAGCATTTTTTTCACACCTGATATACGAGTAATGGGTTTCCACCAGACGGGAGATTTGAACCTGGGTCTCCAGCATGAGTAGCAGAGAAGGCTCCCTGTGAGCTATCACACCACTAATAAATACTGACACCCTGATGATGAACATGATTCTAGTCCAAACCATGAGCCAAAAACCTTCCCCCCGATCACTAGTAAGAGACTGATCGCCTTCTCTAGATCCTCTCTGTCAATCACTCAGTAGAGGGGGGAGGGGGCACTGACTAATGAAATGCGCTTAAAATATATTCATACCGTACACGAAGCATAGTTACAGCTTTAGATTTTTGTAATACATCTCCACATTACCCGGGAAGAAGGTTTAAAAGGGGTTGTCTAGGATTAGAACAACATGGCTGCCTTCTTCCAGAACCAGCACCACGCTCGTCCATGGGTTGTGTCCGGTATTACAGCTCCGGTGCATGGAAGCAGATCTGCAATACCCTACAAAGCCTGTAGCCAGAAGTGGCGCTGTTTGTGGAAGATTGACCAGTAAAATTATAATCCTTAAAAAAGAAATTATAAAAACGTATCACGCAGATGCCAGGACGCCGCTTTATTGATGAGAAATTTACAGTTTTTGACAACTAAATATCTTTCTGAAAATACAGTAAATGTTCCCCACACGGTAGAAAGAAGAAACACATTCTACTGCAACTGTACAGCAATGGTAGCCTCTCCCACTCCAGGAGCTGAAGAACTACAAACCCCAGCAGAATCTGCAAGAAAAGACTGGGAGCGCTGTAAAAATAAAAAAAAAAGCCCCCAAACCCTCCCCCACTGTAACCCTCACACAAGCGTGTGCGTTAGGCGCGCGCAAAAGGTCCATAAAAGCTGCGTGTGTCATCAGCATATGGTGCGCGGCTGTGTGATTTTCGCGCAGCCGCCATCATTATGACACTCCATTTGGATGTTTACAAACAGAAAAACACATGGCGCTTTTCTGTTTTCATTCATAGTTTGCGTCACGCGCAGAACACGGAAGTGCTTCCGTGTGCCGTGCACAGTTTTCACACACCCATTGACATCAATGGGTGCGTGATGCGCGAAAAACGGGCAAATATAGGACATGTCATGAGTTTCACGCTGCGGAAAACTCACGGACAGTCTGAACGGCCCCATTCACTAACATAGGTCCGTGCGACGCGCGTGAAAATCACGTGCATAGCATAGCATGGACGTATTAGGGTATGTTCACACGAGGGCGTCCGTAATGGCTGAAATTAAGGGGATGTTTCAGCCTGAAAACATCCCCGTAATTTCAGCCGTACCGGCATGTGCAGGCGCTTGAATGCCGCGTCAATTACGGACGTAATTGGCGCTGCTATTCATTGGAGTCAATGAATAACGGCTCCAATTACGGCCAAAGAAGTGACAGGTCACTTCTTCTACGCGGGCGTCTTTATTACGCGCCGTCATTTGACAGCGGTGCGTAAATTACGCCTCGTGTGAACAGACAAACGTCTGCCCATTGCTTTCAATGGGCAGATGTTTGTCAGCGCTATTGAGGCGCTATTTTCGGGCGTAATTCGGGGCAAAAATGCCCGAATTACGTCCGTAAATAGGCCGTGTGAACATACCCTTATACGTTCGTCTGAATAAGCCCTAAGGCTGAGATCACATGGTATAGAGATCGCTATCGTTAGTTGGGGTTGTTTTGACTTTAACTGGTTCCCGACCAGCAGCTGAATATAAACGGCCGGCGATCAAGGTCCTTAACCCCTTCCCTCCTCCCCCATTTTTCAGATTTTCACTTTTCTTTTTTCCTCCCCACCTTCCAAAAGTTTTAATTTTTTTAATTTTTCCGTCTATATCGCCATATGAGGGCTCGTTTTTTGCGGGACAAGTTGTAGTTTTTCATGGCACCATTTATGGTATCGCATAATGTACTGGGAAGCTGAAAAAAAATAATATGTGGGGTGAAAAGGGCGATTACGCCATTTTTTGGGGAGGTTGTTTTTACGGTGTCCATCAGGCGGTAAAATCGACATATTCACCTTATTCCACAGGTTGATACGATTACGGCGATACCAAATTTATATATTTTGTTTTATGTTTTACCACTTTTACAAAAAAGTTAAACCATTCGCTAAAAAAAAATATGTTTTGTGTCGCCGTTTTCTGAGAGCCAGAACTTTTTTATTTTTCCATCACTTTAGCGACGTGAGGGCTTAGATTTTGCGGGGCGAGCTGTAGTTTTCACCGATTTCATTTTGGGGTATATGCGACTTTTTGATCACTTTTTATTTCATGTTTTTGGAGCTCTAATGTGACCAAAAAACACCAATTTGCATATATGTAAATATATATATTTTTTTTTTTACGCCGTTCACCGAGCGGGTTAAACAACGCTATATAGTGATAGTTCGGACTTTAACGGATGCGGCGATACCAGTTATGAGGACTTATTTTTTTAACATTAATTTAAGGAAAATATTTGAAAAGGTTTTTTTTAACTTTTAATACTTTATTATTTTTTGGAACATAAAAAAACACTGACTGTTTTTTACTTTTTTTTTTTATTAGTCCCCCTAGGAGACTTGAAGCAGCGATCATTGGATCGCCCGCATGATATACTGCAATGTCAGTGACTGCCGTTTTCCCTGCTTTGGTCTTCTCAGATCACTTGCACACAGCGCTCAATGAACGCTTCTGCCTCTATTGGTCCTGGCGATCATGTGACTGGTCACATGATCGCCAGGATACCATTAGTGGGACCAGTGGCGTAGCTACGGGGCCTGCAGCATTTTTTTAAATATTGCCTTCCATAGGTGTACATAGGCTTTAAGGCCAGGGTTCCACATGGGCATTTGTCATTGCGGTGATTGGCGGGTGACTATGGAAAGAAAATTGGAAGTGACCTTGTAACCGCTGGAAGTCGCAATAACACCACAATTTTACTGCAGCCAGGGGGCGCTCTTCTCCCTGTGGAGGACTCTGGAGCCGCCGTCCAACATTCAATCTCAGAGGTTCCTACTAGTCAGACGCTCCATTACCAACCGGATTTCTGCCTTTATACAGGTTGTACGAGATTTTAAAAAATGCGACTGAGCTTTAATTCCGTGAAACAAAGCAGCCATGATTATTATTTATTATCATACAACTGTAAATTAAAAGGAGTTTTACCGTAATCAATATTTAACCCCTATCCATAGGATCGGTTATAAATATTTGATTGGTGGAGGTCCGACCACCGATCCAGAAAATAGGCTTACCTTGCCGTCTCTGAGCCCCATAGGAATGAAGCGGTACTGCACACGCTCGGCCGCCGCTCCATTTCTTTCTATGGGGCTGCCATGATCGGACTCCCACCGATCAGATATTTATCGCCTAGACTGTGGAGAAGTGATAAATATTGATTATAGTAAAAACGCCTTAAAGATTATCCACAAGTGATTTGATCATTTTTCGATCAGCCGATCGCCGGCGTAACATTTGATTTTCTGGCCCATGAATGGCCAGAGATGAGACTAATCTATTAAGAAGCGTGCGTCCCAACCTAAGTAGTGCTGGAGCAGGATGCACCGGATTTATTAAGACTGGCATACTAATGAACACCCCCATTGCCTCTTGTTCGTTTGGGCGCCCCCGATTCCCACCGCTGCCTCTGGGACGTGACGATGACCGTAGCGATAATGCATTACATGAATGATCGTGACGTTACGATGGAGAACTTGTCATCACATCCAGGAGGAAGTAGGAGGGATCGTTGGTAATGAAACTGTGGGACCATATGGCACTTTAAGTCCCCCGTAGAGCTCAATGAGAACAAAGCGCGTGAACAACTAGCGCTCCATTATTTCTATGGAACTTCCAGGACCGCTGTCTCCGGCAGCTCCATAAAAACGAACGGAGCGATGATCTGGCATGTGCACCAGCGCTTCATTCTCATGGACCACTTCGGGGGGGACTTTCAGTCCTCCGTTCTGCTGATCGCTGGGGGTCCCAGCATTTAGACCCCCAGCGATCACACATGTATCCGCCTATCCTGAGAATAGGGGATACATGTGTTTTGTGGGACAACCCATTTAAACGAAAACATATCCACTGTCTTCTGTACACAGTTCCTATGCGGACCGGTGTATCTCCATGGTTACAAACCACAATCAATCCCTGTTTAGTCTGATCCTGCCCCACCCCCCCTTCTGCTCATAAAGGAGTGGAATAACATGACTGCTCGATCATCATCCGACTACACAGGGCTTGTAGTCTGTAACCATGGAAACATCAATCTGCATAGGAGCTTTGCAAACAAGGTTATTTGCTTCTCGATCGCCCCTGTATAGGGATCGTCTGATTTAAGGCGGAGAGAGGAACGCCAGGGATCAGCTGCCGTTTCATTTTCCAGAATCTGGTTGCTATGGGTAACAGCCGCGTCATTCCTTATTACACCGGTAATTATAAGTCTTCCTACCTCTCCTTTAGTTGCGGCAGGAATCACGAGTCACAGGCGCTTTCGGAAAGGTGGGATACTTTATTATGCAGTGTTTCTCATTAGTCAGCCTTATACAGAGTAAAAAGGAAGGTTTCCACCTGGTGGCGAGTCAGTGCACTTAGCCTGTATAATAATGGGGGTGGGGGATGGGGTGGACGGTGTCACAGACAGCGCGGTGGTCTCTGTCCCGGATGGCGGGAACACATCACTTCGTATGACAAATAAAAACATATCTACAAATAATTAAAAAGCACACGAACCGTCAGTAACAATAAATAGCGTGGTCTTATATATTATATATCAGTGACATTCCTCATCTGCTTAAAATAGCCAAGATGGGGGAGAAGTGCAAAAGGAAGGATGGTGGAGGCGGCGGGTGGAAGGACGACGACGTGCAGGGCGACGTGGCGCAAATAAATAAATGTTTTCTTTACCTGAGTTGTAGGGAATGGAGTGACTGGTGAGGAGTCGCACTGCATGCGTGTGGCTTTAGTAAGCAGAGGAGCGCCCCCTGGTGGTGGCGGTGGAACGGCTCATCTACACCAGGTCATCTGTACATGTAAACAGGACACTCGCGGAGTCCGGAAATAATAAAAAAAATTAACTCAAATACATACAAAACAAAACACGTTGGCTGCGGGGGAGGGGGGGGGGGATCATAAATCTACAAAGGATTAAAAGCACCACGAAGGACACGAAGACGGCGCAAATTCTTGTTCTGTCGCCATAAAATAAGAATAACGCTGCGTCGAAAAAAAAAGAGAATAAGACTCGTACTTAAAGGGACGGCACCCACTTTGGAATCTACGATCAGAGGGGAAATGATTAAGTGATCGCCGTAAAACCCATAATGACCCCCCCCCTTTTTTTCTGGATAGTGCGCGTCTGACGAAAACGGGGATAAGACGGCGATGGCTGGAATGGTTTAAACAAAAAACACAAAGAACGTGAGACGTGGACTGGAATGTTAAACGTCGGGGCTGAAATGACATGGATCGGGGAGGAGTCAAAGGGGCGGAGCAGTTGGGGGCATGAGGTCAGTTGGGATCGGAAGTGTAGATTGAGCGTTGAGCCGGTTTTCTGCCTGAGAGTTGTGGATTTAAAAAAAACGAAAACAGAGGTTCCAGATTTGCTACGTTCTGTGCAAGACTTTGGAAACCCATAGCAAAGCAGGAGAGGTCAGGTGGTTAATAATCGCGAGACGTGCTCCGGGGGGAGGCCGACGTTACCTGAAATAAAGGCCAATCATAGCAGCAGGAAGCCAGAAGTCGTATATCAATGGATCCGCTTCCCCAGGGATGAAGGATGGTCAGAACACAGTGTAAAACTACTCAGTGTGAGGAATGGTATGGTCCAAAGGACAAGCAGGTGAGTGCAGAATGGTATGGTCCATAGGAATAACATGTCAGTGCAAAATGGTATGGTCCAAAGGACAAGCAGGTGAGTGCAGAATGGTATGGTCCAAAGGACAAGCAGGTGAGTGCAGAATGGTATGGTCCAAAGGAAAACCACGTGAATACACAATGGTATGTTCCAGTGCGAAGTGCAGAATGATAGAGTGCATAGAACAAAAGCATGAGAATGCACCATGGTATGGTCCAAAGGAAAACCCTGTAAGTGCATAATCGTATGGCCCAAATTAATACCATGTTTCCAGTAAAAATACCAGAAGGTGGGGAGTCCGCTACATAAAATTATATCACAATGTTACCATGGGGGGGTAGGGAGAGGTGACCCTATGGGGTGCACCTGACGAGTATAACCATGAATGGGTTGGTCAGTTTTTACTGGATGCATGGAAATTGGGGGATCAGTGACCCAGACGGCGGTGCATGAGGTGGCAGCGGGGCAGTGAACATGCACTACAACGTGATGGGCCTGGTGCGAGGTTATGGTATGGTCCAGTGTGTATGTGCAGGATGGCAGAGTCTAATATGAAGCTACCTGTGTGCAGAATGGTATGGTCCAATAGATCACAAAACTGTGGGAGCGTTCGTCAAATGACTCCGGCTTCGGGTGGAGCGTTTTGCTTCTGAGGTATGGTGGAATGGTCCAGTGACCCGATAGAGAAGGAGGGAATGGTTTCGATCCAGCCCGAGGCAGAAGATGGCACCGGTGCTGGAGATGGCATGACCGTTCATTAAAGCAGAGCCGTCACCTGCGCAGACAAGAAGCAGCCATGTTGGTTATGCCAGTGTTCAGGACAAGGTAGACTCTGTTCCCTGGCGACGTCACTGAGGCACGCTGCACCCCGCTCCTCAATGATGTCACACGTTTCGAGGGAAAGGAAGCGGCTCATGACTGGCTCCGCCCACCACATGGCTCGCCAATTGTGAAACAACAACTATTCTGTATAAACAAAACATCTTCAAAAAAAATAAATTACGAAAAAAAAAGAACAAATCCTGTCCTCAATAAATAGATGATTGCTGGACAGGGGGGGGGCGACAAAAAGGGAATCCCCTCCCCCCACGATTTCCCAGCAAAACATAGTATATATGGCTCCTGCTCTGAGAACAGGTTCAGTGTCTGCGACCGTCTGAGGGGCAAAGAGACATCAGTGTCTTATCTCAGTCCGTAGAGTAAGAGGTCGGAGGTCAGCCCCGGGGCCCCTCAGTTCTGCTGCAATATCAAGTTTTCCAGTTCATCAGCAGATCGCAACAGGAACGCGGCCGACTCCCGATACCCGGCAATCAGCTGCCGCACGGCCCCGATCTCGGTAGGGCTGAGCTGGGCACATGGCATTGCCCGGTTGGTGGCGTTGGTGTTGGTGCTACTCGAAGCCATACCTTTAACGCTGAGGTCAGTAGGACCTGAAAGAAAAAGCAGCCAATCAGTGATCAGAAACAGCAGTCACAGCTTCTTAAAGAGACACCACTAGTACAGCAGCTCCTTAAAGGGCCGGTCCAGTCTTAGGTAACTTTTCATTTTTTTTACTTATGGGGGGGATGGGTGTGGCGCCAGCCACAGGGGGCAGCGCATGGCAAAAAATGTACAAACTAAATTCATCTATTTTTAAGGGAAAAAAACAGACCAAAACTGACTTTTTTATCGGCCCTGTCGTGTAAATAAAGCCTGAAGACTGAAAACCTGTACAGATCTAATACTTCTCACAGGTGAGGGTTTGTTACAATTGTATCCAGTCTAGACAGTCCTCTGTGTGCTAAATACACCAGCAGCTCAAATCTCTCTCCTGTGCAGATAGTTTGTTACAATGTAGCAGTGCAGGTAAAATGTATCAGTCTGGTGTCCAGGAGGGTCTAGACTGGAAACAAGTGTAACAAACCCTCAGCTGTGAGCATTATTCGGTCATGACTTATTTCCAGCTTGTGGATGTAAACTGGAAGGCTTCCATTCACTGACAGAAAACAAATTTCAAAAGTGCTGAGAAACGGATAAGATTAATTCATTATCTAATGATTAAGCTTTATATGCAAAAAATGGCAAAACCCCTTAAAGTGCCAATCAGGCAATGGAGAAATAAGCCACACCCCCAAGAAGCGGGATCTTCCTGCTTCTAAGGAGTCCAGGCTGCAGGGAACCGTATCATGTGACCCCTGTTAGCTGTGAATGGCTCAGAGGCAGCGCCAAGCAGGACTACTTTTCTCGCCGTACGTTTTTAATGTTTAACATAATTATGGCGTCTTATAATAAAAGTAAAGGGGCCGGTTATTAGGATGTGTCCCTTTAAATAGGTCTCCGTCTCGCCCCCACTAACCATTGCAGTGGTTTCCAGTTTGTAGTGATGTCGTTGCCGGCAGGCCGCTTCCGATCGTGCCGTATCCGCGGTAGGCGTAGTGGAGGCTGCCATTCATGTAGACCGGATCCTGGTTGAGGGTGCCTGTTGGCAGCGAATACGAGGACTGGGTGAGTCCGGAGGGCTTATCCAGTGAGGTGTTCTCTTCCTGCCCAAAAACAGAATAAACCAGACAGCGAGTTCAGAGCGGGACTAACATCGTCATCAGGGACCGAACGACCGCGGCAGCCGGAAACTAAAAAAGTATCATATAGCGTCACCAGACGGAGCCCAGATATGTGCCCAGCCAATCAAATGACCAGGAGGAACATGAACCCGCTACATCCGATTGGCTGAGAGGACTCTGTTAGGGTCATGTGCCGACCTTACAGGAAACAAATGCCCCCCCCCCCATTCCTATACTGGAGGGCGGTATGGCTTGTACAGGCCCAAATACTAGGGTCTCTGGTAACAAATGTCCTTGAGGTCACTATAGGACAGTCTCATAGCGCCACCTATAGGTCGCTGCACGGAGAAGTTGCAGGAACAATAGGTAGTGTATTCAGGATTGCGTTCGGATGTACCGTGGTATTTAGATCACTGCTGTCCTCTATGGGCCCCTTAGGAATTGGGGCCCATGTGTGACTGAAGCTCGCCCCCTGCTGGCCACTATTTAGGATGCAGCCCCGGTTACCTGAGCCGTCTGGTAAATCTCCAGTCTCATCCTCTTGGCCGCTTTCCGGGTCTCGCTCTCGCAGGCGGCAGCCAGGATATTTTCCGCCATCGCTGAGGTCAGGTGAGGAGGAGTCGGCCGAGCCTGAAATAAAGGGGCACATATTATACCCCCAGTCACAGGTCTGATCCGGGTACTCCGGTCATCAGATGTCGCCATAATCCACGCCCAGGACGTCAGCGGACAATCAATACCGCATCATAACGCGGATAGATCACACACCGGTCATTATAAGCACAACATCGTATCACAGATTAACCTATAACTCTGCAGGCATCTGTGAATGGCGCTCAATCGTTGTATAACTTTCTAATAGACTATTTCAATTCTTCACCATTTACAGACCACTGCTAGCCATCAGTGAATGGTAACCACCTTGTTTACATCAAGAGGCTGAAAACCCATCCTGACCGAATACTGGTCACAGCTGAGAATTTGTTACAGTTGTATCCAGTGTGGACAATTCTTTGTGGACTCCAGACTGATACACCATAACAAACTGCTGCTGCTGCTCAAACTCAGCGGTGAGAAGTATTACATTCGTACATTTTCATTCGCTAACAGCAAGCAGATATATTGAAATGGGTGAGGAATTGAAACACGAGGTTTACATGAAAGTCGCAGAAATTTTCATCATACAATGGATGAACATTATTTACAGAATGCTGGACGATCCCTTTATTACATAACCCGGACCTCAGACACGTGTCCTTGTACCAAAGCACAAAATAAAATGTGACACCCGTCAACCCACCGAGGATGTGACGGATTCTCCCCCTGGACGTCCGTACGGTAACACCCACACTGACATATCATATCCCCCGCTAGACCGCCTCCACTTGTATGTATACATAGACAGCAACTATCCGGATCACAACCTTGATCAGCAGGGCGATCCATTAAAAAAAACAGAGGAAGCAGCGGGGGAGGGGGGAGCGATCACGTCAGCCCGTCAGCGGAAACAGGTCATTATACGACCCCCCCCCCCGTCTGCTCTATTACCGGATCGCTCCTGTTTAGAAAGGGTGGCATTAGACCATTAAGGAATTTCTGTATGTGCAATCCCTTAAAAGGAGCCCTACACGTTAAAGGGGGACTCCCTTATAGACAACCCCTACTTCTTAGAAAGGTCCTTTGACAATAAGATGATCAAAATGTCTCCCCCTGCTGGGACCCCCAGCAATCAGCGGTGATCTGTGGGGAAACTTGGCAGTAAGTGTTCAACTTCCCTGCAGCGCCCCCACAGGGGAAATGAAGTATTACAGTGTCCATTCATATCAATGTGTTGTCTGTGGGACGGGACGGGACGGGACAAGTCCTCCAGAGACTCTCTAATTAACCGCCCCCCCCCCCCCCACTCTGGACAAGAGATGAGGATTCTGAACAGAGGACCCCCCCTCTATTAACTCAGAACTCCCTAATAGGGTGTATGATGTAGGTTTTCTAAACTGGACAACCCCTTTAAGATTCTGGTGCTGCAGAGGAAACAAACAGAACAGGGTTCCCCAATCATGGCGGGTGCTGAGCTCGGAGGACCTATGTTGTAGCAGACGGCACAGGCGATGCGGCACCATATTATATATGTAAGGCTCCTTTAAGTTATATGCCCGTAGGCGGACAGGCTGGTAACTCACATAGACCCTGCAAGTATCCGGTTCGGTTCTCACCATCTCCATGCCGTTCTTCTTCATGCGCCGGCAGGATTTCAGGTAGGTGCGGATTCGCTTCCTGGCGCGTTCTTGGAATTCTGGGAACTGGCGGCTGCAGGACTCGATGATGGCCTGTATCTTCTCCTTGGGCTGCTTGGAGATGGGAACCATGCGATCGAGGTTTTCATCCACGAAGAGGCGGACGAACATCTGAAAGGGTAAGGACGGGTCACACGTGGCGGAGCGGCGGTGTTCTGGGGTGCAGGTGCCCAACGAAAAATATTTGTGGATGTTTTCCACAGTGTGTGAACTTGGCTCCATTTACAGTCGTGACGGATCCCACCCCCACCCCATTCTCTCCCCAGGACCCTAATTAACCCCTCGCTCACATTAAAAGCTTTCAGACGTTCAGGGTCCAGCCCTTCTGTGTCTGTGATGCGATCATTGTCCTCGTGGTCGTCTTCATCGTCGTCGTCCACTGCCGCGGTGCGGCTCGCCGACAGGTCCTCAGCCCCGCCACTGACTTCTGTCACTTCTGTCTTAATGGAGTCGTAACTTCCTGAGCTGTATGGAGGGGACTGGAAACAAGTCATAGAAGTTAATGCAAAGTATTGGCCCAGGAAATGATCACCGACATGAAGAAAATGAGCCATTAACGGGGTTGTCCAGAAGTAAAAAAACATGACTACTTTCTACCAAAAACAGCGCCACACCTGTCCACAGGTTGTGTCTGGTACTGCAACTCAGTTCTATTCACTTCAAAGAAGCGGAGCTGCAATACCAGACATAGCCAAGTGTGGCACTGTATGTGGAAGACAGAAATCATGTTTTCAAATACTGTACAACCCCTTTAAGGATCCGGGGAAAGCTGGGTGACAACCCAAGAGGCCTCTGCCGTGATCATCATTCCACTATGCCAGCAATGTTATGTGATATTCATTGTTGGTTTTCATTCAGCTTTCCCAAAAACAAAAACAAAAATTGAGATTTTTGTTAATTTCTCACAATTTTCTAGATCTCTGCTTGTTGTCAATGAATGGAAACAGTGTATTGGTCCAGAACCTAAAAAAATTCTCACAGCCGATTGGTTACAATTGTAACAAACGGTCTAGAGAATCCTCTGTGAGTGAAACAGTCTGGATTCCATTTCCCTGCACTGATACATTGTAGCAGAGTATCCAGACAGGAGAGAGATTTGTGCTGCAGATGTGACTACCTCAAAGAGGATTGTCTGTTGTAACAAACCCTCAGCTGTGAGAAGTAATTAATCTGTACAGGTTTTTATCCTGAGAATTTTAGCAAGAATGTGCTCATTCACTGACAGCAAGCAGAAATATGAAAATCGTTAATTGACACACAAAGTCTATTAGAAAGTTGCAAAACGTCCTCTCTCCTCACCTCAGACGTGGCTTTGGGGGCGTATTTTGCATGGTTACGTAAAGCCTCTGTGGTACAAGCATCAGAAGGATATTGTGGGACCCCCAGCGATGGGCGGATCTTGTCGCTGAGGTTGATGGGCTGCTCATCGGATGGGGTGCTGACATCCGGGGCGGAGCCGGTGCTGTTCCCATTCATGTCCGGGAGGGAGCGGCTTAGAGCGGTGCTGGCGGGCGCGGTGGACGGATTCAGCGCAGGAAAGACATTCCCATTACAGCTCTCGGAGGAAGAGTCATCTGGAACAGAGAAGAGGGTCAGTGCTGTGGCCCCTTATAGCGGTCAGACCCTTTACTATCACACAATAAAAGGGGTTTAGAACAGGGCATCAATTTCAGTCCCGAAACCCCCGCTGATCAGCTGACTGAAAGTTCCCTTTCATTTTTTTTTACCAGGAACAGCGCCGTACATCTAGTAGTGGTTGTGTCTGGTACTGCAGCTCAATCCCAGAGAATGAGTCACCTGTAATACCAGACACAGCCACTACAAATGTATGGCGCTGTGCCGGATAAACAATGAAGGGGACACGTGCTGGGAGTGGGACCCCCAATGATCTGATATTAATGGCCTATTCAAAGGACACAGTCCTGGAAAACCCCTTTAAGCGTAAATCCGGTCACCTTTTTGCGTTCACATTTTAAAGGTTCTCTACGCTTTTCTAGGACTTTCTGATAATCCAGAACATTTGATAATCCGGCACCACGTCTCAGGTCCCACGGATGCCGGAAAAAGGAAAACGACTGATTTAGGTATAAACAGCAATTCCTCAATATAATATTCTCGGACTTTATCAGCCCAATCACATGATTAACCGCTTGTTGCCCAGCAGGAGCGGTCAGCGGGATATAGGCTGCTGTTTATGGCAGCCTGTCTCAGGGTGTTGTGATGCATTGACGGCTCCTATACCTCACGCCGTAGGTGAAGGCCTCACTAAAGGGAGAAAAGTGCCAAATTGATGGCGCCGTTCTTACACGCGGCGGTGTGGCGTGTCACGGCGTCCATGTTGCGGCTCCATTATGAAACTAAATCATCAACACCTTCATCTTTTATAAAACGTCGGACACGAACAACATCCCAGGAAGGTCAGGGACTACTTGTCCAGATGCGTTTTTTTTTGTTGGCGCGGCCGCGTTTCGATCTATGATCCGCTTATAATATAAGGGCCGACGCAGCAACAGATAATGGCTGCTTACCAACGACCGTCCAGTCTCCCCGGCTCATGCGGTCGTCGTCTGTGCCCAACTGTCACCACATAAAACACCACCACTTGGCGAAGATTGCAGTTAGTACGGAGGCTGAGAGGGACCATCCCGTCAATTAAAGGGGAATCACTCCTCCAATTCCTCCAATGTTGTTCTGTTGGAGATGCTCATCTCCGGTACCGCTCCCGCAGGTATAGGGGGATGGACTTGATGATCAGTATTCTGGGAAAGCTGGGTGACAAGCTCTGAACTGCGGTGGAATTTGATGTTAGACCCCCAACACCCCCCCATCAGTGATAGAGAGCAGATTATTGCTGGAGAGGGGCCGTCGTCTCCGCTCTGGTTCTACTCCAAGAGGATTTAGCTAATTCTGGAATAGACCAGGGAACACGGGATTATTTCCTGGACATGTGAGAGAATAAAGGAAGGAGATGACGGGGGAGGGGAAATCCTGGACAGTGCGGCCATTACTGGTCACATCCTCCTACAAGTCTTCCTGGCAATGAGAGACCCAAACAACATCACAATGACAGGACAATGGCACGCTGGCACTTGGGGGGACAGGACAATGACACGCTGGCACTTGGGGGACAGGACAATGACACGCTGGCACTTGGGGGGACAGGACAATGACACGCTGGCACTTGGGGGGACAGGACAATGACACTCTGGCACTTGGGGGACGGAACAATGACACTGGCACTTGGGGGGACAGGACAATGACACGCTGGCACTTGGGGGGACAGGACAATGACACGCTGGCACTTGGGGGGACAGGACAATGACACGCTGGCACTTGGGGGGACAGGACAATGACACGCTGGCACTTGGGGGGACAGGACAATGACACTGGCACTTGGGGGGACAGGACAATGACACGCTAAAAAACACTTCCACCCTACAGTGGGGTTCTGACTTGTGGCGGGTGCACGGGATATTCCCTGGGGTCGGGGTGTACAGCGCTGGGTATGACACGGCCCCTCTGTATACAGGAAGGCGGGTGCTGCGCTCTGGGTGTACATCGGGCGGACGGGGTGAGCCGTGTCAGGAGCTTCCCCCCTCCCCCACATCTTTCACAGAATCTTCCTTCATCTGACAAGGATTAGTCAGTATTATCCCCCCACTCACTGCCAGATGACCTGAAACTAACAAGTCCGCCCCACGCAGGGGTCCAAACGCTGGAAGACAAGTTTGAGGTCACAAAACACCATGGAAGAGAATAATGTGACAGCGCCGCCCTCATCACTGCACCTCCATGTGCCCCGTATCACACTACTCCCATCATCCGCCCCGTATCACACTACTCCCATCATCTGCCCCGTATCACACTACTCCCATCATCTGCCCCGTATCACACTACACCCATCATCCGCCCCGCAGCAGCTACCCTGACAACCAGAAGTCGTCGTCGTCATCATCATCATCACCACCACAGCACACAAGCGGCGCTCCCTTCCTCTCCCCGCACACAAGCGGCGCTCCCTTCCTCTCCCCGCACACAAGCGGCGCTCCCTTCCTCTCCCCGCACACAAGCGGCGCTCCCTTCCTCTCCCCGCACACAAGCGGCGCTCCCATCCGCTCGCCGCACACAAGCGGCGCTCCCATCCGCTCGCCGCACACAAGCGGCGCTCCCATCCGCTCGCCGCATACAAGCGGCGCTCCCATCCGCTCTCCGCACACAAGCGGCGCTCCCTTTCTGCTCGCAGGCGATGTTCTTTCACCCCACACGGCCTACAGACGCCATGTTGCTTTTCTATTTGCGCTCCATGGTGGCGCTGGTCGGCCTCTGCCTAAATTCCCTAGAAACGAGCTTTGACCTACTCTGGGATCTATTTACCTTTTACAATCCCTCTCATCCAGATGCGACACACCCTTCTACACCCTCTGCTCACCCTACAGACGCTCTGTAACCCTTACCTTGCCAAAAATTATGCACAAACTGCAGCTTACCATCAGGGGCCTGAAATATGGGGTACACTATATCCCCATCACCCCAGTAACGTGTGCCCATGTATGTACACTACTCACCCTCCTCGGGGCCTGGCACATTCTGAGGGCTCCGCATCTTCTCCTCCTCGCTGGGGCTCCCCGACTTATCTGCCCATGTGGGATCATTCATGTCCGGCTCTTCCTCGGTCATCGGGATTTCATCCTGAAAGGGCAGAGAGTTCATCAGACACGATCACCCGGCGTCTTCTTCATGTCTGACGACACGTATGGCAGGGCCGCCCCGCCGCTGGCTGATAATGGCGCGGTTCTATAGTGCAGGAGACGGCGAGCTCTCTGCGATATTGCTCAGACTTTGTCACTAAAGTGCCATAAAATTAAATTCCGGAAGTTTGGTGCTTGTTAGAGACGTCCCAAAGAGCCCTCTGCCCGGGAGCAGCTCGTCACTGCCGACTCCCAGTACAGAAAACTCCATTATCTGATCCTAAACTCTGCAAGGCAAAGGCTTGTCACTGCCTATTGGATTGCACAGGCCTCCCCTACCTGAAATACTCTGCACTGCTGTGGATCCTGCTACTTCCATTATGTAACTCTGTGACCTCCCAATGGTCTTCATTTTCTTCCTCACATCAGGACAATGCGCTCCTATAGATCAGAACACTTCTCTACTGAAACGCTCTGCGCTGCTGGTGACCACTCCTTCTACATAACGTTCAGTCTGTAACTTCCCCCAGATCAGCACACCCCTCTAAAATACTCTGTGCTGCTGTTGACTCTTCTACTATATAACTCTCAATCTGGAGTCTTCCCAAGATCGGCATAATCCTCCTCTGAAATACTCTGTGCTGTAGTTGACTCCGCTCCATTCACTATAGAACCTTCCCAAGACCGGCACAGTCCTCTCCTGAAATACTCTGTACCGCTGCGACTATGAAACTTCCCCTATGCAACTCTCCATCTGGAACCTTCCCAAGACCAGTACACTCCTCTTCTGAAATACTCTGTACCGCTGTGACTATGAAACTTCCCCTATGTAACTCTCCATCTGGAACCTTCCTAAGATCAGCACACTCCTCTCCTGAAATCCTCTGTACTGCTGGGGACCCTGCTCTTTCCACTATGAAGCCCTTGTGTCAGCCACTCGTCAAGTTTCTTAGCTAGATCTGTATCTCGGAAAGCTGGGTGACAACCAGTATGGGTGCCCTTACAGTTTTTACAAGGGTGATCACCCAGCTCTTCTAATAATGCAGCAACCAACACCCCATCTACACATTGCTGCATAATAAGGCAGACTTGTCATTCAGGACTACAGGAAAGCTGGGTGATCACCCCTGTGTAGCTGTAACACTGTCGAGACATCACTTTAGACATTTTGCTGCCTCTTCTCTCCCTAGAACATAGAGAGACGCGGTGCCTCGTGCCTCAGTAACATCAGTTTATATGTCGTTACTCCGAATAGTAAGTAGAAAGTCGGGAGCACAAAGTGAGAAACTCGTCACCATCCCCTGTAATCCGGGACAGGACGGGACTGGCGCTGGTTTTTGTTTCGCTTTGATCTGATCCATCATATGACGTCCGCTACATGAACATACAGGAAACTATGAGGACATTCTATAGACGCCCTAAAAACTAAAAAGGGGGATCTGTCCTAGTGAAGGCGGCGTTCTCTAATTATCCATATACATACATATACACACAGGTGGGTCTATATGGGTCAGTATATGCAGGTACAGTAAGGGGTATATATGGGGTTGATTTATAGAGGTACCCCCTAGGTAGCTATGGGGTCAGCATATAGAATTACAGTATGATGTTGTGTATATATATATATATATATATGGTCAGAACATAAAGCTACTGTTGGGGGTATATATGGGGTCAGTATATAGACGTCCATTAGGGATATAAACAGGGTCACTATATACAGGTACAGTAGGGGGAATATGTGGGGTCAGTATATAGAGCCACAATACAGAGTATATGTAGAGGGTCAGTATATAGCTGTGCAGTATATGCAAATACAGTATAAAATTGTATATACAGGGTCAGTCTATAGAGGTACAGTAGAGGGTATATATGGGGTCAGTATATAGGTACCGTAGAGGGTATATATGGGGTCAGTATAGAGATACAGTAGGGGGTATATATGGGGTCAGTATAGAGATACAGTAGGGGGTATATATGGGGTCAGTATAGAGATACAATAGGGGGTATATATGGTGTCAGTATAGAGATACAGTAGGGGGTATATATGGGGTCAGTATAGAGATACAATAGGGGGTATATATGGTGTCAGTATAGAGATACAGTAGGGGGTATATATGGGGTCAGTATATATAGGTACAGTAGAGGGCATATATAGGTACAGTAGGGGGTATATATGGGGTCAGTATAGAGATACAGTAGGGGGTATATATGGGGTCAGTATATAGAGGTACAGTAGAGGGCATATATAGGATCAGTATATATAGGTACAGTAGGGGTATATATAGGGTCAGTATATAGATGACATGCAGGCCGGCAGTACACAGTGCTGAGATGCGGGGAGGGGGCCGGCAGCTATTGTATACAGGCCTGTGTGATGTACAGGATGACTGGGTATATCCTCCCCCCTGCCGCCCC
Organism: Rhinoderma darwinii; assembly: GCF_050947455.1. NCBI lineage: Eukaryota > Metazoa > Chordata > Amphibia > Anura > Rhinodermatidae > Rhinoderma > Rhinoderma darwinii. The sequence continues at coordinate 5,953,065 of NC_134699.1, read as the reverse complement.
TCTCCTCCGTGTACCCCGCTCTCCCCCTTCTGCCTGCACCATTCTCCCTCCCGTCCCCGGGTCGCACCTCAGGCCGGATCCGGGTGTTCGGGCACCGTGTGACAGCTGCAGCTGGGCAGGGACTGTGTGACGTCACGACCTGGCCCTGTCCCACCCAGGCCACCGTACACTGGAGGGCGGGGCCACGGCTTCACCATGTGTGTACACCCAGCCAATATACAATGTACACCATGTACACCCTGCACCCCCATACACAAGCACACACTACAGCCCATAAACAATGTAGAACCCGCACCCCCATATACACCGTCCTCATTCAACATACACACTAGACTACCCTGTAAACAAGGCCATACACTGTATATACCGCACGCACCCCATCGTAAACATTGCAGATAGGGGAGCCTATGACATACAGTCCCCCTTACACAATGCCATCTAATGTGCCAGTCTGGTGCATTATTCACGTCCTGCACGGTGTGTACGTCCACTATAGAAGGGTTAAAATCCGCCCTATATGGGCACTGTATATAAAGATCCTACTGCACCCTATACAACCAGTAGGCATATCCTATATAGAGTCACACTGCTTCCCATATAAACACTGCGTATATTCTGTAGGTTCACACGGTCATGTAGCACCCTATATGGGACTATATATAATACAGAAAGATGACACTGCTTTCTATATGGGCAGAGTATACACTATATATGGGGCACACCGCTTCATATACGGACGCTTCACACTATATGGCCACACTGCGCCCCTTACTGTGCATCCTACTAGAACAAGTCTACAGGTCAGGGCTGGTTTATGTGGCCCTATAGGTGTTACTGTCCAAAACATAGTGTTCTGCAACTTTCTCCTATACTTAGCTTCATTTCCTCACCATTTTTATGATTTCTGCTTGCGGTCAGTGAATGGAAACCTCAATTACATCCAGAGGCTATCAAGGATCTCGGCTAACTAGAACAAAGGAGGCCAAATATCTCCAGGCTGGACGAGCACATGAAATCAAAAACTGCAATGCAAGTGTCATTAAAAAAATAAATACAAAAATTGCAACTTTTTATGTCCCATTTTATCTACAGCTGAACAGGAAAATGATAGACGAGAGGTCACAACCGAGGCCTTATATTCAGCCCTTGACCCTCTGAGAGCACCGCCTAGGGGCAATAAGGGGGTAGTGCACTTCACCAACAAAATCCACAAACGCATGGCTGGAAACTGCGCTGTAACTTAATAGTTATTTTTAGTCATTTTAGTTACTCTTACAACCACCTTAGACAATAGAGCGATTGACGAGGGCCCTGATGTCTAAGCAGCGTTCTTTGTGGTCCAGCTATCCACCGCACCGCAAAGAGGGAGATTAGATCCACAGTAATGTATATGGCGCTTGCCTGATGGTCCCTCCGATGTGTCTAGTTTGGGGGAAGTAAGTTAGACTAGAACCCTTCCTAGCTTATCTCCCCCGATAAGCGGCGCCGAGTGTGTCTGGTAACCGCTTATCCCCCTAGTGAAACAAGAGTTCAGTTCAACGCTAGGTACATGGGGGTTTATTGTTGTCAAACATTCAGCATCTCGGGTTCCTTGTCGTGGGGTCCGTTGGTCACCCATTGATATTAGAAATGTCGATCAGTCGATTTAAAGGGGTAGATCCCTCTTTACATGACAATAATAGCTCAGTGATATAAAAACAAAAATATATATTTTTTTTTTGCACGGGGAACCATAAGGTCCTGTTCACATGGTGATACCCACTGCGGGTTCTGCCGCAAAAACTCTGCCTCCAATTCATTTCAATGGGAGTCTGACGCTTTTTCCTGCTAATTTTTTCAGCTAGTGTGAAAAATCAGGCCCTGTTCACACTGAGTTTTTTGCAGACGGAAAAATCTGCTTTTGAGGTCGATTTTGACCTGCCGGCAGACCACTTGCTGCGTTTTTCCCAGCGTTTTCCAGCCGCGGCCATTGAGTGTCACGGGAAAAAACGCCACAAAAAACTCGATCTCAGCCTCCCATTGATGTCAACGGGAGGTCAGAGCCGAAACCGCCTGAAGGGCATGTCTTTTTTTTTCCCCCACTCGCAGGAAAAAAAAAAAAAAACTCACCCGCCTCCCCTTGAAATCAATGGGTGGTGATTTCGGCCGTCTTTTGGCGCGGTTTCCGCGTCAAAAATAGCGCCAAAATACTCCGTGTGAACTAGCCCTGTTGGTCCTGCCTGATCTTTGAGCCGATTCCGCCCGAAGCTCCCACTGAAGTCAATTCAATGGAAGGAGGAGGAATCTTCTGGTCGACGGTAGAATTCTGCGGCAGATTTTGCAGCAGGACCCAGCGCACAAAATCTGCCGTGTGAACTGACCCTAAAAAGGCTACAGGCCTCTCGGAGGAGCCCCTACCTGCATAATATCAGATCAGACCCCTCCACAGCCGTTCTGTGATGGCAATAGCACCACGTGAGTGCACCCATGCCGCCTTCTTGCTGCACACCGTCTCCTGTATTGGTGATGCGGCGTTACGTCCCTTCAGTGTTGACCCCCCCCCCCCATCCCATCCCATCCCATGGATCCAGTTTTCTTATTCGTCCAGTTTCTTACTCACAAGGAATGATGTATTTTCATTTTTTACTGGGTCAGTAACGATGGAGGATTAATCTTAGTAATAAAGTGATGTCATTTACTAATCGGACAAGTTCTCCATCGTTACTGATCCAGTAAAAACCTAAAATACATCATTCCTTGTGAATAAGAAACACCGTACATCAATGCGTGTCCACCTCCCCCCTTCTTTGTGGTGCCATGTCCCTCCTCAGGGAACCCAGTTAGGTTGTGTTCACATTTGCCTTGCACGCAGCACTATTCTACCAATCAATACAATGGACCCCAATTTACGTTAATGGGGGTCTGTCAGGTGCTGGTGGCATCCGTCTGTTTATAGCTCCAATGCACTTAAAATATCAAAAGAAACAACTTTGCAAAAAGTTTTGAATAAAAATCTCCTACTGTTTTGAGTCTACAGCTCTTATGCACACCTGCGTTTCCATGGTGACAGACTACAATAAAACCGTTTGTAGTCAGATACAAAGTATGGGAGCACGGCCCGTAAAAAACAAAAGTAGGACACGCTATATAATGGCCAGCGCGGTTCTACGGCACGGACACCTTTCCGTAGCAATACGGAAAGGTTTCCGCGGCCAACAGAACCGGGTCGGTCCGTAATTGCGGACCGTATTGCGGGCCGCAATTACAGAGTTTTTTTACAGTCGCGTGCATGGGCCTAACACAAGGTCATGATCAATCTGTTTCTCCAGGGATTTTTGCGCCACATCACAAGAGCGCCACTACCGAGACCTTTTCAGGGAAGGTACTGCAGAATTGCTGACCGGTCCATGGCGAGTCCTGTATATGAAGAGACGTGACACTGTTGCATCGTATAGAGGAATGTTTTATTGTGCGTGCAGCGAGGCAGTATAGGAGTGCTCTATATACAGTATCTGCTCTGTCCATTTACCAGGTGACTGCCCCGACTGGAGCTGCGATTCTGTACTCCGGGATGAGTGCCACGGCCTGTAGGGGCATCGCGTCACGTGAAACACTCCAGGCTGCTCTTGGCGCGTTCCATCTCGTGTAAAAAACTGTAGAACTGCGGCAGCGTCAGCTCTAAAGAGAAACACAGACATTAAAGGCTGTCCAGTCTAAAAGGAGATAAAGTTTAAAGCGTAACTAAACTTTTAAAAAACTTTTGATCGGTGGGGGTCCGAGCGCCGTTAACCCCACCGATCACTAAAACAAAGCGGCTGAATCGGGTGAGCGCCACGCCACTTAAGTTTGTGATTGGCTTTCCTATGAGTGGTGTTCGGGCTTAATAGAAAGTCTATGAGTCCGAACACCGCTCGCTTGGCTTTCTGAGGAAAGCCGATCTGAAACTAAGGGGAACAGCGCTCACCCGAGCCCTTCTGACGCTTCGTTTTAGTGATCAGTGGGGGATCAGCTGAATGAAGGGGCCGCGGTGCTCCAGTTTGTTCACTCTCACACAACGCTGTACATTTGGTTGTGGCTGTGCCTGGTACTGCACATAAGTCACTTTAATTGGAATGAGCTGCAGTACCAGGCACAGCCACAACCAAAATATGGCGCTGTGTCTGGTAAACAATAAGGGAGACGAGAGCTCCATCCGTAGGATCGGTCATCAATATTACAGTCCAGGAAAACCCCTTTAACCAGTGTGTAATGAGAAGTTCCGCAGCCTTCTGTCACACTTAGTGTTTCAATTCTTCCCAACTTTAAAGATCTCTGTTTGCAGTCAGTGAATAAGGCTGATTTAAAGGAAGAAAACCTCTCACTAAGCTGTTCTGCTCTCACAGCTTGGTCTTGTTACAATGTATCAGTGCAGTCCAGTGTTTTCCAACGGACAAACCCCGGCTCCACATCTTCACACAGACCCTGCCGTGCACTCTGATACGTTACAATTGTACCTTCCATTAATGGTTGCACTGCAACACGGTGCGCTCTTCATAGCAGTACTTGCTTTCCATATAGAACTTGGCATTCAAATCTAACCCTAGTGATATAACAATATATTGCCACCATACGTCCTAGAGGAACAAGGAGGCCAGGACCTCTGCTCCGGCGTGGTGCGATCAGTAAACGCATTTATCTGGTACTCACCTACGTAGACCGGCTCCAACTGGTTGCCTTTTTTAATAACCATCTTCAGCTGAAAAAAAAGCAACAACCATCGTATGAACCAAAGTGTATTAAAGGGATCGTCCGACTAAAAAAAACATTTCCATACACCCTATTAGGAGATTGTGAGATAATAGAGGGGGGGGGGGGGGGTCCTCTGTTTAGGATCCGAATCTCTTGCTCAGAGTGGAGAGCGGTTACATAGAGCGTCTCTCTCTGGAAGACCCTTCCTGTCCTAGAAAGACAACACATTGATATGAATGGACACTGTAATACTTCATTTTCCCTGTGGTGGCGCTGCAGGGAAATAGTCTACTTACTGCCAGGTTTCCCCCACAGATCACAGCTGATCGCTGGGGGTCCCAGCAGGAGGACACTTTGTGATCTGCTTATTTTCAAGGGACCCTTCTAACAAGTAGGGACTGTCCAAAGCAGAGAATCCCTTTAATGTGAGTCTTAGGATGAAGCGCGCTTTGTACGACACACATATACTAGTATTCCAATGCTTCTCTCTCATTTAAAAAACGTTTCCGGAGACTTGATCATGTTACAAAAACCCCATCAAGCTTCAGTGACGATATGTTCATAGTCACGTCACACAGGCGCATTGTCCAGTGGCTGCGTTGGAACGTTACATCCGTCTGTCTGAAATGTTACTGAAGTGAACCTCACCGGACTCTACAACCAGTGGATGCTGGAGCTACTTGACATTTTGTCACGGCAACCTATTTGATTACAATAATATTACAATTAATTTGCACCACAGTCGCAAGTAGTCCAGCGGCTTTGGGTTCCGTGCAACTGCTGTGACTAGCGGGTTGCGAAGCGACCACATTCACTTGCATTACCTGCGATGCAGGCAGCGAGACGTAGCGATCTCTGGCTGTGCAACCTGTGCCGCGGCCAAAGTCGCTGTGTAGCCCTAGCGCCACAGAGAAACATAATAAAATTCTGGTTGCCAGCAGCCACCACTAGGGGGAGCTTTCTGCATATGACTACTGTGGGCTCCTCCTAGATATGGCTGCAGGCAACCAAACTTTTATTATTCAACTCTAGAACAGGAAGCAGGGGAATCTAAGGGGGGGGGGGGGGTCTGTATAATATAAACAGAGTTCCCCTGCCCCCACATAAGGATAAAGAGTGCAGTTTCTTAGTGGAGGGCTGTCGCCCCCTAAATGCACCGGGCATACATTGAATGGTCAGTCTGCCCCAGGCAATTGAAATATACGACCAAGTGGTCATCATGGGGGGGGGTCTCTACACTTCCGGTCACTCATCCCATTAAAGAACGCAACAGTCAGCCTCTCCGCAGTCTCGAATGGCTGATAACAGGGAGCAATAGATCGCCTTTAACGGCAAAGCACATGGAGAGAAGTGAAGAATATTAACTGGTTCATAGAATAGAATGAGAGAAAAATAAGTGAATCTCAAACGTGCCAAATTGGTTCTCTAATGGCCGGCGAATTGTAAACCGATTCACAAATTCTCACATTTAGGTCCGGAGACTAATCGGAGATCTACCTGTAGGAATATGGTTCCCGCTTTCTCCAGTTCGCTGCTCGCTGCCGTAACTACAAATACAAAACGATGGTCAAGGCGCGGTTATTCCGATAGAAGATCCGGCAGGAGGATCAGTCGCGGACACTCACCCCCAAACTTCCACTCCATGTCCACAAGCTGATTAATACTAAGAGTCCGTCCGACGGCTAACCGGGTGAGAACCGCCGCATCGCTGCGCCACTGCAAGAGAAGCAACAACACAAACCTTGAAGAAAGTAACTGATGAGTAAAATGTTTCTGAGGTGAACACTGAATATTTACAGATCTTCATTCAGGACGGATCCCTATTTTCCCATTTATTCCCTTAAAGGGGCTGTCCGGGACTACAACATGACTGCTATGTGCCAGAAACAGCGCCACACCTGTCTATAGGTTGTATGTGGTATCGCAGTTCAGCAAATTAAACTAAGCTGCAATACCAAACACAGCCTAAGGACAGGTGGTGGCGCTGTTTTGGAAGAAGGCAGCCACGTTTTTATAATTTAATTATAACTCCTTAAAGAGGTGGTCTCACCTAGACAACCCCTCTCCATATGTCCTCTTAATGCATATGGACCCGCATATCGTGGGTTAATTCTCTCCTAAGGTGATCAAATTATTATTGCTTCTTCTCACCTTGTCTGCGAAAAGCACGGCCTTCTCCTCATCCAACCCTGCAAATGACAAAACATACAGATCGGGAATCACTTCAGTGCCGCGCGGCCGCAGGGAGGACGGATCAGAACGATATCCTCACCTAGGACAACCAGGTCAGACTGCAGGTCCTCCGACTTCAGGTTCCTCCTCAGTGCACCTTAAAGAGCGAGAAAAACTAAATCAGCCACCGACACTTTACTAAATGGGCTGTTGCTAAAGACCTGCTGCTCCTGTATATATATATATGATAATCTGTGATCCATGGATGCCAAATTACTGCAAATTCTAGAGCATCACTTTCCTATACATATAATTACCTGCTCTCTAGCAGTTCCCCATCTTCGGCCTCCATGGTGGATTCTAAAGCAGTGGCGCATCTGCACTCGCGCCGATTATGACGTTTCTGTCCATTGGCCGATAATGAGGTGCTGCCGTACTCCAGCACCGGCATTTCAGCAGCAGCCGTGGAGTGGCCGGAGAGTCACTGGCGACCAGAGAGATGACATGCACCCGCTGGGTAAAGTGCTGGATTATCCTGCTAATCTGTAATGGGACAGAACTGCGGTACCAGGCACAGCCACTACTAAATGTGTGGCGCTGTGCAATGACGAGGACCCTAAATCAGCTGATCGGCGAGTGATGCGAAGCTTCGAACGATCTGATAATAATGGCATGTCCGAAGACTAGTCCAATAGTATTACAGTCCCAGAAACCTCCTTTAAGGCCATGTCCATCGTCTTTTTTTAAAAGCTCACTGGTTTCCAACATAAAAATGAAGCAACTCTGTAAGTCGTCTTTACGAAAAGCCTCCTCTCGTTTTGTGTATACAGCTCTTATGCAGAACTATGTGTCTCCATGTTTACAGATCACAAACCCCGTGAAGTCTGATTCGGCTTTCATGTTACTTCACTCCCTCATCTTGTAAATAACCTGCAGATCGTGGTAGAGGTGTCAGATCGGAGAGAGATACATGACTGCAGGATCAGACTACACAGAGTAGGTCTGTAACCATGGAGACACATACACCTGCATTGAGCTGTATACACAAAACGGTAGATTTTTAATAATTGCTGCAAAGTTGCTTCATTTGTATTTTAAGAAACAATGGAGCAAAACCAAAATGGTTGCAATAGTATACACACCCGTTAAACCTGGAAAACGAGGTTTAAAAGTAGAACTCTACATGGACTGGGGGTTTACCATCCTGCGGATCACAGGACAGACTGCACAGCGTCTTGCGTTTCTTTGTGTCATCTCAGCCTCACCGTTCAGAACCAGCAGGACGCTCCTCACAATGCTTCTTAAAGGGCCCAGGCTGATGCCATTGTCTTTGCCGAATTCTTCAAGCTGGGAAGTGAACTGATCCACCTGCAGGAAAAGTAAAAGAAAAAATGAGGACGACAGGCAAAAAGTGTGTGTGGGGGGGGGGGGGGGGGTGAGAGTATCGGAATTGAGTTTACCTCTTTCTGTTCCTTTAAAAAGCAAAATATCACGGAGCAAAGTCGTGCCACCTGCTGTAGAGGGAGCAAAACAGAGAAAATGCATCAAAAACTAGAGCGAGAATGGGAGACATCATGAGATTAGACTGTTCATACGATACGACGCCTGCATAAAAATATATCAACGGCGCCTGACGGACCCCATTTACTTACAATGGGGTCTGTGGTTTCGATGCAAATATGAAGAGTCTTAACAAGTCCATTCCAGGCATAAATGATAAATCAAAGGAAAGCCCCCAATACACCATATGCAGATTATAGAAGGGGGTCTCCATCTGAGATCTCCCCGTAAACAGCAACTTAACTGAAGGACCCAGCTTATCCAAGGATGACACATTGATTTCAATTAGCACTCGCTGGCCGCTTCTTCTGACAATACCAGATAATTATAGGGGAGAAAGAAACCCCAAGATCAACACAGCTGATCCAAAAGTATAATACAGGATAAGTAATGTATGTACACAGTGACTCCACCAGCAGAATAGTGAGTACAGCTCTGGAGTAGAATACAGGATATAACTCAGGATCAGTACAGGATAAGTAATGTAATGTATGTACACAGTGACTCCACCAGCAGAATAGTGAGTGCAGCTCTGGAATATAATACAGGCTGTAACTCAGGATCAGTACAGGATAAGTAATGTATGTACACAGTGACTCCACCAGCAGAATAGTGAGTGCAGCTCTGGAGTATAAATACAGGAGGTAACTCAGTATCAGTACAGGATAAGTAATGTAATGTATGTACACAGTGACTCCTCCAGCAGAATAGTGAGTGCAGCTCTGGAGTATAAATACAGGAGGTAACTCAGTATCAGTACAGGATAAGTAATGTAATGTATGTACACAGTGACTCTACCAGCAGAATAGTGAGTGCAGCTCTGGAGTGTAATACAGGATGTAACTCAGGATCAGTACAGGATAAGTAATGTATGTACACAGTGACTCCACCAGCAGAATAGTGAGTGCAGCTCTGGAGTATAATACAGGATATAACTCAGGATCAGTACAGGATAAGTAATGTAATGTATGTACACAGTGACTCCACCAGCAGAATAGTGAGTGCTGCTCTGGAGTATAATACAGGATGTAACTCAGAATCAGTACAGGATAAGTAATGTAATGTATGTACACAGTGACTCCACCAGCAGAATAGTGAGTGCAGCTCTGGAGTATAATACAGGATATAACTCAGGATCAGTACAGGATAAGTAATGTAATGTATGTACACAGTGACTCTACCAGCAGAATAGTGAGTGCAGCTCTGGAGTGTAATACAGGATGTAACTCAGGATCAGTACAACATAAGTAATGTAAGTACACAGTGACTCCACCAGCAGAATAGTGAGTGCAGCTCTGGAGTATAATACAGGATGTAACTCAGGATCAGTACAGGATAAGTAATGTAATGTATGTACACAGTGACTCCACCAGCAGAATAGTGAGTGCAGCTCTGGAGTATAATACAGGATATAACTCAGGATCAGTACAGGATAAGTAATGTAATGTATGTATGTACACAGTGACTCCACCAGCAGAATAGTGAGTGCAGCTCTGGAGTATAATACAGGATATAACTCAGGATCAGTACAGGATAAGTAATGTAATGTATGTACACAGTGACTCCACCAGCAGAATAGTGAGTACAGCTCTGGAGTATAATACAGGATGTCACTCAGGATCAGTACAGGATCAGTAATGTAATGTATGTATACAGTGACTCCACCAGCAGAATAGTGAGTGCAGCTCTGGAGTATAATATAGGATATAACTCAGGATCAGTACAGGATAAGTAATGTAATGTATGTACACAGTGACTCCACCAGCAGAATAGTGAGTGCAGCTCTGGAGTATAATACAGGATATAACTCAGGATCAGTACAGGATAAGTAATGTAATGTAAGTACACAGTGACTCCACCAGCAGAATAGTGAGTGCTGCTCTGGAGTATAATACAGGATGTAACTCAGAATCAGTACAGGATAAGTAATGTAATGTATGTACACAGTGACTCCACCAGCAGAATAGTGAGTGCAGCTCTGGAGTATAATACAGGATGTAACTCAAGATCAGTACAGGATAAGTAATGTAATGTATGTACACAGTGACTCCACCAGCAGAATAGTGAGTGCAGCTCTGGAGTATAATATAGGATATAACTCAGGATCAGTACAGGATAAGTAATGTAATGTATGTACACAGTGACTCCACCAGCAGAATAGTGAGTGCAGCTCTGGAGTATAATACAGGATATAACTCAGGATCAGTACAGGATAAGTAATGTAATGTAATGTATGTACACAGTGACTCCACCAGCAGAATAGTGAGTGCTGCTCTGGAGTATAATACAGGATGTAACTCAGAATCAGTACAGGATAAGTAATGTATGTACACAGTGACTCCACCAGCAGAATAGTGAGTGCAGCTCTGGAGTATAATACAGGATGTAACTCAGAATCAGTACAGGATAAGTAATGTATGTACACAGTGACTCCACCAGCAGAATAGTGAGTGCAGCTCTGGAGTATAATACAGGATATAACTCAGGATCAGTACAGGATAAGTAATGTAATGTATGTACACAGTGACTCCACCAGCAGAATAGTGAGTGCAGCTCTGGAGTATAATACAGGATATAACTCAGGATCAGTACAGGATAAGTAATGTAATGTATGTACACAGTGACTCCACCAGCAGAATAGTGAGTGCAGCTCTGGAGTATAATATAGGATATAACTCAGGATCAGTACAGGATAAGTAATGTAATGTATGTACACAGTGACTCCACCAGCAGAATAGTGAGTGCAGCTCTGGAGTATAATACAGGATATAACTCAGGATCAGTACAGGATAAGTAATGTCATGTATGTACACAGTGACTCCACCAGCAGAATAGTGAGTGCAGCTCTGGAGTATAATATAGGATATAACTCAGGATCAGTACAGGATAAGTAATGTAATGTATGTACACAGTGACTCCACCAGCAGAATAGTGAGTGCAGCTCTGGAGTATAATACAGGATATAACTCAGGATCAGTACAGGATAAGTAATGTCATGTATGTACACAGTGACTCCACCAGCAGAATAGTGAGTGCAGCTCTGGAGTATAATACAGGATATAACTCAGGATCAGTACAGGATAAGTAATGTCATGTATGTACAGTGACTCCAGCAGCAGAATAGTGAGTACAGCTCTGGAGTATAATACAGGATGTAACTCAGGATCAGTACAAGATAAGTAATGTAAGTACACAGTGACTCCACCAGCAGAATAGTGAGTGCAGCTCTGGAGTATAATACAGGATGTAACTCAGGATCAGTACAGGATAAGTAATGTAATGTATGTACACAGTGACTCCACCAGCAGAATAGTGAGTGCAGCTCTGGAGTATAATACAGGATATAACTCAGGATCAGTACAGGATAAGTAATGTAATGTATGTACACAGTGACTCCACCAGCAGAATAGTGAGTGCAGCTCTGGAGTATAATACAGGATATAACTCAGGATCAGTACAGGATAAGTAATGTAATGTATGTACACAGTGACTCCACCAGCAGAATAGTGAGTACAGCTCTGGAGTATAATACAGGATGTCACTCAGGATCAGTACAGGATCAGTAATGTAATGTATGTATACAGTGACTCCACCAGCAGAATAGTGAGTGCAGCTCTGGAGTATAATATAGGATATAACTCAGGATCAGTACAGGATAAGTAATGTAATGTATGTACACAGTGACTCCACCAGCAGAATAGTGAGTGCAGCTCTGGAGTATAATACAGGATATAACTCAGGATCAGTACAGGATAAGTAATGTAATGTAAGTACACAGTGACTCCACCAGCAGAATAGTGAGTGCTGCTCTGGAGTATAATACAGGATGTAACTCAGAATCAGTACAGGATAAGTAATGTAATGTATGTACACAGTGACTCCACCAGCAGAATAGTGAGTGCAGCTCTGGAGTATAATACAGGATGTAACTCAAGATCAGTACAGGATAAGTAATGTAATGTATGTACACAGTGACTCCACCAGCAGAATAGTGAGTGCAGCTCTGGAGTATAATATAGGATATAACTCAGGATCAGTACAGGATAAGTAATGTAATGTATGTACACAGTGACTCCACCAGCAGAATAGTGAGTGCTGCTCTGGAGTATAATACAGGATGTAACTCAGAATCAGTACAGGATAAGTAATGTATGTACACAGTGACTCCACCAGCAGAATAGTGAGTGCAGCTCTGGAGTATAATACAGGATGTAACTCAGAATCAGTACAGGATAAGTAATGTAATGTATGTACACAGTGACTCCACCAGCAGAATAGTGAGTGCAGCTCTGGAGTATAATACAGGATGTAACTCAGAATCAGTACAGGATAAGTAATGTAATGTATGTATACAGTGACTCCACCAGCAGAATAGTGAGTGCAGCTCTGGAGTATAATACAGGATGTAACTCAGGATCAGTACAGGATAAGTAATGTAATGTATGTATACAGTGACTCCACCAGCAGAATAGTGAGTGCAGCTCTGGAGTATAATACAGGATGTAACTCAAGATCAGTACAGGATAAGTAATGTACTTATTTGGGAAACACTGAGCCTTAAAGGAGTTATCCGGGTCATTAAAATTGATGGCCTATTCTCAGCATAGGCCATCAAATTAAGATCGGCTGGGGTCCGATTCTCGGCGAATGGGACAGTGGTGCGATACCTTGTACGGCTGCTACAAATGTAAAGGCCCCTGCAAGTATGAACGAGCATGAGAACCACAAAACAATAAAGAGGCTGTGGCGCTCACTTCAAACAGCTGATCGGCGGAGGTGCTGAGAGTTGGACCCTGATGGCCTATCCTAAGGAAAGGCCAACCATTTTAAAACCCCCGATAACCTCTTTAAATTACAATGCCTTTACGTTTTTTAATGTGAACCCCGGATTGTATTATTGCTTCTATTAATTGGTTGCCTCTGAGTTTCTTTAGTCGGCTTCATAGATTTTCAATGGGGTTAAAGGAGTATTCCCAACATAGATCTTTATGTCTGATAAACGAGGGCACCAGCTCTGGTAACACATCATGAAAGAATAAAGTAACGTTAAAGCCAAGCACACCATTGTTTTTCTTGTAAAATTCTCGATAAGTTTGATGTGTCACATGACCCTCTTCCCATTGAAAAAACTAAAGTTGGATACAAAATGGCCGACTTCAAAATGGCCGCCATGGTCAACACCCAGCTTGAAAAGTTTCCCCCCTCCCATATACTAATGTGCCAAAAACAGGAAGTTAATATCACCAACCATTCCCATTTTATTTAGGTGTATCCATATAAATGGCCCACCCTGTAGATGTGTAGGTATATGTATGTATGTATGTATATAAATGTGAAGGTATGTGTATATATATAGATGTGTAGGTATGTGTATATATAGATGTGTAGGTATGTGTGTATATATAGATTAGGGTTGCACGATGCATTGAAACTTCGATACTGTTTCGATACCGTTATTTCACGTATTTCAATACTAAGCTGTGCGGCCACGCAGCTTAGCATTGTAACACATGAATGTATGAGAGCGGGGCTGCGGCTGTGTGACACATGAATGTATGAGAGCGGGGCTGCGGCTGTGTAATACATGAATGTATGAGGGCGTGGCTGCGGCTGTGTGACACATGAATGTATGAGAGCGGGGCTGCGGCTGTGTAATACATGAATGTATGAGGGCGGGGCTGCGGCTGTGTAACACATGAATGTATGAGAGCGGGGCTGCGGCTGTGTAACACATGAATGTATGAGAGCGGGGGCTGCGGCTGTGTAACACATGAATGTATGAGGGCGGGGCCGCGGCTGTGTAATACATGAATGTATGAGAGCGGGGGCTGCGGCTGTGTAACACATGAATGTATGAGAGCGGGGGCTGCGGCTGTGTAACACATGAATGTATGAGAGCGGGGGCTGCGGCTGTGTAACACATGAATGTATGAGAGCGGGGCTGCGGATGTGTAATACATGAATGTATGAGAGCGGGGCTGCGGATGTGTAACACATGAATGTATGAGAGCGGGGCTGCGGCTGTGTAACACATGAATGTATGAGAGCGGGGGCTGCGGCTGTGTAACACATGAATGTATGAGGGCGGGGCCGCGGCTGTGTAACACATGAATGTATGAGAGCGGGGCCGCGGCTGTGTAACACATGAATGTATGAGAGCGGGGCCGCGGCTGTGTAACACATGAATGTATGAGAGCGGGGGCTGCGGCTGTGTAATACATGAATGTATGAGAGCGGGGCTGCGGCTGTGTAACACATGAATGTATGAGAGCGGGGCTGCGGCTGTGTGACACATGAATGTATGAGAGCGGGGCTGCGGCTGTGTGACACATGAATGTATGAGAGCGGGGCTGCGGCTGTGTAACACATGAATGTATGAGAGCGGGGCTGCGGCTGTGTAACACATGAATGTATGAGAGCGGGGCTGCGGATGTGTAACACATGAATGTATGAGAGCGGGGCCGCGGCTGTGTAATACATGAATGTATGAGAGCGGGGCTGCGGCTGTGTAATACATGAATGTATGAGAGCGGGGCTGCGGCTGTGTAACACATGAATGTATGAGAGCGGGGCTGCGGCTGTGTAATATATGAATGTATGAGAGCGGGGCTGCGGCTGTGTGACACATGAATGTATGAGAGCGGGGCTGCGGCTGTGTAATACATGAATGTATGAGAGCGGGGCTGCGGCTGTGTAATACATGAATGTATGAGAGCGGGGCTGCGGCCGTGTAACACATGAATGTATGAGAGCGGGGCTGCGGCTGTGTAATACATGAATGTATGAGAGCGGGGCTGCGGCTGTGTAACACATGAATGTATGAGAGCGGGGGCTGCGGATGTGTAATACATGAATGTATGAGAGCGGGGCTGCGGATGTGTAATACATGAATGTATGAGAGCGGGGCTGCGGATGTGTAATACATGAATGTATGAGAGCGGGGCTGCGGCTGTGTAATACATGAATGTATGAGAGCGGGGCTGCGGCTGTGTAATACATGAATGTATGAGAGCGGGGCTGCGGCTGTGTAACACATGAATGTATGAGGGCGGGGGCTGCGGCTGTGTAATACATGAATGTATGAGAGCGGGGCTGCGGCTGTGTAACACATGAATGTATGAGGGCGGGGGCTGCGGCTGTGTAATACATGAATGTATGAGGGCGGGGCTGCGGCTGTGTAACACATGAATGTATGAGAGCGGGGCTGCGGCTGTGTAATACATGAATGTATGAGAGCGGGGCTGCGGCTGTGTAATACATGAATGTATGAGGGCGGGGCTGCGGCTGTGTAATACATGAATGTATGAGAGCGGGGGCTGCGGCTGTGTAATACATGAATGTATGAGAGCGGGGGCTGCGGCTGTGTAATACATGTGTGATGCAGCCATTGCCCCGCTCCTGAGCCCTGAGTGCGCGCGGTCTGCATGAGGTGATGTGGCCGGCGCTGCACTATTGAGCGGCGGCACTGAACATGCGCGGCACACAGCAAAACACCCCCATATTCTGTCTTCAGTGCCTGCGCCGCCACTCATTAGTGCAGCGCCTGCCACATCACCTCATGCTGACCGCGCGCACACGCCCACGGTGCTGCCAGAGAGAATGAATAGGGGGTAACTTCTTGTAACTTGCAAAATCGTGCAGCCATAAAGGGTGTAATAATTCATGCCCACACGATCAAAGCTGACTGCAACATTCAGTGGAAAATGAGAAGGGGGGGTGCCCTTTGGATCGGGTCACACTATATATGGGCAGATAGCCCAGGGTCCATTGAAGGACCCCAGGGATGTCTGACCATATTTCCTGTTAGAGCATACTTAGGTCTGTCCTAACAGCTGCCTGTGTACTATCAGTATATAGATATATACGGTACATTACTATCAGTGTATAGATATATATACACAGTACATTACTATCAGTGTATAGATATATACAGTACATTACTATCAGTGTATAGATATATACAGTACATTACTATCAGTGTATAGATATATACAGTACATTACTATCAGTGTATAGATATATATACAGTACATTAATATCAGTGTATAGATATATACAGTACATTACTATCAGTGTATAGATATATATACAGTACATTACTATCAGTGTATAGATATATACAGTACATTACTATCAGTGTATAGATATATATACGGTACATTACTATCAGTGTATAGATATATATACAGTACATTACTATCAGTGTATAGATATATACAGTACATTACTATCAGTGTATAGATATATATACGGTACATTACTATCAGTGTATAGATATATACAGTACATTACTATCAGTGTATAGATATATATACAGTACATTACTATCAGTGTATAGATATATATACGGTACATTACTATCAGTGTATAGATATATATAGTACATTACTATCAGTGTATAGATATATATAGTACATTACTATCAGTGTATAGATATATACAGTACATTACTATCAGTGTATAGATATATATACAGTACATTACTATCAGTGTATAGATATATACAGTACATTACTATCAGTGTATAGATATATATACAGTACATTACTATCAGTGTATAGATATATACAGTACATTACTATCAGTGTATAGATATATATACGGTACATTACTATCAGTGTATAGATATATACAGTACATTACTATCAGTGTATAGATATATATACAGTACATTACTATCAGTGTATAGATATATACAGTACATTACTATCAGTGTATAGATATATACAGTACATTACTATCAGTGTATAGATATATATACAGTACATTACTATCAGTGTATAGATATATATACAGTACATTACTATCAGTGTATAGATATATATACGGTACATTACTATCAGTGTATAGATATATACAGTACATTACTATCAGTGTATAGATATATATACAGTACATTACTATCAGTGTATAGATATATACAGTACATTACTATCAGTGTATAGATATATATACAGTACATTACTATCAGTGTATAGATATATACGGTACATTACTATCAGTGTATAGATATATATACGGTACATTACTATCAGTGTATAGATATATATACAGTACATTACTATCAGTGTATAGATATATACAGTACATTACTATCAGTGTATAGATATATATACAGTACATTACTATCAGTGTATAGATATATACGGTACATTACTATCAGTGTATAGATATATATACGGTACATTACTATCAGTGTATAGATATATACAGTACATTACTATCAGTGTATAGATATATATACAGTACATTACTATCAGTGTATAGATATATATACACGGTACATTACTATCAGTGTATAGATATATATACACGGTACATTACTATCAGTGTATAGATATATATACACGGTACATTACTATCAGTGTATAGATATATATACAGTACATTACTATCAGTGTATAGATATATACAGCACATTACTATCAGTGTATAGATATATATACAGTACATTACTATCAGTGTATAGATATATATACGGTACATTACTATCAGTGTATAGATATATATACGGTACATTACTATCAGTGTATAGATATATATACGGTACATTACTATCAGTGTATAGATATATACAGCACATTACTATCAGTGTATAGATATATATACAGTACATTACTATCAGTGTATAGATATATACAGTACATTACTATCAGTGTATAGATATATATACAGTACATTACTATCAGTGTATAGATATATACAGTACATTACTATCAGTGTATAGATATACAGTACATTACTATCAGTGTATAGATATATATACAGTACATTACTATCAGTGTATAGATATATATACAGTACATTACTATCAGTGTATAGATATATATACAGTACATTACTATCAGTGTATAGATATATACAGTACATTACTATCAGTGTATAGATATATACAGTACATTACTATCAGTGTATAGATTTATATACAGTACATTACTATCAGTGTATAGATATATACAGTACATTACTATCAGTGTATAGATATATACAGTACATTACTATCAGTGTATAGATATATACAGTACATTACTATCAGTGTATAGATATATACAGTACATTACTATCAGTGTATAGATATATACAGTACATTACTATCAGTGTATAGATATATATACAGTACATTACTATCAGTGTATAGATATATATACAGTACATTACTATCAGTGTATAGATATATATACAGTACATTACTATCAGTGTATAGATATATATACAGTACATTACTATCAGTGTATAGATATATACGGTACATTACTATCAGTGTATAGATATATACAGTACATTACTATCAGTGTATAGATATATACAGTACATTACTATCAGTGTATAGATATATACAGTACATTACTATCAGTGTATAGATATATACAGTACATTACTATCAGTGTATAGATATATATACAGTACATTACTATCAGTGTATAGATATATATACGGTACATTACTATCAGTGTATAGATATATATACAGTACTATCAGTGTATAGATATATACCGTACATTACTATCAGTGTATAGATATATACAGTACATTACTATCAGTGTATAGATATATATACGGTACATTACTATCAGTGTATAGATATATACAGTACTATCAGTGTATAGATATATACAGTACATTACTATCAGTGTATAGATATATATACAGTACATTACTATCAGTGTATAGATATATATACGGTACATTACTATCAGTGTATAGATATATATACGGTACATTACTATCAGTGTATAGATATATACAGTACATTACTATCAGTGTATAGATATATACAGTACATTACTATCAGTGTATAGATATATACGGTACATTACTATCAGTGTATAGATATATATACAGTACATTACTATCAGTGTATAGATATATACAGTACATTACTATCAGTGTATAGATATATATACAGTACATTACTATCAGTGTATAGATATATATACAGTACATTACTATCAGTGTATAGATATATATACAGTACATTACTATCAGTGTATAGATATATATACACGGTACATTACTATCAGTGTATAGATATATATACACGGTACATTACTATCAGTGTATAGATATATATACAGTACATTACTATCAGTGTATAGATATATATACAGTACATTACTATCAGTGTATAGATATATACAGCACATTACTATTAGTGTATAGATATATATACGGTACATTACTATCAGTGTATAGATATATATACGGTACATTACTATCAGTGTATAGATATATACAGCACATTACTATCAGTGTATAGATATATATATACAGTACATTACTATCAGTGTATAGATATATACAGTACATTACTATCAGTGTATAGATATATATACAGTACATTACTATCAGTGTATAGATATATACAGTACATTACTATCAGTGTATAGATATATACATTACTATCAGTGTATAGATATATACAGTACATTACTATCAGTGTATAGATATATACAGTACATTACTATCAGTGTATAGATATATATACAGGACATTACTATCAGTGTATAGATATATACAGGACATTACTATCAGTGTATAGATATATATACAGTACATTACTATCAGTGTATAGATATATATACAGTACATTAGTATCAGTGTATAGATATATATACAGTACATTACTATCAGTGTATAGATATATATACAGTACATTACTATCAGTGTATAGATATATATACAGTACATTACTATCAGTGTATAGATATATATACAGTACATTACTATCAGTGTATAGATATATACGGTACATTACTATCAGTGTATAGATATATATATACAGTACATTACTATCAGTGTATAGATATATACAGTACATTACTATCAGTGTATAGATATATATATACAGTACATTACTATCAGTGTATAGATATATATACAGTACATTACTATCAGTATATAGATATATACAGTACATTACTATCAGTGTATAGATATATATACAGTACATTACTATCAGTGTATAGATATATACGGTACATTACTATCAGTGTATAGATATATACAGTACATTACTATCAGTGTATAGATATATATATACAGTACATTACTATCAGTATATAGATATATATACAGTACATTACTGTCAGTGTATAGATATATATACAGTACATTACTATCAGTATATAGATATATATCAGTGTATAGATATATACAGTACATTACTGTCAGTATATAGATATATACCAGTACATTACTATCAGTGTATAGATATATATACAGTACATTACTATCAGTGTATAGATATATATACAGTACATTACTATCAGTGTATAGATATATATACAGTACATTACTATCAGTGTATAGATATATATACAGTACATTACTATCAGTATATAGATATATACAGTACATTACTATCAGTGTATAGATATATATACAGTACATTACTATCAGTGTATAGATATATACGGTACATTACTATCAGTGTATAGATATATACAGTACATTACTATCAGTGTATAGATATATATACAGTACATTACTATCAGTGTATAGATATATACGGTACATTACTATCAGTGTATAGATATATACAGTACATTACTATCAGTGTATAGATATATACAGTACTATCAGTGTATAGATATATATGGTACATTACTATCAGTGTATAGATATATATACAGTACATTACTATCAGTGTATAGATATATACAGTACATTACTATCAGTGTATAGATATATATACAGTACATTACTATCAGTGTATAGATATATACGGTACATTACTATCAGTGTATAGATATATATACAGTACATTACTATCAGTATATAGATATATATACAGTACATTACTATCAGTGTATAGATATATACAGTACATTACTATCAGTGTATAGATATATACGGTACATTACTATCAGTGTATAGATATATACGGTACATTACTATCAGTGTATAGATATATACGGTACATTACTATCAGTGTATAGATATATACGGTACATTACTATCAGTGTATAGATATATACGGTACATTACTATCAGTGTATAGATATATATACAGTACATTACTATCAGTGTATAGATATATACGGTACATTACTATCAGTGTATAGATATATATACAGTACATTACTATCAGTGTATAGATATATATACAGTACATTACTATCAGTGTATAGATATATATACAGTACATTACTATCAGTGTATAGATATATACGGTACATTACTATCAGTGTATAGATATATATACAGTACATTACTATCAGTGTATAGATATATATATACAGTACATTACTATCAGTATATAGATATATATACAGTACATTACTATCAGTATATAGATATATATCAGTGTATAGATATATACAGTACATTACTGTCAGTATATAGATATATACCAGTACATTACTATCAGTGTATAGATATATATACAGTACATTACTATCAGTGTATAGATATATACAGTACATTACTATCAGTGTATAGATATATATACGGTACATTACTATCAGTGTATAGATATATATACAGTACATTACTATCAGTGTATAGATATACAGTACATTACTATCAGTGTATAGATATATATACAGTACATTACTATCAGTGTATAGATATATACAGTACATTACTATCAGTGTATAGATATATACGGTACATTACTATCAGTGTATAGATATATACAGTACTATCAGTGTATAGATATATATGGTACATTACTATCAGTGTATAGATATATATACGGTACATTACTATCAGTGTATAGATATATATACGGTACATTACTATCAGTGTATAGATATATACAGTACATTACTATCAGTGTATAGATATATATACAGTACATTACTATCAGTGTATAGATATATATACGGTACATTACTATCAGTGTATAGATATATACAGTACATTACTATCAGTGTATAGATATATATACAGTACATTACTATTAGTGTATAGATATATATACGGTACATTACTATCAGTGTATAGATATATATACGGTACATTACTATCAGTGTATAGATATATACAGTACATTACTATCAGTGTATAGATATATATACAGTACATTACTATCAGTGTATAGATATATACGGTACATTACTATCAGTGTATAGATATATATACAGTACATTACTATCAGTGTATAGATATATATACAGTACATTACTATCAGTGTATAGATATATACAGTACTATCAGTGTATAGATATATATGGTACATTACTATCAGTGTATAGATATATATACAGTACATTACTATCAGTGTATAGATATATACAGTACATTACTATCAGTGTATAGATATATATACAGTACATTACTATCAGTGTATAGATATATACGGTACATTACTATCAGTGTATAGATATATATACAGTACATTACTATCAGTGTATAGATATATATACAGTACATTACTATCAGTGTATAGATATATACAGTACTATCAGTGTATAGATATATATGGTACATTACTATCAGTGTATAGATATATATACAGTACATTACTATCAGTGTATAGATATATACAGTACATTACTATCAGTGTATAGATATATATACAGTACATTACTATCAGTGTATAGATATATACGGTACATTACTATCAGTGTATAGATATATATACAGTACATTACTATCAGTGTATAGATATATATACAGTACATTACTATCAGTGTATAGATATATACAGTACTATCAGTGTATAGATATATATGGTACATTACTATCAGTGTATAGATATATATACAGTACATTACTATCAGTGTATAGATATATACAGTACTATCAGTGTATAGATATATATACAGTACATTACTATCAGTGTATAGATATATATACGGTACATTACTATCAGTATATAGATATATATACAGTACATTACTATCAGTGTATAGATATATATACACGGTACATTACTATCAGTGTATAGATATATATACAGTACATTACTATCAGTGTATAGATATATACAGTACATTACTATCAGTGTATAGATATATATACAGTACATTACTATCAGTGTATAGATATATACAGTACATTACTATCAGTGTATAGATATATATACAGTACATTACTGTCAGTGTATAGATATATATACAGTACATTACTATCAGTATATAGATATATATCAGTGTATAGATATATACAGTACATTACTGTCAGTATATAGATATATACCAGTACATTACTATCAGTGTATAGATATATATACAGTACATTAGTATCAGTGTATAGATATATATACAGTACATTACTATCAGTGTATAGATATATATACAGTACATTACTATCAGTATATAGATATATACAGTACATTACTATCAGTGTATAGATATATATACAGTACATTACTATCAGTGTATAGATATATACGGTACATTACTATCAGTGTATAGATATATACAGTACATTACTATCAGTGTATAGATATATATACAGTACATTACTATCAGTGTATAGATATATACGGTACATTACTATCAGTGTATAGATATATACAGTACATTACTATCAGTGTATA
The DNA here is from genome assembly GCF_050947455.1 of Rhinoderma darwinii. NCBI lineage: Eukaryota > Metazoa > Chordata > Amphibia > Anura > Rhinodermatidae > Rhinoderma > Rhinoderma darwinii. Next base: position 5,929,139 of record NC_134699.1, on the reverse strand, counting down.
GATATATACAGTACTATCAGTGTATAGATATATATGGTACATTACTATCAGTGTATAGATATATATACAGTACATTACTATCAGTGTATAGATATATACAGTACATTACTATCAGTGTATAGATATATATACAGTACATTACTATCAGTGTATAGATATATACGGTACATTACTATCAGTGTATAGATATATATACAGTACATTACTATCAGTATATAGATATATATACAGTACATTACTATCAGTATATAGATATATATACAGTACATTACTATCAGTGTATAGATATATACAGTACATTACTATCAGTGTATAGATATATACGGTACATTACTATCAGTGTATAGATATATACGGTACATTACTATCAGTGTATAGATATATACGGTACATTACTATCAGTGTATAGATATATACGGTACATTACTATCAGTGTATAGATATATACGGTACATTACTATCAGTGTATAGATATATATACAGTACATTACTATCAGTGTATAGATATATACGGTACATTACTATCAGTGTATAGATATATACAGTACATTACTATCAGTGTATAGATATATATACAGTACATTACTATCAGTGTATAGATATATACGGTACATTACTATCAGTGTATAGATATATATACAGTACATTACTATCAGTGTATAGATATATACGGTACATTACTATCAGTGTATAGATATATACAGTACATTACTATCAGTGTATAGATATATATATACAGTACATTACTATCAGTATATAGATATATATACAGTACATTACTGTCAGTGTATAGATATATATACAGTACATTACTATCAGTATATAGATATATATCAGTGTATAGATATATACAGTACATTACTGTCAGTATATAGATATATACCAGTACATTACTATCAGTGTATAGATATATACAGTACATTACTATCAGTGTATAGATCTATATACGGTACATTACTATCAGTGTATAGATATATATACAGTACATTACTATCAGTGTATAGATATACAGTACATTACTATCAGTGTATAGATATATATACAGTACATTACTATCAGTGTATAGATATATACGGTACATTACTATCAGTGTATAGATATATACAGTACTATCAGTGTATAGATATATATGGTACATTACTATCAGTGTATAGATATATATACAGTACATTACTATCAGTGTATAGATATATATACAGTACATTACTATCAGCGTATAGATATATACGGTACATTACTATCAGTGTATAGATATATATACAGTACATTACTATCAGTGTATAGATATATATACAGTACATTACTATCAGTGTATAGATATATATACACGGTACATTACTATCAGTGTATAGATATATATACAGTACATTACTATCAGTGTATAGATATATATACAGTACATTACTATCAGTGTATAGATATATATACAGTACATTACTATCAGTGTATAGATATATATACAGTACATTACTATCAGTGTATAGATATATACGGTACATTACTATCAGTGTATAGATATATATACAGTACATTACTATCAGTGTATAGATATATACAGTACTATCAGTGTATAGATATATATGGTACATTACTATCAGTGTATAGATATATATACAGTACATTACTATCAGTGTATAGATATATACAGTACATTACTATCAGTGTATAGATATATATACAGTACATTACTATCAGTGTATAGATATATACGGTACATTACTATCAGTGTATAGATATATATACAGTACATTACTATCAGTGTATAGATATATATACAGTACATTACTATCAGTGTATAGATATATACAGTACTATCAGTGTATAGATATATATGGTACATTACTATCAGTGTATAGATATATATACAGTACATTACTATCAGTGTATAGATATATACCGTACATTACTATCAGTGTATAGATATATATACAGTACATTACTATCAGTGTATAGATATATATACGGTACATTACTATCAGTATATAGATATATATACAGTACATTACTATCAGTGTATAGATATATATACGGTACATTACTATCAGTAATGTACTGTATATATATCTATATACTGATAGTAATGTACCATATATATATCTATACACTGATAGTAATGTACTGTATATATCTATACACTGATAGTAATGTACTGTATATATATCTATACACTGATAGTAATGTACTGTATATATATCTATATACTATCAGTGTATAGATATATATACAGTACATTACTATCAGTGTATAGATATATACAGTACATTACTATCAGTGTATAGATATATATACAGTACATTACTATCAGTGTATAGATATATACGGTACATTACTATCAGTGTATAGATATATACAGTACATTACTATCAGTGTATAGATATACACGGTACATTACTATCAGTGTATAGATATATACAGTACATTACTATCAGTGTATAGATATATACAGTACATTACTATCAGTATATAGATATATATACAGTACATTACTATCAGTGTATAGATATATATACAGTACATTAAAGGTAAAAAAAAAAAAAATACAACAAAAAAATATTACAATAAATAAAAACATTTTTTTTTTTTTTTTACAATAAGCATTAAAATAAGACTGAATACACAGAATACGCACATATCCGGTATCGTCGTGACCGTAATAAATTTATAGCGCCATTTATGATGTTTACGCTGTTATAGAGTAACATAAAAACTGCTTCCTTTCATTTATTAATGTGCGGCACGAGGTATTAGGAATTCTGAACCTCCTCGTGCCTCTCAATAATAGTAATTAACCCCATCACGTACCTCACACATTAACCCAACGTTGTCCATTATGACTGAGGAACATGATGGGGTTAATTACTATTAATGTGAGGCACGTGGAGGTTAAAAATTCATCATCACACCTCGCGCCTCACATCAGATAATGGAAGTTTTTTTTTGCTGTTGGCAATAGTATCCTTTTGGTATTGAAGTATTGATTATGGAAAGGGAAAGACTTGTGGTTCAATTGAACAAATAGGAAATAAAATAATAATAAACAAAGATTATGAATATTTAAAATTATCCAATGTAGGTACAATTGTATTGCAGATGACCCCCAACCCTACACTATTAAAGGACACAATTTGCCTCATAAAATGTATTTTATTCAATGTTGCGATCTGTCTATATTATTACAGACACAAAATGACAAGAAATTGTAGGGTTTTAAGTTATGTCAAGCTGAGTTGCTCCCTCCCGCGGTGTGGAGGTTTTGACTCTGATAAGTGCTCGCAGCTCCTATACAAGGGAGGGAGTAACTTAGTTTGACATAACTTAAAGAGGCTCTGTCACCAGATTTTGCAGCCCCTATCGGCTATTGCATGTGATCGGCGCTGCAATGTAGATTACAGTAACGTTTTTATTTTTAAAAAACGAGCATTTTTGGCCAAGTTATGACCATTTTTGTATTTATGCAAATGAGGCTTGCAAAAGTCCAACTGGGCGTGTATTATGTACGTACAACGGGGCGTTTTTACTTCTTTGGGTATGTGCACACACACTAATTACGTCCGTAATTGACGGACGTATTTCGGCCGGAAGACCCGGACCGAACACAGTGCATACTTATGTACGACGCTAGGAGTCCCTGCCTCTCCGTGGAACTACTGTCCGGTACTGAAAACATGATTACAGTACGGGACAGTTGTCCTGCAGCGAGGCAGGGACTCCTAGCGGCTCCCTGCACTGTGTTCGGTCCGGGTCTTCCGGCCAAAATACGTCCGTCAATTACGGACGTAATTAGTGTGTGTGCACATACCCTTTTACTAGCTGGGCGTTCTGATGAGAAGTATCATCCACTTCTCTTCAGAACGCCCAGCTTCTGGCAGTGCAGACACAGCGTGTTCTCGAGAGATCACGCTGTGTCGTCACTCACAGGTCCTGCATCGTGTCAGACGAGCGAGGACACATCGGCACCAGAGGCTACAGATGATTCTGCAGCAGCATCAGCAGGTAAGTAGCTACATCGACTTACCTGCAAACGCCGATGCTGCTGCAGAATCAACTGAAGCCTCTGGTGCCGATGTGTCCTCGCTCGTCTGACACGATGCAGGACCTGTGAGTGACGTCACAGCGTGATCTGCCAGAAGCTGGGCGTTGTGAAGAGAAGTGGATGTTACTTCTCATCAGAACGCCCAGCTACCATAGTAAAAGTATTAAACACGCCCCGATGTACGCACATAATACACGCCCACTTGGACTTTTACTTTAAACACGCCCACTTGGACTTTTGCAAGCCTCATTTGCATAAATACAAAAATGGTCATAACTTGGCCAAAAATGCTCGTTTTTTAAAAATAAAAACGTTACTGTAATCTACATTGCAGCGCCGATCACATGCAATAGCAGATAGGGGTTGCAAAATCTGGTGACAGAGCCTCTTTAAAACCCTACAATTTATTGTCATTTTGTGTCTAATAATATAGACAGATCGCAACATTGAATAAAATCCATATTATGAGGCAAATTGTGTCCTTTAATAGTGTAGGGTTGGGGGTCATCTGCAATACAATACAATTGGACCTGCATTGGATAATTTTAAATATTCATAATTTTGTTTATCATTTCCTATTTGTTCAATTGAACCACAAGTCTTTCCTTTTCCATAATCAATACTTGTATAATACTGGTGGTGTATACACCTTTGTGGTTCCCATTACCCACTCTATACAATATAAATGAGAGGGTATTTGCAAAATCTCCTACTTCGTCGTTTTGGTATCGAGTATCGCAACACTACACCAAGTATCAGCATCGAAGCCCAAATCCTGGTATCGTGACAACCCTAATATAGAAGATATAATAGATAGATATAAAAATGTATGAACACAGACTCCACTTTGTGACTCTCTCACATACACATGATCAGTGGCGCCCTAGTAATAAATACACTACAAGTGTCTCTGTAACTGGGGGAGTACGTCTGTCCTCCATCCGCTGTGACCTCCCTTGTTTCTGGCTCCGGCTCGTGCTCTTACCTCCCCGGAGAGCTGCCTCATATTCTGCATGTCACAGACCACAGAGTCCGGGAGAGGAATAGAACAGCAGCGCAGCGCCATGATACCGAAGACCACGCCACGCCCCCGGAAAACATATCATGTGACCTCCAAACAGCCAGACACTAGAGGGCGCAGTCCTCCACACAATTGACCGTCCTGTTACAGCCCTGTTCTCCAGGCCCTGCTTATAGTGTCTACAGGTATAGAGTGCGGGGCGAAGGAGCTGTGATGGCCGCTCAGTGTCGCTCCTCAAAACTGTCAGCCATTTTATTGGTTTGTTATCCAAATATAAACGAGTCTCAACTATGAACAATAATAAAGTTATATATATTACTACACGATTACTAATAATACTGCAACCAGATATAAAATTACCACATGAGAAGTAATAATACTACAATATAATATTACCACATGAGGAGTAATAATACTACAATATAATATTACCACATGAGGAGTAATAATACTACAATATAATATTACCACATGAGGAGTAATAATACTGCAACCAGATATACAATTACCACATGAGGAGTAATAATACTGCAACCAGATATAAAATGACCACATGAGGAGTAATAATACTGCAACCAGATATACAATTACCACATGAGGAGTAATAATACTGCAACCAGATATAAAATTACCACATGAGAAGTAATAATACTACAATATAATATTACCACATGAGGAGTAATAATACTACATTATAATATTACCACATGAGGAATAATAATACTACACCCAGATATAATATTACCACATGAGGAGTAATAATACTACAATATAATATTACCACATGAGGAATAATAATACTACACTAAGATATAAAATTACCACATGAGGAATAATAATACTACGATATATAATATTACATGATAAGTAATAATACTGCAACCAGATATAATATTACCACATGAGGAGTAATAATACTGCAACCAGATATAAAATTACCACATGAGAAGTAATAATACTACAATATAATATTACCACATGAGGAGTAATAATACTGCAATATAATATTACCACATGAGGAATAATAATACTACACTAAGATATAAAATTACCACATGAGGAGTAATAATACTACAATATAATATTACCACATGAGGAGTAATAATACTACAATATATTACCACATGAGGAGTAATAATACTGCAACCAGATATAAAATTACTACAAGAGGAGTAATAATACTACACACAGATATAAAATGACCACATGAGGAGTAATAATACTGCAACCAGATATAATATTACCACATGAGGAGTAATAATACTGCAACCAGATATAAAATGACCACAAGAGGAGTAATAATACTGCAACCAGATATAATATTACCACATGAGGAGTAATAATACTGCAACCAGATATAAAATGACCACATGAGGAATAATAATACTACACCCAGATATAATATTACCACATGAGGAATAATAATACTAAACCCCGATATAATATTACCACATGAGGAATAATAATACTGCAACCAGATATAAAATTACCATATGAGAAGTAATAATACTACAATATAATATTACCACATGAGGAATAATAATACTACACCCAGATATAATATTACCACAAGAGGAGTGATAATACTGCAGCCAGATATAATATTACCACAAGAGGAGTAATAATACTTCAACCAGATATAAAATTACCACATGAGGAATAATAGTACTACACCCAGATATAATATTACCACATGAGGAATAATAATACTAAATCCCGATATAATATTACCACATGAGGAGTAATAATACTGCAGCCAGATATAAAATTACCACATGAGGAGTAATAATACTGCAACCGGATTTAAAATTACCAGATGATGAATAATAAAACTACACCCATATTTAATATTACCACAAGAGGAGCAACAATACTGAAGCCAGATATATTATTACCACAAGAGGAGTAATAATACCGCAGCCAGATATAAAATTACAACGAGAAATAATAATACTACACCCAGATGTAATATTACCACATGAGAAGTAATAATGCTACAGCCAGAAATAATATTACCAAACAAGGAGTAATAATATTGCCGCCAGATATATCACCACATGAGGAGTAATAATACTATATCCAGTTATATATCACCACAGGAGGAGTAATAATACTATATGCAGTTATATATCACCACATGAGGAGTAATAATACTATATCCAGTTATATATCACCACATGAGGAGTAATAATACTATATCCAGTTATATATCACCACATGAGGAGTAATAATACTATACACAGCTACATATCACATGAGGAGTAATAATATAAATGTAGTATTATTACTCTTCATGTGGTGATATAAAACTGTATATAGTATTATTACTCCTCTTGTGGTGATATATAACTGTATATAGTATTATTACTCCTCATGTGGTGATATATAACTGGATATAGTATTATTACTCCTCCTGTGGTGATATATAACTGGATATAGTATTATTACTCCTCATGTGGTGATATATAACTGGATATAGTATTATTACTCCTCATGTGGTGATATATAACTGTATATAGTATTATTACTCCTCATGTGGTGATATATAACTGTGTATAGTATTATTACTCCTCATGTGGTGATATATAACTGGATATAGTATTATTACTCCTCATGTGGTGATATATAACTGTATATAGTATTATTACTCCTCATGTGGTGATATATAACTGTATATAGTATTATTACTCCTCATGTGGTGATATATAACTGTATATAGTATTATTACTCCTCATGTGGTGATATATAACTGGATATAGTATTATTACTCCTCATGTGGTGATATATAACTGTATATAGTATTATTACTCCTCATGTGGTGATATATAACTGGATATAGTATTATTACTCCTCATGTGGTGATATATAACTGTATATAGTATTATTACTCCTCATGTGGTGATATATAACTGGATATAGTATTATTACTTCTCATGTGGTGATATATAACTGTGTATAGTATTATTACTCCTCATGTAGTGATATATAACTGTATATAGTATTATTACTCCTCATGTGGTGATATATAACTGTATATAGTATTATTACTCCTCATGTGGTGATATATAACCGTATATAGTATTATTACTCCTCATGTGGTGATATATAACTGGATATAGTATTATTACTCCTCATGTGGTGATATATAACTGTATATAGTATTATTACTCCTCATGTGGTGATATATAACTGGATATAGTATTATTACTCCTCATGTGGTGATATATAACTGTATATAGTATTATTACTCCTCATGTGGTGATATATAACTGGATATAGTATTATTACTTCTCATGTGGTGATATATAACTGTGTATAGTATTATTACTCCTCATGTAGTGATATATAACTGTATATAGTATTATTACTCCTCATGTGGTGATATATAACTGTATATAGTATTATTACTCCTCATGTGGTGATATATAACCGTATATAGTATTATTACTCCTCATGTGGTGATATATAACTGGATATAGTATTATTACTCCTCATGTGGTGATATATAACTGTATATAGTATTATTACTCCTCATGTGGTGATATATAACTGGATATAGTATTATTACTTCTCATGTGGTGATATATAACTGTGTATAGTATTATTACTCCTCATGTAGTGATATATAACTGTATATAGTATTATTACTCCTCATGTGGTGATATATAACTGTATATAGTATTATTACTCCTCATGTGGTGATATATAACCGTATATAGTATTATTACTCCTCATGTGGTGATATATAACTGGATATAGTATTATTACTCCTCATGTGGTGATATATAACTGTATATAGTATTATTACTCCTCATGTGGTGATATATAACTGGATATAGTATTATTACTCCTCATGTGGTGGTATATAACTGTATATAGTATTATTACTCCTCATGTGGTGATATATAACTGGATATAGTATTATTACTTCTCATGTGGTGATATATAACTGTGTATAGTATTATTACTCCTCATGTAGTGATATATAACTGTATATAGTATTATTACTCCTCATGTGGTGATATATAACTGTATATAGTATTATTACTCCTCATGTGGTGATATATAACTGTGTATAGTATTATTACTCCTCATGTGGTGATATATAACTGTGTATAGTATTATTACTCCTCATGTGGTGATATATAACTGGATATAGTATTATTACTCCTCATGTGGTGATATATAACTGGATATAGTATTATTACTCCTCATGTGGTGATATATAACTGTGTATAGTATTATTACTCCTCATGTGGTGATATATAACTGTGTATAGTATTATTACTCCTCATGTGGTGATATATAACTGGATATAGTATTATTACTCCTCATGTGGTGATATATAACTGTGTATAGTATTATTACTCCTCATGTGGTGATATATAACTGTGTATAGTATTATTACTCCTCATGTGGTGATATATAACTGTATATAGTATTATTACTCCTCATGTGGTGATATATAACTGGATATAGTATTATTACTCCTCATGTGGTGATATATAACTGTATATAGTATTATTACTCCTCATGTGGTGATATATAACTGGATATAGTATTATTACTTCTCATGTGGTGATATATAACTGTGTATAGTATTATTACTCCTCATGTAGTGATATATAACTGTATATAGTATTATTACTCCTCATGTGGTGATATATAACTGTATATAGTATTATTACTCCTCATGTGGTGATATATAACTGTGTATAGTATTATTACTCCTCATGTGGTGATATATAACTGTGTATAGTATTATTACTCCTCATGTGGTGATATATAACTGGATATAGTATTATTACTCCTCATGTGGTGATATATAACTGTATATAGTATTATTACTCCTCATGTGGTGATATATAACTGTGTATAGTATTATTACTCCTCATGTGGTGATATATAACTGTGTATAGTATTATTACTCCTCATGTGGTGATATATAACTGGATATAGTATTATTACTCCTCATGTGGTGATATATAACTGTGTATAGTATTATTACTCCTCATGTGGTGATATATAACTGTGTATAGTATTATTACTCCTCATGTGGTGATATATAACTGTATATAGTATTATTACTCCTCATGTGGTGATATATAACTGGATATAGTATTATTACTCCTCATGTGGTGATATATAACTGTATATAGTATTATTACTCCTCATGTGGTGATATATAACTGGATATAGTATTATTACTTCTCATGTGGTGATATATAACTGTGTATAGTATTATTACTCCTCATGTAGTGATATATAACTGTATATAGTATTATTACTCCTCATGTGGTGATATATAACTGTATATAGTATTATTACTCCTCATGTGGTGATATATAACCGTATATAGTATTATTACTCCTCATGTGGTGATATATAACTGGATATAGTATTATTACTCCTCATGTGGTGATATATAACTGTATATAGTATTATTACTCCTCATGTGGTGATATATAACTGGATATAGTATTATTACTCCTCATGTGGTGATATATAACTGTATATAGTATTATTACTCCTCATGTGGTGATATATAACTGGATATAGTATTATTACTTCTCATGTGGTGATATATAACTGTGTATAGTATTATTACTCCTCATGTGGTGATATATAACTATGTATAGTATTATTACTCCTCATGTGGTGATATATAACTGTATATAGTATTATTACTCCTCATGTGGTGATATATAACTGTGTATAGTGTTGTTACTCCTCATGTGGTGATATATAACTGTGTATAGTATTATTACTCCTCATGTGGTGATATATAACTGGATATAGTATTATTACTCCTCATGTGGTGATATATAACTGTATATAGTATTATTACTCATGTGGTGATATATAACTGTGTATAGTATTATTACTCCTCATGTGGTGATATATAACTGTATATAGTATTATTACTCCTCCTGTGGTGATATATAGCTGGATATAGTATTATTACTCCTCATGTGGTGATATATAACTGTATATAGTATTATTCCTCCTCATGTGGTGATATATAACTGTGTATAATATTATTCCTCCTCATGTGGTGATATATAAGTGTGTATAGTATTATTACTCCTCATGTGGTGATATATAACTGCATATAGTATTATTACTCCTCATGTGGTGATATATAACTGTGTATAGTGTTGTTACTCCTCATGTGGTGATATATAACTGTATATAGTATTATTACTCCTCATGTGGTGATATATAACTGTGTATAGTGTTGTTACTCCTCATGTGGTGATATATAACTGTATATAGTATTATTACTCCTCATGTGGTGATATATAACTGTATATAGTATTATTACTCCTCATGTGGTGATATATAACTGGATATAGTATTATTACTCCTCATGTGGTCATATATAACTGGATATAGTATTATTACTCCTCATGTGGTGATATATAACTGTGTGTAGTATTATTACTCCTCATGTGGTGATATATAACTGTGTATAGTATTATTAATCCTCCTGTGGTGATATATAACTGGATATAGTATTATTACGCCTCATGTGGTGATATATAACTGGATATAGTATTATTACTCCTCATGTGGTGATATATAACTGGATATAGTATTATTACTCCTCATGTGGTGATATATAACTGGATATAGTATTATTACTTCTCATGTGGTGATATATAACTGTGTATAGTATTATTACTCCTCATGTGGTGATATATAACTGTATATAGTATTATTACTCCTCATGTGGTGATATATAACTGTGTATAGTATTATTACTCCTCATGTGGTGATATATAACTGTATATAGTATTATTACTCCTCATGTGGTGATATATAACTGTGTATTGTGTTGTTACTCCTCATGTGGTGATATATAACTGTATATAGTATTATTACTCCTCATGTGGTGATATATAACTGTGTATAGTGTTGTTACTCCTCATGTGGTGATATATAACTGTATATAGTATTATTACTCCTCGTGTGGTGATATATAACTGTATATAGTATTATTACTCCTCATGTGGTGATATATAACTGGATATAGTATTATTACTCCTCATGTGGTGATATATAACTGTATATAGTATTATTACTCCTCATGTGGTGATATATAACTGTGTATAGTATTATTACTCCTCATGTGGTGATATATAACTGTATATAGTATTATTACTCCTCATGTGGTGATATATAACTGTGTATAGTATTATTACTCCTCATGTGGTGATATATAACTGTATATAGTATTATTACTCCTCATGTGGTGATATATAGCTGTGTATAGTATTATTACTCCTCAAGTGGTGATATATAACTGTCTATAGTATTATTACTCCTCATGTGGTGATATATAACTGTGTATAGTATTATTACTCCTCATGTGGTGATATATAACCGTATATAGTATTATTACTCCTGTGGTGATATATAACTGTGTATAGTATTATTACTCCTCATGTGGTGATATATAACTGTATATAGTATTATTACTCCTGTGGTGATATATAACTGGATATAGTATTATTACTCCTCATGTGGTGATATATAACTGTATATAGTATTATTACTCCTCATGTGGTGATATATAACTGGATATAGTATTATTACTCCTCATGTGGTGATATATAACTGGATATAGTATTATTACTCCTCATGTGGTGATATATAACAGTATATAGTATTATTACTCCTCATGTGGTGATATATAACTGTATATAGTATTATTACTCCTCATGTGGTGATATATAGCTGTATATAGTATTATTACTCCTCATGTGGTGATATATAGCTGGATAGAGTATTATTACTCCTCATGTGGTCATATATAACTGGATATAGTATTATTACTCCTCATGTGGTGATATATAACTGGATATAGTATTATTACTCCTCATGTGGTGATATATAACTGGATATAATATTATTACTCCTCATGTGGTGATATATAACTGTATATAGTATTATTCCTCATGTCGTGATATATAACTGTGTATAGTATTATTACTCCTCATGTGGTGATATATAACTGTATATAGTATTATTACTCATGTGGTGATATATAACTGTATATAGTATTATTACTCCTCATGTGGTGATATATAACTGTATATAGTATTATTCCTCCTCATGTCGTGATATATAACTGTGTATAGTATTATTAATCCTCATGTGGTGATATATAACTGTATATAGTATTATTACTCATGTGGTGATATATAACTGTATATAGTATTATTACTCCTCATGTGGTGATATATAACTGTATATAGTATTATTCCTCCTCATGTCGTGATATATAACTGTGTATAGTATTATTAATCCTCATGTGGTGATATATAACTGTATATAGTATTATTACTCATGTGGTGATATATAACTGTATATAGTATTATTACTCCTCATGTGGTGATATATAACTGGATATAGTATTATTACTTCTCATGTGGTGATATATAACTGTGTATAGTATTATTACTCCTCATGTGGTGATATATAACTGTGTATAATATTATTCCTCCTCATGTGGTGATATATAACTGTGTATAGTATTATTACTCCTCATGTGGTGATATATAACTGGATATAGTATTATTACTCCTCATGTGGTGATATATAACTGTATATAGTATTATTACTCCTCATGTGGTGATATATAACTGTGTATAGTATTATTACTCCTCATGTGGTGATATATAACTGTGTATAGTATTATTACTCCTCATGTGGTGATATATAACTGGATATAGTATTATTACTCCTCATGTGGTGATATATAACTGTGTATAGTATTATTACTCCTCATGTGGTGATATATAACTGTGTATAGTATTATTACTCCTCATGTGGTGATATATAACTGGATATAGTATTATTACTCCTCATGTGGTGATATATGACTGTGTATAGTATTATTCCTCCTCATGTGGTGATATATAACTGTGTATAGTATTATTACTCCTCATGTGGTGATATATAACTGGATATAGTATTATTACTCCTCATGTGGTGATATATAGCTGTGTATAGTATTATTACTCCTCATGTGGTGATATATAACTGTGTATAGTATTATTACTCCTCATGTGGTGATATATAACTGTGTATAGTATTATTACTCCTCATGTGGTGATATATAACTGTATATAGTATTATTACTCCTCATGTGGTGATATATAACTGTGTATAGTATTATTACTCCTCCTGTGGTGATATATAACTGGATATAGTATTATTACTCCTCATGTGGTGATATATAACTGGATATAGTATTATTACTCCTCATGTGGTGATATATAACTTTGTATAGTATTATTTCTCCTCATGTGGTGATATATAACTGTGTATAGTATTATTACTCCTCATGTGGTGATATATAGCTGGATAGAGTATTATTACTCCTCATGTGGTGATATATAACTGTATATAGTATTATTACTCCTCATGTGGTGATATATAACTGTATATAGTATTATTACTCATGTGGTGATATATAACTGTATATAGTATTATTACTCCTCATGTGGTGATATATAACTGTATATAGTATTATTCCTCCTCATGTCGTGATATATAACTGTGTATAGTATTATTAATCCTCATGTGGTGATATATAACTGTATATAGTATTATTACTCATGTGGTGATATATAGCTGTATATAGTATTATTACTCCTCATGTGGTGATATATAACTGTATATAGTATTATTCCTCCTCATGTCGTGATATATAACTGTGTATAGTATTATTAATCCTCATGTGGTGATATATAACTGTATATAGTATTATTACTCATGTGGTGATATATAACTGTATATAGTATTATTACTCCTCATGTGGTGATATATAACTGGATATAGTATTATTACTCCTCATGTGGTGATATATAACTGGATATAGTATTATTACTCCTCATGTGGTGATATATAACTGGATATAGTATTATTACTCCTCATGTGGTGATATATAACTTTGTATAGTATTATTTCTCCTCATGTGGTGATATATAACTGTGTATAGTATTATTCCTCCTCATGTGGTGATATATAACTGTGTATAGTATTATTACTCCTCATGTGGTGATATATAACTGGATATAGTATTATTACTCCTCATGTGGTGATATATAGCTGTGTATAGTATTATTACTCCTCATGTGGTGATATATAACTGTGTATAGTATTATTACTCCTCATGTGGTGATATATAACTGTGTATAGTATTATTACTCCTCATGTGGTGATATATAACTGTATATAGTATTATTACTCCTCATGTGGTGATATATAACTGTGTATAGTATTATTATTCCTCCTGTGGTGATATATAACTGGATATAGTATTATTACTCCTCATGTGGTGATATATAACTGGATATAGTATTATTACTCCTCATGTGGTGATATATAACTTTGTATAGTATTATTTCTCCTCATGTGGTGATATATAACTGTGTATAGTATTATTACTCCTCATGTGGTGATATATAGCTGGATAGAGTATTATTACTCCTCATGTGGTGATATATAACTGTATATAGTATTATTACTCCTCCTGTGGTGATATATAACTGTGTATAGTAATATTACTCCTCATGTGGTGATATATAACTGGATATAGTATTATTACTCCTCATGTGGTGATATATAACTGTATATAGTATTATTACTCCTCCTGTGGTGATATATAACTGTGTATAGTATTATTACTCCTCATGTGGTGATATATAACTGGATATAGTATTATTACTCCTCATGTGGTGATATATAACTGGATATAGTATTATTACTCCTCCTGTGGTGATATATAACTGTGTATAGTATTATTACTCCTCATGTGGTGATATATAACTGGATATAGTATTATTACTCCTCATGTGGTGATATATAACTGTGTATAGTATTATTACTCCTCATGTGGTGATATATAGCTGGATATAGTATTATTACTCCTCCTGTGGTGATATATAACTGGATATAGTATTATTACTCCTCATGTGGAGATATATAACTGTGTATAGTATTATTCCTCCTCATGTGGTGATATATAACTGTGTATAGTATTATTACTCCTCATGTGGTGATATATAACTGGATTTATTACTCCTCATGTAGTGATATATAACTGTATATAGTATTATTACTCCTCATGTGGTGATATATAACTGTATATAGTATTATTACTCCTCATGTGGTGATATATAACCGTATATAGTATTATTACTCCTCATGTGGTGATATATAACTGGATATAGTATTATTACTCCTCATGTGGTGATATATAACTGTATATAGTATTATTACTCCTCATGTGGTGATATATAACTGGATATAGTATTATTACTTCTCATGTGGTGATATATAACTGTGTATAGTATTATTACTCCTCATGTAGTGATATATAACTGTATATAGTATTATTACTCCTCATGTGGTGATATATAACTGTATATAGTATTATTACTCCTCATGTGGTGATATATAACCGTATATAGTATTATTACTCCTCATGTGGTGATATATAACTGGATATAGTATTATTACTCCTCATGTGGTGATATATAACTGTATATAGTATTATTACTCCTCATGTGGTGATATATAACTGGATATAGTATTATTACTCCTCATGTGGTGGTATATAACTGTATATAGTATTATTACTCCTCATGTGGTGATATATAACTGGATATAGTATTATTACTTCTCATGTGGTGATATATAACTGTGTATAGTATTATTACTCCTCATGTAGTGATATATAACTGTATATAGTATTATTACTCCTCATGTGGTGATATATAACTGTATATAGTATTATTACTCCTCATGTGGTGATATATAACTGTGTATAGTATTATTACTCCTCATGTGGTGATATATAACTGTGTATAGTATTATTACTCCTCATGTGGTGATATATAACTGGATATAGTATTATTACTCCTCATGTGGTGATATATAACTGGATATAGTATTATTACTCCTCATGTGGTGATATATAACTGTGTATAGTATTATTACTCCTCATGTGGTGATATATAACTGTGTATAGTATTATTACTCCTCATGTGGTGATATATAACTGGATATAGTATTATTACTCCTCATGTGGTGATATATAACTGTGTATAGTATTATTACTCCTCATGTGGTGATATATAACTGTGTATAGTATTATTACTCCTCATGTGGTGATATATAACTGTATATAGTATTATTACTCCTCATGTGGTGATATATAACTGGATATAGTATTATTACTCCTCATGTGGTGATATATAACTGTATATAGTATTATTACTCCTCATGTGGTGATATATAACTGGATATAGTATTATTACTTCTCATGTGGTGATATATAACTGTGTATAGTATTATTACTCCTCATGTAGTGATATATAACTGTATATAGTATTATTACTCCTCATGTGGTGATATATAACTGTATATAGTATTATTACTCCTCATGTGGTGATATATAACTGTGTATAGTATTATTACTCCTCATGTGGTGATATATAACTGTGTATAGTATTATTACTCCTCATGTGGTGATATATAACTGGATATAGTATTATTACTCCTCATGTGGTGATATATAACTGTATATAGTATTATTACTCCTCATGTGGTGATATATAACTGTGTATAGTATTATTACTCCTCATGTGGTGATATATAACTGTGTATAGTATTATTACTCCTCATGTGGTGATATATAACTGGATATAGTATTATTACTCCTCATGTGGTGATATATAACTGTGTATAGTATTATTACTCCTCATGTGGTGATATATAACTGTGTATAGTATTATTACTCCTCATGTGGTGATATATAACTGTATATAGTATTATTACTCCTCATGTGGTGATATATAACTGGATATAGTATTATTACTCCTCATGTGGTGATATATAACTGTATATAGTATTATTACTCCTCATGTGGTGATATATAACTGGATATAGTATTATTACTTCTCATGTGGTGATATATAACTGTGTATAGTATTATTACTCCTCATGTAGTGATATATAACTGTATATAGTATTATTACTCCTCATGTGGTGATATATAACTGTATATAGTATTATTACTCCTCATGTGGTGATATATAACCGTATATAGTATTATTACTCCTCATGTGGTGATATATAACTGGATATAGTATTATTACTCCTCATGTGGTGATATATAACTGTATATAGTATTATTACTCCTCATGTGGTGATATATAACTGGATATAGTATTATTACTCCTCATGTGGTGATATATAACTGTATATAGTATTATTACTCCTCATGTGGTGATATATAACTGGATATAGTATTATTACTTCTCATGTGGTGATATATAACTGTGTATAGTATTATTACTCCTCATGTGGTGATATATAACTATGTATAGTATTATTACTCCTCATGTGGTGATATATAACTGTATATAGTATTATTACTCCTCATGTGGTGATATATAACTGTGTATAGTGTTGTTACTCCTCATGTGGTGATATATAACTGTGTATAGTATTATTACTCCTCATGTGGTGATATATAACTGGATATAGTATTATTACTCCTCATGTGGTGATATATAACTGTATATAGTATTATTACTCATGTGGTGATATATAACTGTGTATAGTATTATTACTCCTCATGTGGTGATATATAACTGTATATAGTATTATTACTCCTCCTGTGGTGATATATAGCTGGATATAGTATTATTACTCCTCATGTGGTGATATATAACTGTATATAGTATTATTCCTCCTCATGTGGTGATATATAACTGTGTATAATATTATTCCTCCTCATGTGGTGATATATAAGTGTGTATAGTATTATTACTCCTCATGTGGTGATATATAACTGCATATAGTATTATTACTCCTCATGTGGTGATATATAACTGTGTATAGTGTTGTTACTCCTCATGTGGTGATATATAACTGTATATAGTATTATTACTCCTCATGTGGTGATATATAACTGTGTATAGTGTTGTTACTCCTCATGTGGTGATATATAACTGTATATAGTATTATTACTCCTCATGTGGTGATATATAACTGTATATAGTATTATTACTCCTCATGTGGTGATATATAACTGGATATAGTATTATTACTCCTCATGTGGTCATATATAACTGGATATAGTATTATTACTCCTCATGTGGTGATATATAACTGTGTGTAGTATTATTACTCCTCATGTGGTGATATATAACTGTGTATAGTATTATTAATCCTCCTGTGGTGATATATAACTGGATATAGTATTATTACGCCTCATGTGGTGATATATAACTGGATATAGTATTATTACTCCTCATGTGGTGATATATAACTGGATATAGTATTATTACTCCTCATGTGGTGATATATAACTGGATATAGTATTATTACTTCTCATGTGGTGATATATAACTGTGTATAGTATTATTACTCCTCATGTGGTGATATATAACTGTATATAGTATTATTACTCCTCATGTGGTGATATATAACTGTGTATAGTATTATTACTCCTCATGTGGTGATATA
Source organism: Rhinoderma darwinii (assembly GCF_050947455.1). Classification (NCBI taxonomy): domain Eukaryota; kingdom Metazoa; phylum Chordata; class Amphibia; order Anura; family Rhinodermatidae; genus Rhinoderma; species Rhinoderma darwinii. Next base: position 5,909,538 of record NC_134699.1, on the reverse strand, counting down.
TAACTGTATATAGTATTATTACTCCTCATGTGGTGATATATAACTGTGTATTGTGTTGTTACTCCTCATGTGGTGATATATAACTGTATATAGTATTATTACTCCTCATGTGGTGATATATAACTGTGTATAGTGTTGTTACTCCTCATGTGGTGATATATAACTGTATATAGTATTATTACTCCTCATGTGGTGATATATAACTGTATATAGTATTATTACTCCTCATGTGGTGATATATAACTGGATATAGTATTATTACTCCTCATGTGGTGATATATAACTGTATATAGTATTATTACTCCTCATGTGGTGATATATAACTGTGTATAGTATTATTACTCCTCATGTGGTGATATATAACTGTATATAGTATTATTACTCCTCATGTGGTGATATATAACTGTGTATAGTATTATTACTCCTCATGTGGTGATATATAACTGTATATAGTATTATTACTCCTCATGTGGTGATATATAGCTGTGTATAGTATTATTACTCCTCAAGTGGTGATATATAACTGTCTATAGTATTATTACTCCTCATGTGGTGATATATAACTGTGTATAGTATTATTACTCCTCATGTGGTGATATATAACCGTATATAGTATTATTACTCCTGTGGTGATATATAACTGTGTATAGTATTATTACTCCTCATGTGGTGATATATAACTGTATATAGTATTATTACTCCTGTGGTGATATATAACTGGATATAGTATTATTACTCCTCATGTGGTGATATATAACTGTATATAGTATTATTACTCCTCATGTGGTGATATATAACTGGATATAGTATTATTACTCCTCATGTGGTGATATATAACTGGATATAGTATTATTACTCCTCATGTGGTGATATATAACAGTATATAGTATTATTACTCCTCATGTGGTGATATATAACTGTATATAGTATTATTACTCCTCATGTGGTGATATATAGCTGTATATAGTATTATTACTCCTCATGTGGTGATATATAGCTGGATAGAGTATTATTACTCCTCATGTGGTCATATATAACTGGATATAGTATTATTACTCCTCATGTGGTGATATATAACTGGATATAGTATTATTACTCCTCATGTGGTGATATATAACTGGATATAATATTATTACTCCTCATGTGGTGATATATAACTGTATATAGTATTATTCCTCATGTCGTGATATATAACTGTGTATAGTATTATTACTCCTCATGTGGTGATATATAACTGTATATAGTATTATTACTCATGTGGTGATATATAACTGTATATAGTATTATTACTCCTCATGTGGTGATATATAACTGTATATAGTATTATTCCTCCTCATGTCGTGATATATAACTGTGTATAGTATTATTAATCCTCATGTGGTGATATATAACTGTATATAGTATTATTACTCATGTGGTGATATATAACTGTATATAGTATTATTACTCCTCATGTGGTGATATATAAATGTATATAGTATTATTCCTCCTCATGTCGTGATATATAACTGTGTATAGTATTATTAATCCTCATGTGGTGATATATAACTGTATATAGTATTATTACTCATGTGGTGATATATAACTGTATATAGTATTATTACTTCTCATGTGGTGATATATAACTGGATATAGTATTATTACTTCTCATGTGGTGATATATAACTGTGTATAGTATTATTACTCCTCATGTGGTGATATATAACTGTGTATAATATTATTCCTCCTCATGTGGTGATATATAACTGTGTATAGTATTATTACTCCTCATGTGGTGATATATAACTGGATATAGTATTATTACTCCTCATGTGGTGATATATAACTGTATATAGTATTATTACTCCTCATGTGGTGATATATAACTGTGTATAGTATTATTACTCCTCATGTGGTGATATATAACTGTGTATAGTATTATTACTCCTCATGTGGTGATATATAACTGGATATAGTATTATTACTCCTCATGTGGTGATATATAACTGTGTATAGTATTATTACTCCTCATGTGGTGATATATAACTGTGTATAGTATTATTACTCCTCATGTGGTGATATATAACTGGATATAGTATTATTACTCCTCATGTGGTGATATATGACTGTGTATAGTATTATTCCTCCTCATGTGGTGATATATAACTGTGTATAGTATTATTACTCCTCATGTGGTGATATATAACTGGATATAGTATTATTACTCCTCATGTGGTGATATATAGCTGTGTATAGTATTATTACTCCTCATGTGGTGATATATAACTGTGTATAGTATTATTACTCCTCATGTGGTGATATATAACTGTGTATAGTATTATTACTCCTCATGTGGTGATATATAACTGTATATAGTATTATTACTCCTCATGTGGTGATATATAACTGTGTATAGTATTATTACTCCTCCTGTGGTGATATATAACTGGATATAGTATTATTACTCCTCATGTGGTGATATATAACTGGATATAGTATTATTACTCCTCATGTGGTGATATATAACTTTGTATAGTATTATTTCTCCTCATGTGGTGATATATAACTGTGTATAGTATTATTACTCCTCATGTGGTGATATATAGCTGGATAGAGTATTATTACTCCTCATGTGGTGATATATAACTGTATATAGTATTATTACTCCTCATGTGGTGATATATAACTGTATATAGTATTATTACTCATGTGGTGATATATAACTGTATATAGTATTATTACTCCTCATGTGGTGATATATAACTGTATATAGTATTATTCCTCCTCATGTCGTGATATATAACTGTGTATAGTATTATTAATCCTCATGTGGTGATATATAACTGTATATAGTATTATTACTCATGTGGTGATATATAACTGTATATAGTATTATTACTCCTCATGTGGTGATATATAACTGTATATAGTATTATTCCTCCTCATGTCGTGATATATAACTGTGTATAGTATTATTAATCCTCATGTGGTGATATATAACTGTATATAGTATTATTACTCATGTGGTGATATATAACTGTATATAGTATTATTACTCCTCATGTGGTGATATATAACTGGATATAGTATTATTCCTCCTCATGTCGTGATATATAACTGTGTATAGTATTATTAATCCTCATGTGGTGATATATAACTGTATATAGTATTATTACTCATGTGGTGATATATAACTGGATATAGTATTATTACTCCTCATGTGGTGATATATAACTGTGTATAGTATTATTACTCCTCATGTGGTGATATATAACTGTGTATAGTATTATTCCTCCTCATGTGGTGATATATAACTGTGTATAGTATTATTACTCCTCATGTGGTGATATATAACTGGATATAGTATTATTACTCCTCATGTGGTGATATATAGCTGTGTATAGTATTATTACTCCTCATGTGGTGATATATAACTGTGTATAGTATTATTACTCCTCATGTGGTGATATATAACTGTGTATAGTATTATTACTCCTCATGTGGTGATATATAACTGTATATAGTATTATTACTCCTCATGTGGTGATATATAACTGTGTATAGTATTATTATTCCTCCTGTGGTGATATATAACTGGATATAGTATTATTACTCCTCATGTGGTGATATATAACTGGATATAGTATTATTACTCCTCATGTGGTGATATATAACTTTGTATAGTATTATTTCTCCTCATGTGGTGATATATAACTGTGTATAGTATTATTACTCCTCATGTGGTGATATATAGCTGGATAGAGTATTATTACTCCTCATGTGGTGATATATAACTGTATATAGTATTATTACTCCTCCTGTGGTGATATATAACTGTGTATAGTAATATTACTCCTCATGTGGTGATATATAACTGGATATAGTATTATTACTCCTCATGTGGTGATATATAACTGTATATAGTATTATTACTCCTCCTGTGGTGATATATAACTGTGTATAGTATTATTACTCCTCATGTGGTGATATATAACTGGATATAGTATTATTACTCCTCATGTGGTGATATATAACTGGATATAGTATTATTACTCCTCCTGTGGTGATATATAACTGTGTATAGTATTATTACTCCTCATGTGGTGATATATAACTGGATATAGTATTATTACTCCTCATGTGGTGATATATAACTGTGTATAGTATTATTACTCCTCATGTGGTGATATATAGCTGGATATAGTATTATTACTCCTCCTGTGGTGATATATAACTGGATATAGTATTATTACTCCTCATGTGGAGATATATAACTGTGTATAGTATTATTCCTCCTCATGTGGTGATATATAACTGTGTATAGTATTATTACTCCTCATGTGGTGATATATAACTGGATATAGTATTATTACTCCTCATGTGGTGATATATAACTGGATATAGTATTATTACTCCTCATGTGGTGATATATAACTGGATATAGTATTATTACTCATGTGGTGATATATAACTGGATATAGTATTATTACTCCTCATGTGGTGATATATAACTGGATATAGTATTATTACTCCTCATGTGGTGATATATAACTGTATATAGTATTATTACTCCTCATGTGGTGATATATAACTGTATATAGTATTATTGCTCCTCATGTGGTGATATATAGCTGTGTATAGTATTATTGCTCCTCATGTGGTGATATATAACTGTATATAGTATTATTACTCCTCATGTGGTGATATATAACTGTATATAGTATTATTACTCCTCATGTGGTGATATATAGCTGTATATAGTATTATTACTCCTCCTGTGGTGATATATAACTGGATATAGTATTATTACTCCTCATATGGTGATATATAACTGCATATAGTATTATTACTCCTCATGTGGTGATATATAACTGTATATAGTATTATTACTCCTCATGTGGTGATATATAACTGTATATAGTATTATTACTCCTCATGTGGTGATATATAGCTGTATATAGTATTATTACTCCTCATGTGGTGATATATAGCTGGATATAGTATTATTACTCCTCCTGTGGTGATATATAACTGGATATAGTATTATTACTCCTCATGTGGAGATATATAACTGTGTATAGTATTATTCCTCCTCATGTGGTGATATATAACTGTGTATAGTATTATTACTCCTCATGTGGTGATATATAACTGGATATAGTATTATTACTCCTCATGTGGTGATATATAACTGGATATAGTATTATTACTCCTCATGTGGTGATATATAACTGGATATAGTATTATTACTCATGTGGTGATATATAACTGGATATAGTATTATTACTCCTCATGTGGTGATATATAACTGGATATAGTATTATTACTCCTCATGTGGTGATATATAACTGTATATAGTATTATTACTCCTCATGTGGTGATATATAACTGTATATAGTATTATTGCTCCTCATGTGGTGATATATAGCTGTGTATAGTATTATTGCTCCTCATGTGGTGATATATAACTGTATATAGTATTATTACTCCTCATGTGGTGATATATAACTGTATATAGTATTATTACTCCTCATGTGGTGATATATAGCTGTATATAGTATTATTACTCCTCCTGTGGTGATATATAACTGGATATAGTATTATTACTCCTCATATGGTGATATATAACTGCATATAGTATTATTACTCCTCATGTGGTGATATATAACTGTATATAGTATTATTACTACTCATGTGGTGATATATAACTGTATATAGTATTATTACTCCTCATGTGGTGATATATAGCTGTATATAGTATTATTACTCCTCCTGTGGTGATATATAACTGGATATAGTATTATTACTCCTCATATGGTGAGATATAACTGTGTATAGTATTATTACTCCTCGTGTGGTGATACATAACTGGATATAGTATTATTACTCCTGTGGTGATATATAACTGTGTATAGTATTATTACTTCTCATGTGGTGATATATAACTGTGTATAGTATTATTACTCCTCATGTGGTGATATATAACTGTGTATAATATTATTCCTCCTCATGTGGTGATATATAACTGTTTATAGTATTATTACTCCTCATGTGGTGATATATAACTGGATATAGTATTATTACTCCTCATGTGGTGATATATAACTGTATATATTATTATTACTCCTCATGTGGTGATATATAACTGTGTATAGTATTATTACTCCTCATGTGGTGATATATAACTGTGTATAGTATTATTACTCCTCATGTGGTGATATATAACTGGATATAGTATTATTACTCCTCATGTGGTGATATATAACTGTGTATAGTATTATTACTCCTCATGTGGTGATATATAACTGTGTATAGTATTATTACTCCTCATGTGGTGATATATAACTGGATATAGTATTATTACTCCTCATGTGGTGATATATGACTGTGTATAGTATTATTCCTCCTCATGTGGTGATATATAACTGTGTATAGTATTATTACTCCTCATGTGGTGATATATAACTGGATATAGTATTATTACTCCTCATGTGGTGATATATAGCTGTGTATAGTATTATTACTCCTCATGTGGTGATATATAACTGTGTATAGTATTATTACTCCTCATGTGGTGATATATAACTGTGTATAGTATTATTACTCCTCATGTGGTGATATATAACTGTATATAGTATTATTACTCCTCATGTGGTGATATATAACTGTGTATAGTATTATTACTCCTCCTGTGGTGATATATAACTGGACATAGTATTATTACTCCTCATGTGGTGATATATAACTGGATATAGTATTATTACTCCTCATGTGGTGATATATAACTTTGTATAGTATTATTTCTCCTCATGTGGTGATATATAACTGTGTATAGTATTATTACTCCTCATGTGGTGATATATAGCTGGATAGAGTATTATTACTTCTCATGTGGTGATATATAACTGTATATAGTATTATTACTCATGTGGTGATATATAACTGTATATAGTATTATTACTCCTCATGTGGTGATATATAACTGTATATAGTATTATTCCTCCTCATGTCGTGATATATAACTGTGTATAGTATTATTAATCCTCATGTGGTGATATATAACTGTATATAGTATTATTACTCATGTGGTGATATATAACTGTATATAGTATTATTACTCCTCATGTGGTGATATATAACTGTATATAGTATTATTCCTCCTCATGTCGTGATATATAACTGTGTATAGTATTATGAATCCTCATGTGGTGATATATAACTGTATATAGTATTATTACTCATGTGGTGATATATAACTGTATATAGTATTATTACTCCTCATGTGGTGATATATAACTGGATATAGTATTATTACTTCTCATGTGGTGATATATAACTGTGTATAGTATTATTACTCCTCATGTGGTGATATATAACTGTGTATAATATTATTCTTCCTCATGTGGTGATATATAACTGTTTATAGTATTATTACTCCTCATGTGGTGATATATAACTGGATATAGTATTATTACTCCTCATGTGGTGATATATAACTGTATATAGTATTATTACTCCTCATGTGGTGATATATAACTGTGTATAGTATTATTACTCCTCATGTGGTGATATATAACTGTGTATAGTATTATTACTCCTCATGTGGTGATATATAACTGGATATAGTATTATTACTCCTCATGTGGTGATATATAACTGTGTATAGTATTATTACTCCTCATGTGGTGATATATAACTGTGTATAGTATTATTACTCCTCATGTGGTGATATATAACTGGATATAGTATTATTACTCCTCATGTGGTGATATATGACTGTGTATAGTATTATTCCTCCTCATGTGGTGATATATAACTGTGTATAGTATTATTACTCCTCATGTGGTGATATATAACTGGATATAGTATTATTACTCCTCATGTGGTGATATATAGCTGTGTATAGTATTATTACTCCTCATGTGGTGATATATAACTGTGTATAGTATTATTACTCCTCATGTGGTGATATATAACTGTGTATAGTATTATTACTCCTCATGTGGTGATATATAACTGTATATAGTATTATTACTCCTCATGTGGTGATATATAACTGTGTATAGTATTATTACTCCTCCTGTGGTGATATATAACTGGATATAGTATTATTACTCCTCATGTGGTGATATATAACTGGATATAGTATTATTACTCCTCATGTGGTGATATATAAATTTGTATAGTATTATTTCTCCTCATGTGGTGATATATAACTGTGTATAGTATTATTACTCCTCATGTGGTGATATATAGCTGGATAGAGTATTATTACTTCTCATGTGGTGATATATAACTGTATATAGTATTATTACTCCTCATGTGGTGATATATAACTGTATATAGTATTATTACTCATGTGGTGATATATAACTGTATATAGTATTATTACTCCTCATGTGGTGATATATAACTGTATATAGTATTATTCCTCCTCATGTCGTGATATATATCTGTGTATAGTATTATTAATCCTCATGTGGTGATATATAACTGTATATAGTATTATTACTCATGTGGTGATATATAACTGTATATAGTATTATTACTCCTCATGTGGTGATATATAACTGTATATAGTATTATTCCTCCTCATGTCGTGATATATAACTGTGTATAGTATTATTAATCCTCATGTGGTGATATATAAATGTATATAGTATTATTACTCATGTGGTGATATATAACTGTATATAGTATTATTACTCCTCATGTGGTGATATATAACTGGATATAGTATTATTACTTCTCATGTGGTGATATATAACTGTGTATAGTATTATTACTCCTCATGTGGTGATATATAACTGTGTATAATATTATTCCTCCTCATGTGGTGATATATAACTGTGTATAGTATTATTACTCCTCATGTGGTGATATATAACTGGATATAGTATTATTACTCCTCATGTGGTGATATATAACTGTATATAGTATTATTACTCCTGATGTGGTGATATATAACTGTGTATAGTATTATTACTCTTCATGTGGTGATATATAACTGGATATAGTATTATTACTCCTCATGTGGTGATATATAACTGGATATAGTATTATTACTCCTCATGTGGTGATATATAACTGTGTATAGTATTATTACTCCTCATGTGGTGATATATAACTGTGTATAGTATTATTCCTCCTCATGTGGTGATATATAACTGTGTATAGTATTATTACTCCTCATGTGGTGATATATAACTGGATATAGTATTATTACTCCTCATGTGGTGATATATAGCTGTGTATAGTATTATTACTCCTCATGTGGTGATATATAACTGTGTATAGTATTATTACTCCTCATGTGGTGATATATAACTGTGTATAGTATTATTACTCCTCATGTGGTGATATATAACTGTATATAGTATTATTACTCCTCATGTGGTGATATATAACTGTGTATAGTATTATTACTCCTCCTGTGGTGATATATAACTGGATATAGTATTATTACTCCTCATGTGGTGATATATAACTGGATATAGTATTATTACTCCTCATGTGGTGATATATAACTTTGTATAGTATTATTTCTCCTCATGTGGTGATATATAACTGTGTATAGTATTATTACTCCTCATGTGGTGATATATAGCTGGATAGAGTATTATTACTCCTCATGTTGTGATATATAACTGTATATAGTATTATTACTCCTCCTGTGGTGATATATAACTGTGTATAGTAATATTACTCCTCATGTGGTGATATATAACTGGATATAGTATTATTACTCCTCATGTGGTGATATATAACTGTATATAGTATTATTACTCCTCCTGTGGTGATATATAACTGTGTATAGTATTATTACTCCTCATGTGGTGATATATAACTGGATATAGTATTATTACTCCTCATGTGGTGATATATAACTGTATATAGTATTATTACTCCTCTTGTGGTGATATATAACTGTGTATAGTATTATTACTCCTCATGTGGTGATATATAACTGGATATAGTATTATTACTCCTCATGTGGTGATATATAACTGTGTATAGTATTATTACTCCTCATGTGGTGATATATAGCTGGATATAGTATTATTACTCCTCCTGTGGTGATATATAACTGGATATAGTATTATTACTCCTCATGTGGAGATATATAACTGTGTATAGTATTATTCCTCCTCATGTGGTGATATATAACTGTGTATAGTATTATTACTCCTCATGTGGTGATATATAACTGGATATAGTATTATTACTCCTCATGTGGTGATATATAACTGGATATAGTATTATTACTCCTCATGTGGTGATATATAACTGTATATAGTATTATTACTCCTCATGTGGTGATATATAACTGGATATAGTATTATTACTTCTCATGTGGTGATATATAACTGTGTATAGTATTATTACTCCTCATGTGGTGATATATAACTATGTATAGTATTATTACTCCTCATGTGGTGATATATAACTGTATATAGTATTATTACTCCTCATGTGGTGATATATAACTGTGTATAGTGTTGTTACTCCTCATGTGGTGATATATAACTGTGTATAGTATTATTACTCCTCTTGTGGTGATATATAGCTGGATATAGTATTATTACTCCTCCTGTGGTGATATATAACTGGATATAGTATTATTACTCCTCATGTGGAGATATATAACTGTGTATAGTATTATTCCTCCTCATGTGGTGATATATAACTGTGTATAGTATTATTACTCCTCATGTGGTGATATATAACTGGATATAGTATTATTACTCCTCATGTGGTGATATATAACTGGATATAGTATTATTACTCCTCATGTGGTGATATATAACTGGATATAGTATTATTACTCATGTGGTGATATATAACTGGATATAGTATTATTACTCCTCATGTGGTGATATATAACTGGATATAGTATTATTACTCCTCATGTGGTGATATATAACTGGATATAGTATTATTACTCATGTGGTGATATATAACTGGATATAGTATTATTACTCCTCATGTGGTGATATATAACTGGATATAGTATTATTACTCCTCATGTGGTGATATATAACTGTATATAGTATTATTACTCCTCATGTGGTGATATATAACTGTATATAGTATTATTGCTCCTCATGTGGTGATATATAGCTGTGTATAGTATTATTGCTCCTCATGTGGTGATATATAACTGTATATAGTATTATTACTCCTCATGTGGTGATATATAACTGTATATAGTATTATTACTCCTCATGTGGTGATATATAGCTGTATATAGTATTATTACTCCTCCTGTGGTGATATATAACTGGATATAGTATTATTACTCCTCATATGGTGATATATAACTGTATATAGTATTATTACTCCTCATGTGGTGATATATAACTGTATATAGTATTATTACTCCTCATGTGGTGATATATAACTGTATATAGTATTATTACTCCTCATGTGGTGATATATAGCTGTATATAGTATTATTACTCCTCCTGTGGTGATATATAACTGGATATAGTATTATTACTCCTCATATGGTGAGATATAACTGTGTATAGTATTATTAATCCTCATGTGGTGATATATAACTGTATATAGTATTATTACTCATGTGGTGATATATAACTGTATATAGTATTATTACTCCTCATGTGGTGATATATAACTGGATATAGTATTATTACTCCTCATGTGGTGATATATAACTGTATATAGTATTATTCCTCCTCATGTCGTGATATATAACTGTGTATAGTATTATTAATCCTCATGTGGTGATATATAACTGTATATAGTATTATTACTCATGTGGTGATATATAACTGTATATAGTATTATTACTCCTCATGTGGTGATATATAACTGGATATAGTATTATTACTTCTCATGTGGTGATATATAACTGTGTATAGTATTATTACTCCTCATGTGGTGATATATAACTGTGTATAATATTATTCCTCCTCATGTGGTGATATATAACTGTGTATAGTATTATTACTCCTCATGTGGTGATATATAACTGGATATAGTATTATTACTCCTCATGTGGTGATATATAACTGTATATAGTATTATTACTCCTGATGTGGTGATATATAACTGTGTATAGTATTATTACTCTTCATGTGGTGATATATAACTGGATATAGTATTATTACTTCTCATGTGGTGATATATAACTGTGTATAGTATTATTACTCCTCATGTGGTGATATATAACTATGTATAGTATTATTACTCCTCATGTGGTGATATATAACTGTATATAGTATTATTACTCCTCATGTGGTGATATATAACTGTGTATAGTGTTGTTACTCCTCATGTGGTGATATATAACTGTGTATAGTATTATTACTCCTCATGTGGTGATATATAGCTGGATATAGTATTATTACTCCTCCTGTGGTGATATATAACTGGATATAGTATTATTACTCCTCATGTGGAGATATATAACTGTGTATAGTATTATTCCTCCTCATGTGGTGATATATAACTGTGTATAGTATTATTACTCCTCATGTGGTGATATATAACTGGATATAGTATTATTACTCATGTGGTGATATATAACTGGATATAGTATTATTACTCCTCATGTGGTGATATATAACTGGATATAGTATTATTACTCCTCATGTGGTGATATATAACTGGATATAGTATTATTACTCATGTGGTGATATATAACTGGATATAGTATTATTACTCCTCATGTGGTGATATATAACTGGATATAGTATTATTACTCCTCATGTGGTGATATATAACTGGATATAGTATTATTACTCCTCATGTGGTGATATATAACTGGATATAGTATTATTACTCCTCATGTGGTGATATATAACTGTATATAGTATTATTACTCCTCATGTGGTGATATATAACTGGATATAGTATTATTACTTCTCATGTGGTGATATATAACTGTGTATAGTATTATTACTCCTCAGGTGGTGATATATAACTATGTATAGTATTATTACTCCTCATGTGGTGATATATAACTGTATATAGTATTATTACTCCTCATGTGGTGATATATAACTGTGTATAGTGTTGTTACTCCTCATGTGGTGATATATAACTGTGTATAGTATTATTACTCCTCATGTGGTGATATATAGCTGGATATAGTATTATTACTCCTCCTGTGGTGATATATAACTGGATATAGTATTATTACTCCTCATGTGGAGATATATAACTGTGTATAGTATTATTCCTCCTCATGTGGTGATATATAACTGTGTATAGTATTATTACTCCTCATGTGGTGATATATAACTGGATATAGTATTATTACTCCTCATGTGGTGATATATAACTGGATATAGTATTATTACTCCTCATGTGGTGATATATAACTGGATATAGTATTATTACTCATGTGGTGATATATAACTGGATATAGTATTATTACTCCTCATGTGGTGATATATAACTGGATATAGTATTATTACTCCTCATGTGGTGATATATAACTGTATATAGTATTATTACTCCTCATGTGGTGATATATAACTGTATATAGTATTATTGCTCCTCATGTGGTGATATATAGCTGTGTATAGTATTATTGCTCCTCCTGTGGTGATATTTAACTGGATATAGTATTATTACTCCTCATGTGGAGATATATAACTGTGTATAGTATTATTCCTCCTCATGTGGTGATATATAACTGTGTATAGTATTATTACTCCTCATGTGGTGATATATAACTGGATATAGTATTATTACTCCTCATGTGGTGATATATAACTGGATATAGTATTATTACTCCTCATGTGGTGATATATAACTGGATATAGTATTATTACTCATGTGGTGATATATAACTGGATATAGTATTATTACTCCTCATGTGGTGATATATAACTGGATATAGTATTATTACTCCTCATGTGGTGATATATAACTGTATATAGTATTATTACTCCTCATGTGGTGATATATAACTGTATATAGTATTATTGCTCCTCATGTGGTGATATATAGCTGTGTATAGTATTATTGCTCCTCATGTGGTGATATATAACTGTATATAGTATTATTACTCCTCATGTGGTGATATATAACTGTATATAGTATTATTACTCCTCATGTGGTGATATATAGCTGTATATAGTATTATTACTCCTCCTGTGGTGATATATAACTGGATATAGTATTATTACTCCTCATATGGTGATATATAACTGTATATAGTATTATTACTCCTCATGTGGTGATATATAACTGTATATAGTATTATTACTCCTCATGTGGTGATATATAACTGTATATAGTATTATTACTCCTCATGTGGTGATATATAGCTGTATATAGTATTATTACTCCTCCTGTGGTGATATATAACTGGATATAGTATTATTACTCCTCATATGGTGAGATATAACTGTGTATAGTATTATTACTCCTCGTGTGGTGATACATAACTGGATATAGTATTATTACTCCTGTGGTGATATATAACTGTGTATAGTATTATTACTCATGTGGTGATATATAACTGTGTATAGTATTATTACTCCTCATGTGGTGATATATAACTGTGTATAATATTATTCCTCCTCATGTGGTGATATATAACTGTGTATAGTATTATTACTCCTCATGTGGTGATATATAACTGGATATAGTATTATTACTCCTCATGTGGTGATATATAACTGGATATAGTATTATTACTCCTGTGGTGATATATAACTGTGTATAGTATTATTACTCCTCATGTGGTGATATATAACTGTATATAGTATTATTACTCCTCATGTGGTGATATATAACTGTGTATAGTATTATTACTCCTCATATGGTGATATATAACTGTATATAGTATTATTACTCCTCATGTGGTGATATATAACTGTGTATAGTATTATTACTCCTCATGTGGTGATATATAACTGGATATAGTATTATTACTCCTGTGGTGATATATAACTGTGTATAGTATTATTACTCCTCATGTGGTGATATATAACTGTATATAGTATTATTACTCCTCATGTGGTGATATATAACTGTATATAGTATTATTACTCCTCATGTGGTGATATATAGCTGTGTATAGTATTATTACTCCTCATGTGGTGATATATAACTGTATATAGTATTATTCCTCCTCATGTGGTGATATATAACTGTGTATAATATTATTCCTCCTCATGTGGTGATATATAACTGTGTATAGTATTATTACTCCTCATGTGGTGATATATAACTGTATATAGTATTATTACTCCTCATGCGGTGATATATAGCTGTATATAGTATTATTACTTCTCATGTGGTGATATATAACTGTATATAGTATTATTACTCCTCATGTGGTGATATATAACTGTATATAGTATTATTACTCCTCATGCGGTGATATATAGCTGTATATAGTATTATTACTCCTCATGTGGTGATATATAGCTGGATAGAGTATTATTACTCCTCATGTGGTCATATATAACTGGATATAGTATTATTACTCCTCATGTGGTCATATATAACTGGATATAGTATTATTACTCCTCATGTGGTGATATATAACTGGATATAATATTATTACTCCTCATGTGGTGATATATAACTGTATATAGTATTATTACTCCTCATGTGGTGATATATAACTGTATATAGTATTATTACTCATGTGGTGATATATAACTGTATATAGTATTATTACTCCTCATGTGGTGATATATAACTGGATATAGTATTATTACTTCTCATGTGGTGATATATAACTGTGTATAGTATTATTACTCCTCATGTGGTGATATATAACTGGATATAGTATTATTACTCCTCATGTGGTGATATATAGCTGTGTATAGTATTATTACTCCTCATGTGGTGATATATAGCTGTGTATAGTATTATTACTCCTCATGTGGTGATATATAACTGTATATAGTATTATTCCTCCTCATGTGGTGATATATAACTGTGTATAATATTATTCCTCCTCATGTGGTGATATATAACTGTGTATAGTATTATTACTTCTCATGTGGTGATATATAACTGTATATAGTATTATTACTCCTCATGTGGTGATATATAACTGTATATAGTATTACTACTCCTCATGTGGTGATATATAACTGTGTATAGTATTATTACTCCTCATGTGGTGATATATAACTGTATATAGTATTATTACTCCTCATGTGGTGATATATAACTGGATATAGTATTATTACTCCTCATGTGGTGATATATAACTGTGTATAATATTATTACTCCTCATGTGGTGATATATAGCTGGATATAGTATTATTACTCCTCATGTGGTGATATATAACTGGATATAGTATTATTACTCCTCATGTGGTGATATATAACTGTATATAGTATTATTACTCCTCATGTGGTGATATATAACTGTGTATAGTATTATTACTCCTCATGTGGTGATATATAACTGTATATAGTATTATTACTCCTCATGTGGTGATATATAACTGGATATAGTATTATTACTCCTGTGGTGATATATAACTGTGTATAATATTATTACTCCTCATGTGGTGATATATAACTGTGTATAATATTATTACTCCTCATGTGGTGATATATAGCTGGATATAGTATTATTACTCCTCATGTGGTGATATATAACTGTATATAGTATTATTACTCCTCATGTGGTGATATATAACTGGATATAGTATTATTACTCCTCATGTGGTGATATATAACTGGATATAGTATTATTACTCCTCATGTGGTGATATATAACTGTATATAGTATTATTACTCCTCATGTGGTGATATATAACTATGTATAGTATTATTACTCCTCATGTGGTGATATATAACTGTATATAGTATTATTACTCCTCATGTGGTGATATATAACTGTGTATAGTGTTGTTACTCCTCATGTGGTGATATATAACTGTGTATAGTATTATTACTCCTCATGTGGTGATATATAGCTGGATATAGTATTATTACTCCTCCTGTGGTGATATATAACTGGATATAGTATTATTACTCCTCATGTGGAGATATATAACTGTGTATAGTATTATTCCTCCTCATGTGGTGATATATAACTGTGTATAGTATTATTACTCCTCATGTGGTGATATATAACTGGATATAGTATTATTACTCATGTGGTGATATATAACTGGATATAGTATTATTACTCCTCATGTGGTGATATATAACTGGATATAGTATTATTACTCCTCATGTGGTGATATATAACTGGATATAGTATTATTACTCATGTGGTGATATATAACTGGATATAGTATTATTACTCCTCATGTGGTGATATATAACTGGATATAGTATTATTACTCCTCATGTGGTGATATATAACTGGATATAGTATTATTACTCCTCATGTGGTGATATATAACTGGATATAGTATTATTACTCCTCATGTGGTGATATATAACTGTATATAGTATTATTACTCCTCATGTGGTGATATATAACTGGATATAGTATTATTACTTCTCATGTGGTGATATATAACTGTGTATAGTATTATTACTCCTCATGTGGTGATATATAACTATGTATAGTATTATTACTCCTCATGTGGTGATATATAACTGTATATAGTATTATTACTCCTCATGTGGTGATATATAACTGTGTATAGTGTTGTTACTCCTCATGTGGTGATATATAACTGTGTATAGTATTATTACTCCTCATGTGGTGATATATAGCTGGATATAGTATTATTACTCCTCCTGTGGTGATATATAACTGGATATAGTATTATTACTCCTCATGTGGAGATATATAACTGTGTATAGTATTATTCCTCCTCATGTGGTGATATATAACTGTGTATAGTATTATTACTCCTCATGTGGTGATATATAACTGGATATAGTATTATTACTCCTCATGTGGTGATATATAACTGGATATAGTATTATTACTCCTCATGTGGTGATATATAACTGGATATAGTATTATTACTCATGTGGTGATATATAACTGGATATAGTATTATTACTCCTCATGTGGTGATATATAACTGGATATAGTATTATTACTCCTCATGTGGTGATATATAACTGTATATAGTATTATTACTCCTCATGTGGTGATATATAACTGTATATAGTATTATTGCTCCTCATGTGGTGATATATAGCTGTGTATAGTATTATTGCTCCTCCTGTGGTGATATTTAACTGGATATAGTATTATTACTCCTCATGTGGAGATATATAACTGTGTATAGTATTATTCCTCCTCATGTGGTGATATATAACTGTGTATAGTATTATTACTCCTCATGTGGTGATATATAACTGGATATAGTATTATTACTCCTCATGTGGTGATATATAACTGGATATAGTATTATTACTCCTCATGTGGTGATATATAACTGGATATAGTATTATTACTCATGTGGTGATATATAACTGGATATAGTATTATTACTCCTCATGTGGTGATATATAACTGGATATAGTATTATTACTCCTCATGTGGTGATATATAACTGTATATAGTATTATTACTCCTCATGTGGTGATATATAACTGTATATAGTATTATTGCTCCTCATGTGGTGATATATAGCTGTGTATAGTATTATTGCTCCTCATGTGGTGATATATAACTGTATATAGTATTATTACTCCTCATGTGGTGATATATAACTGTATATAGTATTATTACTCCTCATGTGGTGATATATAGCTGTATATAGTATTATTACTCCTCCTGTGGTGATATATAACTGGATATAGTATTATTACTCCTCATATGGTGATATATAACTGTATATAGTATTATTACTCCTCATGTGGTGATATATAACTGTATATAGTATTATTACTCCTCATGTGGTGATATATAACTGTATATAGTATTATTACTCCTCATGTGGTGATATATAGCTGTATATAGTATTATTACTCCTCCTGTGGTGATATATAACTGGATATAGTATTATTACTCCTCATATGGTGAGATATAACTGTGTATAGTATTATTACTCCTCGTGTGGTGATACATAACTGGATATAGTATTATTACTCCTGTGGTGATATATAACTGTGTATAGTATTATTACTCATGTGGTGATATATAACTGTGTATAGTATTATTACTCCTCATGTGGTGATATATAACTGTGTATAATATTATTCCTCCTCATGTGGTGATATATAACTGTGTATAGTATTATTACTCCTCATGTGGTGATATATAACTGGATATAGTATTATTACTCCTCATGTGGTGATATATAACTGGATATAGTATTATTACTCCTGTGGTGATATATAACTGTGTATAGTATTATTACTCCTCATGTGGTGATATATAACTGTATATAGTATTATTACTCCTCATGTGGTGATATATAACTGTGTATAGTATTATTACTCCTCATATGGTGATATATAACTGTATATAGTATTATTACTCCTCATGTGGTGATATATAACTGTGTATAGTATTATTACTCCTCATGTGGTGATATATAACTGGATATAGTATTATTACTCCTGTGGTGATATATAACTGTGTATAGTATTATTACTCCTCATGTGGTGATATATAACTGTATATAGTATTATTACTCCTCATGTGGTGATATATAACTGTATATAGTATTATTACTCCTCATGTGGTGATATATAGCTGTGTATAGTATTATTACTCCTCATGTGGTGATATATAACTGTATATAGTATTATTCCTCCTCATGTGGTGATATATAACTGTGTATAATATTATTCCTCCTCATGTGGTGATATATAACTGTGTATAGTATTATTACTCCTCATGTGGTGATATATAACTGTATATAGTATTATTACTCCTCATGCGGTGATATATAGCTGTATATAGTATTATTACTTCTCATGTGGTGATATATAACTGTATATAGTATTATTACTCCTCATGTGGTGATATATAACTGTATATAGTATTATTACTCCTCATGCGGTGATATATAGCTGTATATAGTATTATTACTCCTCATGTGGTGATATATAGCTGGATAGAGTATTATTACTCCTCATGTGGTCATATATAACTGGATATAGTATTATTACTCCTCATGTGGTCATATATAACTGGATATAGTATTATTACTCCTCATGTGGTGATATATAACTGGATATAATATTATTACTCCTCATGTGGTGATATATAACTGTATATAGTATTATTACTCCTCATGTGGTGATATATAACTGTATATAGTATTATTACTCATGTGGTGATATATAACTGTATATAGTATTATTACTCCTCATGTGGTGATATATAACTGGATATAGTATTATTACTTCTCATGTGGTGATATATAACTGTGTATAGTATTATTACTCCTCATGTGGTGATATATAACTGGATATAGTATTATTACTCCTCATGTGGTGATATATAGCTGTGTATAGTATTATTACTCCTCATGTGGTGATATATAGCTGTGTATAGTATTATTACTCCTCATGTGGTGATATATAACTGTATATAGTATTATTCCTCCTCATGTGGTGATATATAACTGTGTATAATATTATTCCTCCTCATGTGGTGATATATAACTGTGTATAGTATTATTACTTCTCATGTGGTGATATATAACTGTATATAGTATTATTACTCCTCATGTGGTGATATATAACTGTATATAGTATTACTACTCCTCATGTGGTGATATATAACTGTGTATAGTATTATTACTCCTCATGTGGTGATATATAACTGTATATAGTATTATTACTCCTCATGTGGTGATATATAACTGGATATAGTATTATTACTCCTCATGTGGTGATATATAACTGTGTATAATATTATTACTCCTCATGTGGTGATATATAGCTGGATATAGTATTATTACTCCTCATGTGGTGATATATAACTGGATATAGTATTATTACTCCTCATGTGGTGATATATAACTGTATATAGTATTATTACTCCTCATGTGGTGATATATAACTGTGTATAGTATTATTACTCCTCATGTGGTGATATATAACTGTATATAGTATTATTACTCCTCATGTGGTGATATATAACTGGATATAGTATTATTACTCCTGTGGTGATATATAACTGTGTATAATATTATTACTCCTCATGTGGTGATATATAACTGTGTATAGTATTATTACTCCTCATGTGGTGATATATAACTGTGTATAGTATTATTACTCCTCATGTGGTGATATATAACTGGATATAGTATTATTACTCCTCATGTGGTGATATATAACTGTATATAGTATTATTACTCCTCATGTGGTGATATATAACTGTATATAGTATTATTACTCCTCATGTGGTGATATATAGCTGTATATAGTATTATTACTCCTCCTGTGGTGATATATAACTGGATATAGTATTATTACTCCTCATATGGTGATATATAACTGTATATAGTATTATTACTCCTCATGTGGTGATATATAACTGTATATAGTATTATTACTCCTCATGTGGTGATATATAACTGTATATAGTATTATTACTCCTCATGTGGTGATATATAGCTGTATATAGTATTATTACTCCTCCTGTGGTGATATATAACTGGATATAGTATTATTACTCCTCATATGGTGAGATATAACTGTGTATAGTATTATTACTCCTCGTGTGGTGATACATAACTGTATATAGTATTATTACTCCTGTGGTGATATATAACTGTGTATAGTATTATTACTCATGTGGTGATATATAACTGTGTATAGTATTATTACTCCTCATGTGGTGATATATAACTGTGTATAATATTATTCCTCCTCATGTGGTGATATATAACTGTGTATAGTATTATTACTCCTCATGTGGTGATATATAACTGGATATACTATTATTACTCCTCATGTGGTGATATATAACTGGATATAGTATTATTACTCCTGTGGTGATATATAACTGTGTATAGTATTATTACTCCTCATGTGGTGATATATAACTGTATATAGTATTATTACTCCTCATGTGGTGATATATAACTGTGTATAGTATTATTACTCCTCATATGGTGATATATAACTGTATATAGTATTATTACTCCTCATGTGGTGATATATAACTGTGTATAGTATTATTACTCCTCATGTGGTGATATATAACTGGATATAGTATTATTACTCCTGTGGTGATATATAACTGTGTATAGTATTATTACTCCTCATGTGGTGATATATAACTGTATATAGTATTATTACTCCTCATGTGGTGATATATAACTGTATATAGTATTATTACTCCTCATGTGGTGATATATAGCTGTGTATAGTATTATTACTCCTCATGTGGTGATATATAACTGTGTATAGTATTATTACTCCTCATGTGGTGATATATAACTGGATATAGTATTATTACTCCTGTGGTGATATATAACTGTGTATAGTATTATTCCTCCTCATGTGGTGATATATAACTGTGTATAATATTATTCCTCCTCATGTGGTGATATATAACTGTGTATAGTATTATTACTCCTCATGTGGTGATATATAACTGTATATAGTATTATTACTCCTCATGCGGTGATATATAGCTGTATATAGTATTATTACTTCTCATGTGGTGATATATAACTGTATATAGTATTATTACTCCTCATGTGGTGATATATAACTGTATATAGTATTATTACTCCTCATGCGGTGATATATAGCTGTATATAGTATTATTACTCCTCATGTGGTGATATATAGCTGGATAGAGTATTATTACTCCTCATGTGGTCATATATAACTGGATATAGTATTATTACTCCTCATGTGGTGATATATAACTGGATATAGTATTATTACTCCTCATGTGGTGATATATAACTGGATATAATATTATTTCTCCTCATGTGGTGATATATAACTGGATATAGTATTATTTCTCCTCATGTCGTGATATATAACTGTGTATAGTATTATTACTCCTCATGTGGTAATATATAACTGGATATAGTATTATTACTCCTCATGTGGTGATATATAGCTGTGTATAGTATTATTACTCCTCATGTGGTGATATATAGCTGTGTATAGTATTATTACTCCTCATGTGGTGATATATAACTGTATATAGTATTATTCCTCCTCATGTGGTGATATATAACTGTGTATAATATTATTCCTCCTCATGTGGTGATATATAACTGTGTATAGTATTATTACTTCTCATGTGGTGATATATAACTGTATATAGTATTATTACTCCTCATGTGGTGATATATAACTGTATATAGTATTATTACTCCTCATGTGGTGATATATAACTGTGTATAGTATTATTACTCCTCATGTGGTGATATATAACTGTATATAGTATTATTACTCCTCATGTGGTGATATATAACTGGATATAGTATTATTACTCCTCATGTGGTGATATATAACTGTGTATAATATTATTACTCCTCATGTGGTGATATATAGCTGGATATAGTATTATTACTCCTCATGTGGTGATATATAACTGGATATAGTATTATTACTCCTCATGTGGTGATAATATAACTGTATATAGTATTATTACTCCTCATGTGGTGATATATAACTGTGTATAGTATTATTACTCCTCATGTGGTGATATATAACTGTATATAGTATTATTACTCCTCATGTGGTGATATATAACTGGATATAGTATTATTACTCCTGTGGTGATATATAACTGTGTATAATATTATTACTCCTCATGTGGTGATATATAACTGTGTATAGTATTATTACTCCTCATGTGGTGATATATAACTGTGTATAGTATTATTACTCCTCATGTGGTGATATATAACTGGATATAGTATTATTACTCCTCATGTGGTGATATATAACTGTGTATAGTATTATTACTCCTCATGTGGTGATATATAACTGGATATAGTATTATTACTCCTCATGTGGTGATATATAACTGGATATAATATTATTACTCTTCATGTGGTGATATATAACTGTATATAGTATTATTTCTCCTCATGTCGTGATATATAACTGTGTATAGTATTATTACTCCTCATGTGGTGATATATAACTGTATATAGTATTATTACTCATGTGGTGATATATAACTGTATATAGTATTATTACTCCTCCTGTGGTGATATATAACTGTGTATAGTATTATTACTCCTCATGTGGTGATATATAACTGGATATAGTATTATTACTCCTCATGTGGTGATATATAACTGTATATAGTATTATTACTCCTCCTGTGGTGATATATAACTGTGTATAGTATTATTACTCCTCATGTGGTGATATATAACTGGATATAGTATTATTACTCCTCATGTGGTGATATATAACTGTGTATAGTATTATTACTCCTCATGTGGTGATATATAGCTGGATATAGTATTATTACTCCTCCTGTGGTGATATATAACTGGATATAGTATTATTACTCCTCATGTGGAGATATATAACTGTGTATAGTATTATTCCTCCTCATGTGGTGATATATAACTGTGTATAGTATTATTACTCCTCATGTGGTGATATATAACTGGATATAGTATTATTACTCCTCATGTGGTGATATATAACTGGATATAGTATTATTACTCCTCATGTGGTGATATATAACTGGATATAGTATTATTACTCATGTGGTGATATATAACTGGATATAGTATTATTACTCCTCATGTGGTGATATATAACTGGATATAGTATTATTACTCCTAATGTTGTGATATATAACTGTATATAGTATTATTACTCCTCATGTGGTGATATATAACTGTATATAGTATTATTGCACCTCATGTGGTGATATATAGCTGTGTATAGTATTATTACTCCTCATGTGGTGATAATATAACTGTATATAGTATTATTACTCCTCATGTGGTGATATATAACTGTGTATAGTATTATTACTCCTCATGTGGTGATATATAACTGTATATAGTATTATTACTCCTCATGTGGTGATATATAACTGGATATAGTATTATTACTCCTGTGGTGATATATAACTGTGTATAATATTATTACTCCTCATGTGGTGATATATAACTGTGTATAGTATTATTACTCCTCATGTGGTGATATATAACTGTGTATAGTATTATTACTCCTCATGTGGTGATATATAACTGGATATAGTATTATTACTCCTCATGTGGTGATATATAACTGTGTATAGTATTATTACTCCTCATGTGGTGATATATAACTGGATATAGTATTATTACTCCTCATGTGGTGATATATAACTGGATATAATATTATTACTCTTCATGTGGTGATATATAACTGTATATAGTATTATTTCTCCTCATGTCGTGATATATAACTGTGTATAGTATTATTACTCCTCATGTGGTGATATATAACTGTATATAGTATTATTACTCATGTGGTGATATATAACTGTATATAGTATTATTACTCCTCCTGTGGTGATATATAACTGTGTATAGTATTATTACTCCTCATGTGGTGATATATAACTGGATATAGTATTATTACTCCTCATGTGGTGATATATAACTGTATATAGTATTATTACTCCTCCTGTGGTGATATATAACTGTGTATAGTATTATTACTCCTCATGTGGTGATATATAACTGGATATAGTATTATTACTCCTCATGTGGTGATATATAACTGTGTATAGTATTATTACTCCTCATGTGGTGATATATAGCTGGATATAGTATTATTACTCCTCCTGTGGTGATATATAACTGGATATAGTATTATTACTCCTCATGTGGAGATATATAACTGTGTATAGTATTATTCCTCCTCATGTGGTGATATATAACTGTGTATAGTATTATTACTCCTCATGTGGTGATATATAACTGGATATAGTATTATTACTCCTCATGTGGTGATATATAACTGGATATAGTATTATTACTCCTCATGTGGTGATATATAACTGGATATAGTATTATTACTCATGTGGTGATATATAACTGGATATAGTATTATTACTCCTCATGTGGTGATATATAACTGGATATAGTATTATTACTCCTAATGTTGTGATATATAACTGTATATAGTATTATTACTCCTCATGTGGTGATATATAACTGTATATAGTATTATTGCACCTCATGTGGTGATATATAGCTGTGTATAGTATTATTGCTCCTCATGTGGTGATATATAACTGTATATAGTATTATTACTCCTCATGTGGTGATATATAACTGTATATAGTATTATTACTCCTCATGTGGTGATATATAGCTGTATATAGTATTATTACTCCTCCTGTGGTGATATATAACTGGATATAGTATTATTACTCCTCATATGGTGATATATAACTGTATATAGTATTATTACTCCTCATGTGGTGATATATAACTGTATATAGTATTATTACTCCTCATGTGGTGATATATAACTGTATATAGTATTATTACTCCTCATGTGGTGATATATAGCTGTATATAGTATTATTACTCCTCCTGTGGTGATATATAACTGGATATAGTATTATTACTCCTCATATGGTGAGATATAACTGTGTATAGTATTATTACTCCTCGTGTGGTGATACATAACTGGATATAGTATTATTACTCCTGTGGTGATATATAACTGTGTATAGTATTATTACTCATGTGGTGATATATAACTGTGTATAGTATTATTACTCCTCATGTGGTGATATATAACTGTGTATAATATTATTCCTCCTCATGTGGTGATATATAACTGTGTATAGTATTATTACTCCTCATGTGGTGATATATAACTGGATATAGTATTATTACTCCTCATGTGGTGATATATAACTGGATATAGTATTATTACTCCTGTGGTGATATATAACTGTGTATAGTATTATTACTCCTCATGTGGTGATATATAACTGTATATAGTATTATTACTCCTCATGTGGTGATATATAACTGTGTATAGTATTATTACTCCTCATATGGTGATATATAACTGTATATAGTATTATTACTCCTCATGTGGTGATATATAACTGTGTATAGTATTATTACTCCTCATGTGGTGATATATAACTGGATATAGTATTATTACTCCTGTGGTGATATATAACTGTGTATAGTATTATTACTCCTCATGTGGTGATATATAACTGTATATAGTATTATTACTCCTCATGTGGTGATATATAACTGTATATAGTATTATTACTCCTCATGTGGTGATATATAGCTGTGTATAGTATTATTACTCCTCATGTGGTGATATATAACTGTATATAGTATTATTCCTCCTCATGTGGTGATATATAACTGTGTATAATATTATTCCTCCTCATGTGGTGATATATAACTGTGTATAGTATTATTACTCCTCATGTGGTGATATATAACTGTATATAGTATTATTACTCCTCATGCGGTGATATATAGCTGTATATAGTATTATTACTTCTCATGTGGTGATATATAACTGTATATAGTATTATTACTCCTCATGTGGTGATATATAACTGTATATAGTATTATTACTCCTCATGCGGTGATATATAGCTGTATATAGTATTATTACTCCTCATGTGGTGATATATAGCTGGATAGAGTATTATTACTCCTCATGTGGTCATATATAACTGGATATAGTATTATTACTCCTCATGTGGTGATATATAACTGGATATAGTATTATTACTCCTCATGTGGTGATATATAACTGGATATAATATTATTACTCCTCATGTGGTGATATATAACTGTATATAGTATTATTTCTCCTCATGTCGTGATATATAACTGTGTATAGTATTATTACTCCTCATGTGGTGATATATAACTGTATATAGTATTATTACTCATGTGGAGATATATAACTGTATATAGTATTATTACTCCTCATGTGGTGATATATAACTGGATATAGTATTATTACTTCTCATGTGGTGATATATAACTGTGTATAGTATTATTACTCCTCATGTGGTGATATATAACTGGATATAGTATTATTACACCTCATGTGGTGATATATAGCTGTGTATAGTATTATTACTCCTCATGTGGTGATATATAGCTGTGTATAGTATTATTACTCCTCATGTGGTGATATATAACTGTATATAGTATTATTCCTCCTCATGTGGTGATATATAACTGTGTATAATATTATTCCTCCTCATGTGGTGATATATAACTGTGTATAGTATTATTACTTCTCATGTGGTGATATATAACTGTATATAGTATTATTACTCCTCATGTGGTGATATATAACTGTATATAGTATTATTACTCCTCATGTGGTGATATATAACTGTGTATAGTATTATTACTCCTCATGTGGTGATATATAACTGTATATAGTATTATTACTCCTCATGTGGTGATATATAACTGGATATAGTATTATTACTCCTCATGTGGTGATATATAACTGTATATAGTATTATTACTCCTCATGTGGTGATATATAACTGTGTATAATATTATTACTCCTCATGTGGTGATATATAGCTGGATATAGTATTATTACTCCTCATGTGGTGATATATAACTGGATATAGTATTATTACTCCTCATGTGGTGATATATAACTGTATATAGTATTATTACTCCTCATGTGGTGATATATAACTGTGTATAGTATTATTACTCCTCATGTGGTGATATATAACTGTATATAGTATTATTACTCCTCATGTGGTGATATATAACTGGATATAGTATTATTACTCCTGTGGTGATATATAACTGTGTATAATATTATTACTCCTCATGTGGTGATATATAACTGTGTATAGTATTATTACTCCTCATGTGGTGATATATAACTGTGTATAGTATTATTACTCCTCATGTGGTGATATATAACTGGATATAGTATTATTACTCCTCATGTGGTGATATATAACTGTGTATAGTATTATTACTCCTCATGTGGTGATATATAACTGGATATAGTATTATTACTCCTCATGTGGTGATATATAACTGGATATAATATTATTACTCTTCATGTGGTGATATATAACTGTATATAGTATTATTTCTCCTCATGTCGTGATATATAACTGTGTATAGTATTATTACTCCTCATGTGGTGATATATAACTGTATATAGTATTATTACTCATGTGGTGATATATAACTGTGTATAGTATTATTACTCCTCATGTGGTGATATATAACTGTATATAGTATTATTACTCATGTGGTGATATATAACTGTATATAGTATTATTACTCCTCCTGTGGTGATATATAACTGGATATAGTATTATTACTCCTGTGGTTATATATAACTGTGTATAGTATTATTACTCCTCATGTGGTGATATATAACTGTGTATAGTATTATTCCTCCTCATGTGGTGATATATAGCTGGATATAGTATTATTACTCCTCATGTGGTGATATATAACTGTATATAGTATTATTACTCCCCATGTGGTGATATATAACTGTGTATAGTATTATTACTCCTCATGTGGTGATATATAACTGTATATAGTATTATTACTCCTCATGTGGTGATATATAACTGGATATAGTATTATTACTCCTCATGTGGTGATATATAACTGTATATAGTATTATTACTCCTCCTGTGGTGATATATAACTGTATATAGTATTATTACTCCTCATGTGGTGATATATAACTGGATATAGTATTATTACTCCTCATGTGGTGATATATAGCTGGATATAGTATTATTACTCCTCATGTGGTGATATATAACTGTGTATAGTATTATTACTCCTCCTGTGGTGATATATAACTGGATATAGTATTATTACTCCTCATGTGGTGATATATAACTGTATATAGTATTATTACTCCTCATGTGGTGATATATAACTGTATATAGTATTATTACTCCTCATGTGGTGATATATAACTGTGTATAGTATTATTACTCCTCATGTGGTGATATATAACTGGATATAGTATTATTACTCCTCATGTGGTGATATATAACTGTGTATAGTATTATTACTCCTCATGTGGTGATATATAACTGGATATAGTATTATTACTCCTCATGTGGTGATATATAACTGTGTATAGTATTATTACTCCTCATGTGGTGATATATAACTGTATATAGTATTATTACTCCTCATGTGGTGATATATAACTGTATATAGTATTATTACTCCTCATGTGGTGATATATAACTGTATATAGTATTATTACTCCTCATGTGGTGATATATAACTGTGTATAGTATTATTACTCCTCATGTGGTGATATATAACTGGATATAGTATTATTACTCCTCATGTGGTGATATATAGCTGAATATAGTATTATTACTCCTCATGTGGTGATATATAACTGTATATAGTATTATTCCTCCTCATGTGGTGATATATAACTGTATATAGTATTATTACTCCTCATGTGGTGATATATAACTGGATATAGTATTATTACTCCTCATGTGGTCATATATAACTGTGTATAGTATTATTACTCCTCATGTGGTGATATATAGCTGAATATAGTATTATTACTCCTCATGTGGTGATATATAACTGTGTATAGTATTATTACTCCTCATGTGGTGATATATAACTGTATATAGTATTATTCCTCCTCATGTGGTGATATATAGCTGTATATAGTATTATTACTCCTCATGTGGTGATATATAACTGTATATAGTATTATTACTCCTCATGTGGTGATATATAACTGTGTATAGTATTATTACTCCTCATGTGGTGATATATAACTGGATATAGTATTATTACTCCTCATGTGGTGATATATAACTGTGTATAGTATTATTACTCCTCATGTGGTGATATATAACTGTGTATAGTGTTGTTACTCCTCATGTGGTGATATATAACTGTATATAGTATTATTACTCCTCATGTGGTGATATATAACTGTGTATAGTATTATTACTCCTCATGTGGTGATATATAACTGTATATAGTATTATTACTCCTCATGTGGTGATATATAA
This sequence comes from Rhinoderma darwinii, assembly GCF_050947455.1. Classification (NCBI taxonomy): domain Eukaryota; kingdom Metazoa; phylum Chordata; class Amphibia; order Anura; family Rhinodermatidae; genus Rhinoderma; species Rhinoderma darwinii. The sequence continues at coordinate 5,878,682 of NC_134699.1, read as the reverse complement.
CTGTGTATAGTATTATTACTCCTCATGTGGTGATATATAACTGTATATAGTATTATTACTCCTCATGTGGTGATATATAACTGGATATAGTATTATTACTCCTCATGTGGTGATATATAACTGTGTATAGTATTATTACTCCTCATGTGGTGATATATAACTGTATATAGTATTATTACTCCTCATGTGGTGATATATAGCTGTATATAGTATTATTACTCCTCATGTGGTGATATATAACTGGATATAGTATTATTACTCCTCATGTGGTGATATATAACTGGATATAGTATTATTACTCCTCATGTGGTGATATATAACTGGATATAGTATTATTACTCCTCATGTGGTGATATATAGCTGGATAGAGTATTATTACTCCTCCTGTGGTGATATATAACTGTATATAGTATTATTACTCCTCATGTGGTGATATATAACTGTGTATAGTATTATTACTCCTCATGTGGTGATATATAACTGTGTATAGTATTATTACTCCTCATGTGGTGATATATAACTGTATATAGTATTATTACTCCTCATGTGGTGATATATAGCTGTATATAGTATTATTACTCCTCATGTGGTGATATATAACTGGATATAGTATTATTACTCCTCATGTGGTGATATATAACTGGATATAGTATTATTACTCCTCATGTGGTGATATATAACTGGATATAGTATTATTACTCCTCATGTGGTGATATATAGCTGGATAGAGTATTATTACTCCTCCTGTGGTGATATATAACTGTATATAGTATTATTACTCCTCATGTGGTGATATATAACTGTGTATAGTATTATTACTCCTCATGTGGTGATATATAACTGTGTATAGTATTATTACTCCTCATGTGGTGATATATAGCTGTATATAGTATTATTACTCCTCATGTGGTGATATATAGCTGTGTATAGTATTATTCCTCCTCATGTGGTGATATATAACTGGATATAGTATTATTACTCCTCATGTGGTGATATATAACTAGATATAGTATTATTACTTCTCATGTGGTGATATATAGCTGGATATAGTATTATTACTCCTCATGTGGTGATATATAACTAGATATAGTATTATTACTTCTCATGTGGTGATATATAGCTGGATATAGTATTATTACTCCTCATGTGGTGATATATAACTAGATATAGTATTATTACTTCTCATGTGGTGATATATAGCTGGATATAGTATTATTACTCCTCATGTGGTGATATATAACTAGATATAGTATTATTACTTCTCATGTGGTGATATATAACTGTATATAGTATTATTACTCCTCATGTGGTGATATATAACTGTGTATAGTATTATTACTCCTCATGTGGTGATATATAGCTGTGTATAGTATTATTACTCCTCATGTGGTGATATATAACTGTGTATAGTATTATTACTCCTCATGTGGTGATATATAACTGTATATAGTATTATTACTCCTCATGCGGTGATATATAGCTGTATATAGTATTATTACTCCTCATGTGGTGATATATAACTGTGTATAGTATTATTACTCCTCATGTGGTGATATATAACTGGATATAGTATTATTACTCCTCATGTGGTGATATATAACTGTGTATAGTATTATTACTCGTCATGTGTTGATATATAACTGGATATAGTATTATTACTCCTCATGTGGTGATATATAACTGTGTATAGTATTATTCCTCCTCATGTGGTGATATATAACTGTGTATAGTATTATTACTCCTCATGTGGTGATATATAACTGTGTATAGTATTATTACTCCTCATGTGGTGATATATAACTGTATATAGTATTATTACTCCTCATGTGGTGATATATAACTGTGTATAGTATTATTACTCCTCATGTGGTGATATATAACTGTGTATAGTATTATTACTCCTCATGTGGTGATATATAACTGTATATAGTATTATTACTCATGTGGTGATATATAACTGTATATAGTATTATTACTCATGTGGTGATATATAACTGTGTATAGTATTATTACTCCTCATGTGGTGATATATAACTGTGTATAGTATTATTACTCCTCATGTGGTGATATATAGCTGTATATAGTATTATTACTCCTCCTGTGGTGATATATAACTGTGTATAGTATTATTACTCCTCATGTGGTGATATATAGCTGTATATAGTATTATTACTCCTCCTGTGGTGATATATAACTGGATATAGTATTATTACTCCTCATATGGTGAGATATAACTGTGTATAGTATTATTACTCCTCATGTGGTGATATATAACTGTGTATAGTATTATTACTCCTCGTGTGGTGATATATAACTGGATATAGTATTATTACTCCTCATGTGGTGATATATAACTGGATATAGTATTATTACTCCTCGTGTGGTGATATATAACTGGATATAGTATTATTACTCCTCATGTGGTGATATATAGCTGTGTATAGTATTATTACTCCTCATGTGGTGATATATAGCTGTATATAGTATTATTACTCCTCATGTGGTGATATATAACTGTGTATAATATTATTACTCCTCATGTGGTGATATATAACTGTGTATAGTATTATTCCTCCTCATGTGGTGATATATAACTGGATATAGTATTATTACTCCTCATGTGGTGATATATAACTGTGTATAATATTATTACTCCTCATGTGGTGATATATAACTGTGTATAGTATTATTCCTCCTCATGTGGTGATATATAACTGTGTATAATATTATTACTCCTCATGTGGTGATATATAGCTGTATATAGTATTATTACTCCTCCTGTGGTGATATATAGCTGTGTATAGTATTATTACTCCTCATGTGGTGATATATAACTGGATAGAGTATTATTCCTCCTCATGTGGTGATATATAACTGTGTATAGTATTATTCCTCCTCATGTGGTGATATATAACTGGATATAGTATTATTACTCCTCATGTGGTCATATATAACTGTATATAGTATTATTACTCCTCATGTGGTGATATATAGCTGTGTATAGTATTATTCCTCCTCATGTGGTGATATATAGCTGGATAGAGTATTATTACTCCTCATGTGGTCATATATAGCTGGATAGAGTATTATTACTCCTCATGTGGTCATATGTAACCGTATGATTCATACTCCTAGAAATACATACACAATACGACAATTCTACATGCGGCTTTACGGCAGGGCGCAGCTCTCGGTGAAGTAAGAGTCTTTCTACTGCCCCCAGTGGCTGTCACCTGATAGTGCAGCTCCGCAGTATGACACAGGGAGGCAGGCGTTGCTCTGCAGTACGCAGGCTCCGCCCACACAGCCATACAATGCGGTAGTGTCCACCGGTATCTGTCTTTCAACCGTCACTTCCAGCCCGCCATACACTGTGAAGGGGGGAGAGTATGTACTAATCAGGAGTCTCCGCACCGGCTCTAGTTCTCTCAGCGCTATTTATGGGCACCGCCATTTTCCTGCAGATCACCACACTGTTATCTTACGGGTGACTCTTCGGGAAAATGGCCACTGTGGCCGGGACCGAGAAATGACGTGTGGAGCGTTGAAGCGGCTACCTCCTTCTCCTGTCACCTGATGTTGGGTGTGGTTTTTCACAGCTCTAGACAAAGCGTCACCTAGCAACGTCAGACGTATAAATTATGCATGAGGGGACGTCACCTCGCACGGCACGTTCTTCTACAGGCGTGTGACATCAGCACGGGTGAGGCCGGTTTGAACGACACAGAAAAAGGTAACGGCGGCAGCGGCGAGAGGGAGAGGAAGGCCTGGGTTGTAGCGGGTAGTGTCCGGCGGTGTAACAGGGTGGCCTTCACTCGATGTCCCCATGGTAAATATCCTGGGACCCACCGCACGTTCTCCTGTAAATTATGGCTGATATCTCCGGCACCTCACACGGCCCTGTCCTATAATATATCTCCGGAGAACCGCTCCGTATTCTTCCCCCGACATCACCCGTTGTGTCATGTACATCACCTATTATGTGTCCTCCCGTTCCGTCCCTGCGATCTCCCCGCCCGCCTCCCGTTACGTCCCTGCGATCTCCCCGCGTGCCTCCCGTTCCGTCCCTGCGTTCTCCCCGCCCGCCTCCCGTTACGTCCCTGCGTTCTGGCCCGCCCGTTACGTCCCTTCGTTCTGGCCCTCCCGTTACGTCCCTTCGTTCTGGCCCCCCCCCCCGTTACGTCCCTGCGTTCTGGCCCCCCCCCGTTACGTCCCTGCGTTCTGGCCCCCCCGCCTCCGGTTACGTCCCTGCGTTCTGGCCCGCCCGCCTCCGGTTACGTCCCTGCGTTCTGGCCCGCCTCCGTCAGGGCCTCTTGCTCTCCAATAATCTGGTTACGCTGGTAAAGCTCCGGGTCACCTCTGGAGAGATGGTCAGACGTATACAGCGCCCTCCTAATATATGGACTATATAACATTTGCTTACAAGCGGAGTGCGAGCGGTCTGATAATGGAGCAGAACAGCAATGGGGCCGGTCACCGATCAGGCAACGATGTGGGGGGGGGGGGGGGGGTGGGTGTCAGTCCGCCATTTACAGCAGCAATGTCCTGCCTATGGAGCTCCATGTAATAACTGATCACTATAAATAAGGGGCTGCGGCGCTCATCTGGACAAGTGACCGTTGGATCCATCACTGTATTGGTTATCGCTGTCTAGTTAGGGTCCCAGAAACGAAAAACTGAAATTCTTTTTATCCGCCATCAAATCTAGATAGTCTAAGGCCCTGTTCACACTTTTTTTTTTTTTTGACATGGATACCATGTCGGAAAATGCCGCCTATTGATTTCAACGGGAGGCCGGAAGTTTTTTGTTTTTCCTGCGAGCGGCAAAACCATCTCGCAGGAAAAAGTGACGTGCCCTATCTTCGGGCGTTTACATTTCTGCCTCCCATTGATATCAATGGGAGGCAGAGAAAGCGGCGTTCGCTGCGTTTTTGCCTGCGGTTCTTAATGGCCATGGACGAAAAACACAAAAAACTGTAAACGGGGCATGAGAATAAAATGTGGGATTGCAGAAGTCTGGAGATCACCAAAGAGGAGATTCCTCTGAGTAAGGCCCCATGCACACAATCTTATTTTTATGGCCGTAATTCATCCGCAAATCCGCGGGAGAATTGCAGCCCCGTTCATTTCAATGGGCCCTTACACATGACGGTGGTTTCCACTGTCTGTGCATTGCCCGGGAGCGCAAAAAGATCAGAAGTGTTTTATTACAGCCGCAGCTTGCGGTCCAGGCTCGTTGAAATGAATGAACACGGCAATGTGCACGGCCCCTGATTTGCGGGTGACACTCCGCGGCCGTCCGAGCCGCAAGTCACGGCCTGTGCCCACCACTACGGTCGTGTGCGTGAGGCCTAAATAACATGACTGCAGCCGAATTTGTTTAATATTTCCTGAAGTTTCTCTACCCTAACAAGGCCCTCGTGTGACAGTCTGATAATCCAGAATATTGATCCGGAATATTTTATCTGGCAGCTCGGGTCCCAGTGATGCTGGATTAAAAAGAATTTCTCTGTACTGTTGGTCCAGGATTAGAATAACATGGCGGCTGTCTTGCTCACACGCACACACAGGTTTTGTGTAGTATTGCAGCTCAGCCCATTAATTTTAATTGATCTGAGCTGCAATACCGAACACAACCCATGGACAGGTGTGGTGCTTGTTCTGGAAGACGGCTGCCATGTTTTTCTAAATTTGGCTGGTTTCTGGATTCTGTGCACCCCTTTGGTGGTATGACTGGGGTCTCGTGTCCCTCTTGGCAGCATTGCCTCAACTCCGCTTTGGTTCTGTGTAAGGCCTCATGCACAGAAATTTGTTTTTGCGGCCACGTTTCACCTGCAAGTCTGCGGGTTAATTGTGGACCCATTAATTTCTATGGGCCCATGCACACGACCATGCTTTCCACAGTCTGCGCTATAGCCTGGACTGCAAAGAAGATGGGGCATGTCATCATACAGGCTGTGTCTGCGGTCCGGGCTCTTTGAAATCAATGTGTGCATGTTTTGGGGCGGCACGCGGTTGACACTCCGTGCCGCAGTCACGGGCCAGGTGCTCGGCTATGGTCGTGTACATGAGGCCTAATGGTTTTTAACTGTCCGTAGTCATCCACATATCACACTGCACGCTGTCTGCAAGTACGGCCTGTAGTGCATCTGTATTTACGGATCTGCAAAAAAAAACCCTCAGCAATCTTGGGTAATCCCCTGGGGTCGCATAGCAACGCTTCCGCAGTCAGGGACCGCTACAGATCCACCTCTGGGGAGTCCGTGCCACAATTGCCATCAAGAATAGGACGTGTTCTATTAGTTGCGGATCATTTCTACAGCACGGGGACACTAAATATACTGAAAGGTGTCCGTGGCCTATGGAAGTTAATGGGAGCGCAAGTTCATCCGTAATTACGGTCATGTGACAAGCCCCGCTGCAGGGTCTGGCTTATCTGCTGCGCTCTCGCTGTCACTTATCACCAGTCACAGGGCTGACGGGAATGATCCTCGTCACTTCCTGGGCCAATAAAACCTACAGGAAGTCGGTGAGAAGATCCTGCCCGACTCACCAGTGCTGGGAATCCTGGTAAATTAAGCTGGCTGTGCAGTTGTGAGGATAGCTGTCCGACCGTGTAAACCCCCCCCCCCCCAAAAAAAAAATCTCGTTTATGTGGGCGTGACAATCGGGAGTCCCCATGCAAATGTCCGGTGGGACGAGTGGTCGGTCATGTTGAATCTCGCCAAGCCTGATCCTTTCTTCCTGTGGGAGATCAGCTGCTGCCATAGGTGTATGGCAGCTGCTTATCACCCTCTCCCCAGTGAAATAAAAATGCAGTCTTGACCAAGCATGCATGTTTATGGTGGTGTCGGCCGACCACTCCCCCCAGAGTATGGCCGGCTTTAGGCCTCATGCGCGCACGGCCGTAAGGTTTTTCACTGTTTGCAAATATGGACACGACGGCTACGGATACACAACCGAAGCAGAAGCGCTCAGACTTTTATGGGGAGCCCATGCTGCAATTGCGGACATGAATAGGACATAAATATGCAAATATACGGATAGTTGTCCGTGACCTATAGAAATGAATGGGTCTGCAGATTATCCGTAGTTTTACATAAACTCATTTGCACGGGTTCTTAGTCTTGTCTTGGAGTTTGGTGAAATCAAAGTTTGAATCTGCGTCTGATGGGCAACCAAATAAGGACCTCTAATGTGCAGCGTTTGCTCATCTGGTCAGAGTTCCTCCACAATCGTCCGGTCTGGATGTGGTGCGCCCGCTCTGACTGACGGCTCCAGGACATGTAGTCGGGAGGTGGAGGGTTCATGTTGTGTTCGCACTTTTATTCCTGATCTCGTCTTGATTCTCCTTTCTTTTCTTCCAGGACCATGGCAGTCAATGTTTATTCCACGTCAGTAACCAGTGATAATCTCAGTCGTCATGACATGCTCGCTTGGATTAATGAGTCCCTACAACTCAACCTGACCAAGATAGAACATCTGTGTTCAGGTAAGGACCGTGCCGGATTATTTACTTGGAGGTGCAGCGTTTTGCTCACGCGTGGCCTCGTGTCTGCTGATCCGGCCGTGGCGAGGGCTGGTGATGAGTTTTCTGATCAGCTGGTGCCCATGTCCTCTCTCAGGGGAGGTTTATTATGTTGTAAATCTCACAGCGTTCTGGACTGTACTAGAAAATGCATCGGCACCCTCCGACCACAGCCTGACAGGGGCTCGTCTCAGACACGTGTCTATTAGAAATCTGGGTGTGCCACCAGCTAATGTCCAACCGACACATTCCCAAAGTCCATCGTATTTCTTGGGATTTCTCGCCTATGATTTCCTTGCACCAATGCACAATCGTGTCCCCCTAGTATCATGACCGTGACAAAAGAAAATGGCAGCCATTACCGCTCCTATAGGGGTGCACTGTTATTCCCCCCCCCCTATATCCCTGTATTGGTTGGCAGTTTACCCAGGCTTCTAGGAAACGATAGGAGCTATAATGGCTTCTGACTTCTAAGCTTTCCAGAAGCGAGAAAAAGCTGAATAAAATATATATAATTTTTATTTTTTTTACATCTTGATGTGGAGTGATATTTGTGAGCAGCTCGGACTTAAGCCTGGAGTCCGGGCATTGGCTTCATCTGTTTTATGGCTTGTAGAATATGGGACTTGAATATTGTTAAACAGTTCTTCTCTACCCGAACCAGGACCAGCGTCAGATGACCGTATTAAAGGGGTTCTCTACTACTGGACATGATCGGTAATCAGTACATGATCTGTGGGGTCTGACACCCAGACCCCGCACTCTTAAGCTGCTCCAGCTGCCTCCAAGCACCGGCCACTGAATAGCTGCCATACTGTATTGAAGTGGATGGGAGCAGAGCTGCAGCACGGCCGCTATGTCCGGAGCCATCTGCTTCCGGCTCCGTACGTGGCATAATGGGCCACAACATCCGGTAGCCGGAGCGGCTTAAATAAAGTGCGCTGTCCAGGTGTCAGACTCGCGCTGATGACCTACTCGGTGGATAGGTCATCAGTCGTTCTGTAGTGGACAATCCCTTTAAACCCCTACAACAAGACGTTGCGATCTAAGTGCAGAAGAACAAGGTGATGTGGCCCTTTAGGTTTGGCCCAGTTGAACTTCAATTAGTTTTTTTTTTTGTTGGTTAAGCCTCCAGCACGAGCCAGTCTGTTAATAAGAGCACGATCGTGGATTGGCTGGAATACAATTTCGTAGTCTACTGGTGCAGGTGCCTTTATTACCAGAAATACTGCACAGCGGGGGTGCGATATAAACTTTCCGCTGTGACCCGCGTCTCCGTCTCCAGGGTTTTGTCTGGTTTGGCCTCTTCCGTGCGGTTGCCAGGTAACTGGTCGTTGTCTCCGCCTCCTGCGACCCTTCAGACACCGGCACTTACGGATTTCAATGTGTTAACTGCTTTGTTGCTATAGTGAAATTTTAGTTTTCTTAAGACCCAGTGCCGTAAACGTCATTGTTGAGCCACAATTGTAGGGGGTTCCGGGGTGAAATCATTTCAGCTTGCAGAGCACTTGGCATTAGAGCTTTTGGTCACTTTGCATTAAAGAGGCTCTGTCACCACATTATAAGTGCCCTATATCCTATATAAGGAGATCGGCGCTATAATGTAGGGGACAGCAGTGCTTTTTATTTAAAAAAAACTATCTATTTTTACCACGTTATTAGCGATTTTAACTTTATGCTAATGAGTTGCTTAATGCCCAAGTGGGCGTGTTTTCACTTTAGACCAAGTGGGCGTTGTACAGAGGAGTGTATGACGGTGACCAATCAGCCTCATGCACTCCTCTCCATTCATTTCCTCAGCACAGGGATCCTGCTAGATCCTTATGTGCTGTCTTATACTAACACTTTAACAATACTGAAGTGTTTAGACAGTGAATAGACATTCCATGGGATGTCTATTCACAATCTCTGCACTTCGTTACTCTGTCTGTGGTAGTTACAGCAGAGGAAGCGTGATCTCACGAGATTACGCGGTAAATGGACAGGTTACAACGAGATTACGCTTCCTCGGCTGTAACTACCAAACAGTAGAAATAGTAACGAAGTGCAGAGATTGTGAATAGACATCCCGTGCAATATCTATTCACATACTAACACATTAACAATACTGAAGTGTTTAGACAAAGACAGCACATAAGGATCTAGCAGGATCCCTATGCGCTGACTAAATGAATGGAGAGGAGCGCATGATGCCGATTGGTCACTGATTGGTCAGCGTCATACACTCCCCTGTACAACGCCCACTTGGTCTAAAGTAAAAATACACCCAGTTGGGCATTAAGCAACTCATTAGCATAAATCTAAATTCGCTAATAAAGTGATAAAAATAGATTGTTTTTTTTTTAACAAAAAGCACTGCTGTCACCTACATTACAGCGCCGATTTCCTTATGTAGGAGATAATGCACTATAATGTGGAGACAGCCTCTTTAAAGTAGTATGTTTTTTTGTTCTTACGGAGAGAAAAATTGTCGACTTGCCTGGTTCTAACACGCTGGAGCAGCGCACGTCTGTGGGTGACCGTGTGGAATCTGCACAAGAACACACAGAACCGACGCGGTCACCCGCAGGCCGGGTCTGACATCCTGAACATATTTGGACCTCTGCTGAGCAGCCCAGAATTGTGCATTTATCTGGAGGACGCCCTGATGATCAGTTCAATGTGAAACTCCTTTCTTTTACTTGACATTCCCGGTAACGCCACCGCCCCCCTCTAACAAAGCGACTTTCTACGCAGCTCGGAGGGCGAGAACTTTTACATTCAGAGCTGCTTGTTACCCGTGGGGTCTCCCGGGTCTGGTCCCTCAGTGCTGTACAGCAGATTCTCTGTGTGAGGGGCAGAACCAGCACAATCCATGTAAGTCAGAGCTTCACGGGAGTCTATGAATGGTTTGCTGTACAAAGGGCTGCACGAGTCCCTGGAGTGAGAATTAACCCCTTAGTGACCACTAATACGCCTTTTTACGTGATTCACTAATGGGCTTTAGGCTAGGCTGACGCCTTTTCACGTCAGCCTAGTCTAAGTCCTGCACGGGTCTCCCGTGCAGGCAGGAGCCGGGGCTCTGCTGTCTGATGACAGCTGAGCTCCTGCTCCAACGCCCGCGATCGAAGTTTACTTAGATCGCGGCCGTTTAACCCGTTAAATGCCGCCGTCAATAGCGATCGCGGCATTTAACTTTGTTTACAGAGGGAGTGCGCTCCCTCTGTCACCCATCGGCGGCCCGCGAATGCAATCGCAGGTCTCCGATGGGGTGTCATGGCAGCCGGGGGACTGATAAAAGCCCCCAGGTCTGCCCTGGACATATGCCTGTTAGAACGCGCCGGAGGCACGTCCTAACAGATTGCCTGTCAGATTTACACTGACAGGCAATAATGCTCTGGTATACGGAACATCGCACAGTAAAGTCCCCTAGTGGGACTAATAAAATCAGTCATCAAAGTGAAATAAAGATTATTAATAAAAAGTACAGTAAAAAAATAAATCCATTTTTTTCCATAAAAAGTGGTTTTATTTAGTAAAAGCGTAAAAAATAAAAGTACACACGTGGTATCGCCGCGACCGTAATGACTCCATTAATAAAGTTAATATGTAATTTAAACCGCAAAGTGAACACCGTAAAAAAAAAACGCAAAAAACTATGGCGAAATTGCAATTTTTTTCCATTGCCCCCCAAAAAGTCATAATAAAAATGAATCAATAAGTCCCATGCACCCCAAAACAGTACCATTCAAAACTACGTCTTGTCCCGCAGAAAACAAGCCCAAAAAATCACTACATTGATGGAAAAATAAAAAAATTACGGCTCTTGGAAAGCGACGAGGCAAAAACAAATAATTTTAGTTCAAAAGTGTTTTTATTGTGCAAAAGTCGTAAAACATTAAAAAACCTCCACATATGTGGTATCGCCGTAATCGTACCGACCCATAGAATAAAGGTAACGTGTTATTTACGTCGCATAGTGAACGGCGTCAATTTAAAAACGCATAGAACAATGGCGGAATTTCAGTTTTTTTTTATAATCCCCCCCCCAAAAAAGGTTAATAAAAGTTAATATAAAAATTATATGTACCCAAAAATGGTGCTATTAAAAAGCACAACTAATCCCGCAAAAAACAAGTCCTCCTACAGCGATGTAGACGAAAAAATAAAAACATTATAGCTCTTTGAATGCGACTATAGAAAAACGAATAAAATAGCTTGGTCATTAGGGCCTAAAATGGGCTGGTCACTAAGGGGTTAAAGGAACCTCAAAACTCACTGCCTTTCACTAATCCTAATAATCGAGGGACTCATTTGTGTTGTGAATGGAGATGTTCTTCCATGGAAATGTCCTTACGTTCCTGAGAACCTTCAGTCCACACCTGCAATGTTCCTGCCGCAAATGCTGAATGTGTACAATGACCCCCAATGTGCCTGCAGGTTATTTTGGAATCGGTTTGTCTGGTAAAATCCATATACTGCCTATATAGAGCCCAGCCTGGCGTGCCTCCCTATACAGTTGACTTTTAGATACTTTTATTTTTTATTTCTTTACGATAGTGGTATGTCCGAAGTATACGTCAAATGTGAGCTTAGGCGGGATTCACACGACCGGGTCGCGTCCGAGCCCGAGTGCCGGCCGGTAAAATCGGCCATTCTGCCCGGCCGGTTTGCATAAAGTTATGCATCCGTGCCGGGCCGGGCAGATCCGGACAGTGACATCATCGGCAACTCCTGAAGGGGAATCCCCATGTGTTCGGGGATTCCGCTTCAGGAGTTTCCCCTGATGTCACTGCCCAGATATGGACAGAGACATCAAGCGCTCTGTCCAGGAGCGGAATCCCCGAACACACGGGGATTCCGCTCCTTCAAGGAGCTAAGTGCGGCTAGCACATAGCAGAGCGGGGAGATACCTCCCCGCTCTGCTATAGTGGCGTCGCTACAGTAGTAGTAGCAGCAGCTGCTAGCGGCGCCATCAAAGGTGTCGCCGGGCCAGGGCGCTTTTAACAAGCAGGAGAAGGGAGCCAGCGCAGCGCTCCCTTCCACTTGCTGTACACCCCGGCCCTGCCACACCGTGTACAGCGATGCCATTCGTCAGAATGGCATCAACTCCTCCTCCTCCTCCTCACATGCACTCTGCGCTGTGAGGAGGAGGAGATAGAGCGCAAGAGCCGGAAAACCCGGCCGTCACTCGGGACACATCCCGGTGATGGCCGGGTATTACCCGGCCCCATAGACTTCTATGGGAGCCGGGCGGCCGGGTACCCGGGCGAAAATAGAGCATGTCCTATTTTTTGACGGGCGGTTTTCCCGGCCGTCAAAAAATCGGCCGTGTGAATAGCCCCATTAGGAGTCTATTATTCCTAATGCAGCCGGGTGCCGGCCGATTTATGAATGGCCGGCACCCGGCCGGGAAACCCTGCCGTGTGAATGAGGCCTTAGAGGGTAACTAAACCTTAAAAAAAACTTCTGGTGTGTCATAGTGATATGTCAGAAGTTTTGATCGTGGGGGTCGGAATACTGAGATCCTCACTGATCGCTAAAACAAAGAAGCAGAGGCGCTCGGCTCGGGTGAGCTCGGAGCCGCTTCATGTCTGATCGGCTTTTCGCAGACAGCTGAGCAATTTGGTTTATGGGTTCAAACTTTCTATTGAACTCCTACACCAATTGCTCGGCTCCAAGAAATGGCCATCAGAAACAAAGCGGCTCTTTAAGGCCATGTTTACACGCTCGTCAAAAATGTCCTGATTTTTTTTCTTTTAGCCACTCGGTGTTTTTTTTTTGGGGGTTTTTTTTGCAGCGTTTTTTACATCTGTTTTTGGAGCTGTTTTCAATAGTCTATGAAAAACTGCTACAAAAACGTCCCAAGAAGTGACCTCCACTTCGGCCGTTATTCAAAACGGCCTGTCGGAACAGAAAGCCGTTTTTCCAATTGAAATCAATGGGCAGATACTTGCAGGCCTTCTGATTTATTTTTTTTGGCCGCTATGGACCAAAAATAAGCTGTATGAACATACCCTGACAGTGCCTAATAGAGACAGTCTCTCCGTAAACAGGAAGCGTGCTTGTACTTGTCAGTTCTGGGGTTTTTTTTTTTTTTCTTAAGCAAATCACACTAAGCATTGTTCCTTATTCACCTAACTAAACACATCACATGACGTCCTGGCACCTTGTCTTAATAGAGACCATAGATTCATGTGTTTGACCTGAGGTTGTGTAACTAATAACTGTTCTTTTCTCCTGACAGGTGGCATGTATTGTCAATTTATGGACATGTTGTTTCCCGGATGCGTCCCGTTAAAGAAAGTGAAATTTCTAGCCAAACTTGAACACGAGTACATCCAAAACTACAAAGTGCTACAAGCCGCATTCAAGAAGATGGGTATCGACAAAGTGAGTGCCATGTGACCCCATGTCTTATAAGTGCGTTTAGTAACAAACTCCTGCAGTGACCGGAGATCATCCTGTCATGGCTGCTTTGTACAGCTCCTGTTTATAAACTGGTACATTGCACTGTCTTATCTGGTATAATGCCTCAAATTTGGCCACTAGGAACAAGCCGATCCATTCTCCAGTCTTTAGGACACAATGCGAGTCTAGCTTATATTCTTAAAGGGAAACTCCAACTAAAACTAATGTTTGTCATGTGTTCCTTTAAGGAAGTCAGTCTGCTACGATCACTAAATATCACGCTGGGGACGCTGCTTAGCGACTGTCTGAATCCGGCTACCGTGACTTGCTTTTTCTACTTGTCAATGGGGATAATCCTGTGTCACTCATACAGGCACCGGAACTTCCTGTATGATGTCACGACATGGACTGTTCCACACAGGCTCTTCGTAGTGGGGGACAAACTCCTATCACAGCTGATGATGATGATGATTATAGAGGTCACTGTTATAATGGAGAATATCACCGCTCGCCCTCCCTGGCTCTATACTTATAGTCTTGTAGTTTTGTTTAGGAGAACATTGAAGGAAGGATTATGACACTGTCCTCCCCAGCAGGCTGAGACGATACCGGCTGTAGCTGCTCATGAAATGCTTTATCACAGTCCATGATTATGGGCACAGCTAGGCGCTGACTGTTGCGGGCTGTGCCCCCATATAAAGTATGAGAGCACGGTCTGTAAAAGGCCAAAAATAGGACATGTTTATTTTTTGCGGAGCCTTTCTACGGTACTGACACCCTCCTGTACGTATACGGGAAGGTATCCATCGGCCATAGAAATAGGTCCGTAATTATGGACTAATTCTACGGTCGTGTGCATGGGGCCTAACTGAGGCATCATGGGATTGATGGCATGTGAAGGCAGGGTGAATTCAAAAATTCACCAGCCAGCAAGGTCCACTGCCAGTCTATCTGACACCTAGCCATTTTTTTTTTTATTGTGTTGGGAGATGAAAAAAGGGCAATAACTTTTTTTTTTTTTTTTTCTTAATTTAAAGTTCCATCATAAGAATGTTCAGATAATGGATGATTGTCATTGGTCACATCAGTGTTTGATTTTTGTTTTTTGTCGATTGTCTGCAGCTAAACGTTACATTATAATAAAAGGAAAAAATTCATTGTAATTTATTGCAAAATGAATTTTTTTTGTAGATAATTCCAGTGGACAAGTTGGTGAAAGGAAAGTTCCAGGACAACTTTGAATTTGTACAGTGGTTTAAAAAGTTTTTTGACGCAAACTACGATGGAAAAGACTACGACCCAGTTGCTGCCCGACAAGGACAAGAGTCGGCACCTGCCCCCGCACTCCCCATTCCAGCCATGAACAAACCCAAGAAACCAA
This sequence comes from Rhinoderma darwinii, assembly GCF_050947455.1. NCBI lineage: Eukaryota > Metazoa > Chordata > Amphibia > Anura > Rhinodermatidae > Rhinoderma > Rhinoderma darwinii. Next base: position 5,863,383 of record NC_134699.1, on the reverse strand, counting down.
TTGGATCTACAAACTCCGGTACTGGCAATTAACAGTTGTGCTTAATGTTTGCTTTCAATGTTTGAGGCGGCCTCGTCCAGCTGCAATACGGGTGCATTTTGGCATCTATGTTCTGGCTGAAACACAATCTTCACATCCCCCCCCCCTCTCTAGCCTATTCTGCCCTTACATAGGAGACCTGACTGGTCTGAAATTAATGTGAGCCCTAAAAATGCCAGAATATTATACATTGTTTGCTTTTACCCTGAGAATTTTTTTTTTTCTATTTGGGAGTGTCTGATTCTGGTAAATACTGTACTTCCAGATGACTCTGCTGATGTAAATCAACCAATGACAGAAGAGATAAAGAAAATGGCCAAAATTGGTACATGCCTGTGTCAGGGAGTGGGGTGCACATGTTTTGAGTGGTGTCTCACAATAGGCTCTGGGTTATGGTGGTTCTGTGAAGATCTGCACTCGTGTATTGTATAGTCCTCCAACCGCTGTTTTGTTATATATATATATATATATATATATATATATATATATATATATATATATATTATAATCTTGGTTTTTCTCAGCTCCACAGAGGGCCGTACCTGCCCAGAGGACCGCAGTAACCAACAGACCTGCCCAGGCAGTCAGCAGAAAGCCGGCCGCCGTAGGTAATGGTGAGGAAGAGTCTGCAGAGATAGTTCAACAGGTAAATGATCTTAGTCCTTGGTGGTCTATGGTGGTTTCTTTGTCCGGTCATGCACAGCGTATCCTCCCTGAACACCGCAGGGAATGCCATACGAAAATCGCACCACATTGTGTTGCGTTATTCTGGTGGATTTTCCGCTGCATAAATCCCCGGAAAATTTTAAAAAAAGTTCATACCTGCCCTCTGACTCTTCTCTGCACGTTGTCCAGCCTCCTGGGATGGTGTTGCAGTTCACGTGACCGCTGCAGCCTGTGATTCTCAACTTTTTGTGTCCTCGAGACGCAGATGCCATTGAAACCAATGGTAGAGCAGGGGGCCTTCATGTCCCTGCTCTACCGTTCACTAAATATGAATGGAGTGGGGTAGCATGCAAATAGGGGACATGGTATGTAAAAAGGGGTGTGGCCTAAATGGTTAATTAATCATGATCGATTTTACATGTTCAATTAATCGGGATTTCGATTTAGGTCCTAATTGCCCAGCCCTACTACATACTAGAGGACCCCATACACACGACTGTGTTCGGTCCGTGATATACGGTCCGCATGTCCCGGACCGAACACTGCAGGGAGCCGGGCTCCTAGCATCGTACTAATCTATGACGCTAGGTGTCACTGCCTGTCCATAAATACTGTCCTGTAATGTTTTCAGTGCGGGACAGTATTTCTGGACAGGCAGTGACACCTATAGTCATAGATTAGTAGAATGCTAGGAGCCCTGCTCCCTCCACTGTGTTCGGTCCGGGACATGCAAACCGTATATCACGGACCCAACACTGTCGTGTGCATGGGGCCTAAGACCGTTGACCAGTAACTCTTTATAGCACTGGCAGGAGTGGAGACCTACCAGAAGGGTGCTGTGGCAACCATGTGACGCTCTGGCAGTATCATGCATGGATGTCGATCTGATACTTCGGCTCTTGTACTGTTTTGGTAACGATACTGTCCAGCGTCTCTGCACCCGCTGTCAGGTCAGGCAGGAGATAACTGGAGGTCCACCAAGAATAACCTAAGCAGCAACCAAGAGACTCCTGTGGATTGAATGTGCAGGAAAGGGGGGGGAACGTCTTACATCTTTGACAGATTTACTTGTATTCTAATATGTACTTGATTTTTCCAGTTAAATGTCCTGAAAATCACAGTTGAAGACTTGGAGAAAGAAAGAGACTTTTATTTTGGCAAGCTAAGGAATATCGAACTGATCTGTCAAGAGAACGAAGGAGAAAGTGATCCTGTCCTGCAGAAGATCATCGAGATCCTTTATGCCACAGATGTGAGTTTCTTGTTCTGATGTCTAATTTGTCGGATTTCATGTCACAGGTTGTTGAAGGGGTCGGCTACTCTCAGACCTCTGTGCCGTATCACGAGGATATGCCACCGATGGCCAATTAAAGGTCCAACCTCTGACCCCCCCCCCCCCTCCCCCGATCCCAGAGTAAACATTGGCGCAGTGATTTTTCCTCAACTTATTCGTAACTTCATTACAGACCTATGCCGGTTGGACACTGGTGGCATATTTTAAAGGGAGTCTGACCAGAAATTTGCCCCTCAAACCAGCAACAGAGTAATATAGTGCAGGCTCATCTCAATCAATCTAATGCATTTTTCAGTGAAAATCACTTTATTCAATATATTCAAATTGGCATTCTGGAGTAATGAGGTAGTCACCTTTGCTCCAAGCCGCTCTGACTTCTATACCCAGTGCCTCCCTCCCCTTTATTTGGTTGACAGGGGCCAAGCCGCATAAAAGCAGAGTTCACACCTGACTCCGTGTTCTCCTGTACACGCCCCCACCTCTGCTTTGTAATTGCCGTATGCGCACTACATCCTTTATGTTTAATCGGCTGGACTGTGCATGTGCCAATTACGTCAGACTACTGCTCTGCAATGCCGAGGTCCGTCTCCTCTGGTTGTAGTCTGGCATAATTGGCGCAGTACACAGATTAGACCGGTGAAACATCAAGGATGTACTGCGCATGTGCCCAATATGAAGCCAAGGCGTGGGCGCATTCAGGAGAATACGGGGTCAGGCGTGAACTCTGCTTTTACACTGCCTGGCGACTGTATCAAAGAAAGAAGGGATCGATGGACTGGGGATAGAAGCCGGAGCGTTTTACAGCAGCGGTGACCACCTCGTTACTCCATAATGCTCATTTGCATATATTGAATAAAGTGACTCGCTGAAAAATGAAAAGCGCATTCGATTCAGATGACCCTGGAGGATATTACTATTGCTGGTTTGATAGGCCAATTTCTGGGGACACTCCCTTTAACTATTCACAACCAATGTCTGATTTAAATGACATTCAATTGTTCTGTGCTATAAATTCAGAGTGCAAAAAATACCATTACTACCCATTGCTTGGTGCTTGGCAAAGCCAACCCTGACTTATGTGCTTTTTTTGGGGGGGGGTCAACATGACTGCTGGCGAACACCTCTTTAACTCTTCCAGCCGTGTCAGAATGGGGATATTTTTATAATTTAGTCATGGCCATAGGCTGTCATGTGATTCAGAGGGTTTCAGTGTGACTGCTCTTACAGTAAATATCCCTTTCGATGATGACGGCGGCATCTTCTAGATGTAGTGGACGCCCCCTTGTCATGGTTATGGGGTGCGCTAGAGAAGTCATTAGATGGGACAACTCCAATTAGATTGACATAAACAAATATTTAGGAGAGCCGGGTTGGGGTCTATTAACACTGAGTTTGCAATGTACGTCAAGGTATTTCCTAACTTGTACGCCAGTGTTTGAGCAGACGTCTCCCATGTTTAAAAACCGCATATTTCACAGTAAACGTTTGCTGGATGCCTCTGTATGGAATAGCAGTGCTGACTTTGCGATTCCATGCAGTTAATAAAAGGTTAATTGGCCTAACGATGGCTGTTGAGTGAATGGGACCCTATAGAAACAATGTGGCATATGTGCAAATACGCCAAGTGTACGCTGCAGTGTGAACGAACCTCTAACTTGGCTCGTGCTTTCTTATGTCTTTCAGGAGGGCTTTGTCATACCGGATGAAGGGGCACCTCCAGAGGACCAGGAAGAATATTAGCGGCGCTCCCCTACCATGCAGTCATTGCGAAAACAATTATTTCAATTTTTTATTTTTTTTTTGTTTTCCTTCCAAAATCATGTGCTTAACTGTAAAATATCCCTTTTTATTCTGAGGGCTGGCTCAGCACCTCTCTTTTTGAAAGTGTACTTTGCCAAAGTTTCACTCATTTTACAGCGGCTTCACCTTGGAAATGTCTCATTTTGTAGCAAAGAAAAGTATTAATGTATTTGTTGTGTTTTTTTTTTTTTTTTTTTTTTTTTTCTTTTTCCTTAAACGTTCTTAGGGGAACGTTTGAGGACTTGAGGAGGTTCATATGTGGCTGAAAAGAATGTTCTAAATTGATTGTTGCAAAATGAAAATGAAGCGCAGGGTGCGGAGAAGGAAAAAAAAAAAATGTACCGTAAGTCTAGTCTGTCAAAGTTATTGTAATGAGAACAAATATAGCGCATAGGAGATGAGAATGCCTTAAGAAATTTACACGCGCTTTCATATCGAAGCTCAAGAATATACAAGCCGGCTTACTGAGCGGATAGCTAGCGAGTTGCGCGCTCGTCGTGAAGCGAGCGCGCTTCTTAAACGTTTCAGGCTTGCAAAAGTAGCGCTGAGGGGCGTGGGTGTGTGCGGCTGCCGCTACCTCTTGCATCCTATTGCTCTCTACTTCAGATGGCATCGTTGCATACAGACCCCCTTGGCAGCCTTGAGGGTAAGGCAAGTTTAAAAAAATTATATATAGAAATCCATGATAAAAGGAGCTGACATTTTTACCGGGGCTTGGTGATAAATTTTAGGATTTTCAGAAGCCTCCCTCTATACCCTTATTTTTTTTTTGTTAATTGTTTAACTTTATTTTGCCAACATATCGTTATTTAATAAGTCAATGTATTGTATGTATCTGCTGTATCCTCCAGATCACCAAGTTGTTCACTCCAGAGAGAGAAAAATGGATGGTTTGGTTATTTTTTTGTTTGAATCCTTTCGGATAACTAAAAAAAAGTAACGTGTAATGCATGAAAAACAAAAAAAGTAGAAAGATTCGAGCCCGTGTTGACTTGGTAGCAGGCCATCACCGACATTGCAGTGCTACGCTTGCTGAATCTCTTGTGGCCTTTTTTTAAGAATCTTTAATCCTTTAATTTTTTTTTTTTTTCCCCCTTCACAATTTTTTTTGTTTTCTGTTTTTTTGTTAAACTTTCTCAAGTTTTTTTTTCTACTTTAAACCATTTCTAAATAAAACTTCTGTATTTCAAGAGTTTACTTTTCTTCATTTTTTTTTGTCTTGAGTTCATTAGCCTTAAAATCGGTATTTAACCTGATGCTGTTTTCCATCCTACTTAGGCCCCATGCACATAAACTTATTTTTGTGTGCATTTCACTACAATGGGCCCATGCACACGACTGGTTTCCACGGTCCGTGCGTGGCCCAGGAGCCTGGACCACAAAAAACGGACGTGTCTGATTACAGCCGTGTTTTGCAGTCCAGGCTCATAGAAATTAATGCACAAGGGTGACACTCCGCGAGCCAAAAGTCACGGCTGTGAATACAACTACGGTTGTGTGCATGAGGTCTTGGAGGTTTTCCCATGAAGGACATTTAGGACATGTATATCCACAGGATATGTCAGATAGGTGAGGGTCCTGCTTCTGACCTTTGATGGAGACCGGTTTGAGATGGAATAAATTAATTTTTACATATGTTAATGGTTACCCAGAGTTGAAACTTGCACTAAGTTTCAGGCTTCAATCTTCAATCATTTTGAGACCTCTTCTCCCCCCCCCCCCCCCCCCAATACCTAAATATTCCATTTACAACCTACTCCTAGTTTGCCTTGGCTCACAGATGTGTCTCTCCCAGTAATACATGCTGGGTGAGGTATGTAATTTCCAGGATGTTGCTGCCTTCACTATCTCTTATCAGCACAGCTTTACACCCTGTACTGCTTTCCCCCTTCTAAAGACACAGCCCATGTGTGAAACTCTTCATCTTCCCTGTGCCAACACACTGATGAGATATCCAAGGGGAGAGAAAAGACATGGACCGCACATCCACTGTATACAATGATCAATTGCGGCTAGGCAAAATATATAAATATGAACGAGAGGTTCTTTGTAACATTTTGATCAAATTGTATGCAAGCCCACTTGCCACTTCACGGCGACCTCTGAAAGTGGGTCCCTACTCTAACGGTTGCAGCACCGCATGGCGGCTACCGCCACCGCAGCGCCGCTCCTGCAGAGGGAGCAACCCAGGGGCCCAAAAGCACCCATGCCTTCAGACCGTGCCAAGCCTCCTTGGCTCTGGGCCACGTCCCCCCACAAGTGCAGCACTACAGCAACAGACACCACCACACAGCACCACAACATGTGAACAGATGGAAATGAGCTCACCTTGCCATGCGCCCCCAGTGGCCAACTGAGAGTACAAGCAGGAGCAGGAACACTTATCAGGTCATTCCTAAATTAAAATCAGCTGGGCCAAAAGCTTTTGGGCCCCTGGGTTGCTCCCTCTGCAGGAGCGGCGCTGCGGTGGCGGTAGCCGCAACCGTTAGAGTAGGGACCCACTTTCAGAGGTCGCCGTGAAGTGGCAAGTGGGCTTGCATACAATTTGATCAAAATGTTACAAAGAACCTCTTGTTCATATTTATATATTTTGCCTAGCCGCAATTGATCATTGTATACAGTGGATGTGCGGTCCATGTCTTTTCTCTCCCCTTGGATACACTGATGAGATGTTTATTTCCCCCGGCAGACTCTCCTCAATGCTGGTATTTCTAGCGCAAAGAGGGAGAGTAGATGTCAGCCGATAGGCAGCGCAGAGCCGTGTATTGTTGAATTGGTCAGAATCCGCAGCAATGCCAGCGATTTTACAGGAGCTGCAGACTCTGAAGCAACAAAATAGTAGGAATTTTAATGACCACTAGAGTTAGAAAGCTGCTTAGTTCTGGATTTAAGCAACAAATAAACATTAAAGGGAATGTATTTTATATACATTTACATAAAGACTTAAAGGGTATTCCAGGTACAACAAGTCAGCCCCTATCTAGGGTAAGGGGTTACTTGCTGATCAGTGTTAAGCTTTAGCTTCACTTTTATTTGGTGACTGGTAATCCCTCCTGTGCCACGTATCTAGTGCACCTAACATATTAACGGCCGGCTCCGGCCACCAGGTCTAGTGTGTAAGGTACCCCCACCCCCCACATCACATTGTTTCTTCTGTCGGGAGTACTCGGAGTGGAGGCTGCAACGTATCATGCTGTTTGGCTTTATTCGAACGAATGTGTGTGGGATTGACCGAGAAATTTCCAATTTGCACTCGTGTGGGACCAGTTTTCATGGATCCCTCAGACTTGTCCTGGTTTTTCATGGGCCCTTCACATGGTCCGTTTTCAAAACAGCCGTGTGAATAGCCCCATAAAAATACATGCAGTGTGATTGCCATCACTCGGACAATTTACAGGTTTGCCTTAAAGGGATTTTACAATCCTTAAAAATTGATGCCCTATTCTCATGGTTGATCGATCGGGGTCTGACATTTGGGAACCCCATTGGTCAGCGGTTTAGAAGGGGTGAAGCGGTTATACGACTTCTTACCCTACATTTCTACTTGCTCACTACTATGCTATTCCATCCTTAATGGAGCCCTATGGCCATGTTTAGCGTATACCGCCAGAGCTTTCCCGCTGTACATGCTAGACTTAGGACATAAGTGTCACGTGAAGGGGACTAAGTTTTTGTAAAATGGCATATTGGTGGAGTCACTTTGTACTTGCACATTACTTATCCTGCACTGAGATGGCGGAATATTCATCTCCAGAGCTGCACTCACTATTCTGCTGGTGGAGTCACTGTACATACATTACTTATCCTGCATTACATCCTGTATTATACTCCAGAGCTCTACTCAATATGCTGCAGGCTTAAGAGCTGAAATCTCCCAGCATTCCCTGCTTGTTCATAGTCTCCACAAAGCGGATGGAGAAACTCCCGTAACTACCACCCCAACTCTGGTTTATGAGGATGAATATCTGGAGCACTTCTAACAGTGTCCTTGCTGTGGTCCATGCTCTTGCACGAGGGTTCCCTGCAGGTTTCTACCATTGTCATCTCATCAGGATTTTGACTGGTTAATCCGTTTATTTGACAATACTATTCCGCTATTTGACTTCTAAGGCCGCAGTCCGGCATTGACCAGTTATACCAAGGTAGCGGTGGTCAACCTCCCTGAGACCTACAGGACCATACTGGAGCCCAGGTAAATGTACGTATAGCTATGTTATGTGCAAATGGGCACTGTGGACTCTAATGGAAGTAGTGGGGTTATAGAGTCCCGGGCAGCCTCATTAATATGAGCCGCTGCTGCAGGGGTTCGGCTCTGAGACCCCCTCAAAAAGCAGATTTTGCTAGGAGAAGCTGAGGCATGAACATGGTGAACATGAGCCCGAGCAGAGTGCCGCTATGAAAGTGGGGGAGCCCTTCTGAAGACATGCCCTAATAGGAGATATGGATGGGTTGTTCTCATTGGGTACCCCTTTAAACGATCATGGGGTGCAGATTTGGGAAGTTTTACTCCTGAACGGCAATAGTCTATTAGTATCTGATTCCAGATCTCGTCTGTATATGTTTTATACTATGCTTAACATATATTTTTTTTTTACAGCAGGACTCAGTCATGACCGACAGAAGGAAACTGAGACAAAGATAAGGTTATCACCAGCCCACAGTGAATATTTAATAATACTTCCAGATTTACGTTTGTCTGAAGTGCGTGAAGTCGAGGTTCAGCGGTTTTTCCTCCAGCCCTCTCAGTATTGGGCCCTGCGCACACGAGCGTAGTTTTCATCCATAATTACGGATCCGAAATAGTGGACCCATTTGTTTCTATGAATGTGTCCGTGACGTAGAAATGATCCGCAAAATATAGAACGTCCTATTGTCTGCAATTGCGGCCCGGACTTCCCCGCAGAAGTCTATGGGGGCTTCCGCAATTGCGGACTGCTACGGCTGTGTATCTATAGCCGTCGGATCCGTATTTGCGAGCAGTAAAAACTTTTAGCGTCGTGTGCAAGGGGCCTCAGTGTGTGTGACACTTGAGGGGCTGCAGCTTTGGTCCTCCGAAGACTTTACTGGACTCCACTCCCCTGTGTGTGTCATTGATCTCCCCGTTGTAATAAATCTTGCTAAAAAGTCCCTGCGTCTTATAGTCGGCAGCGCCGGGCCTCCTGACTGCTTCGTTACTTAACCCCTTCCTGACTCATGACGTGCTGCAGACCGGAGGGGGGGGGAAGGGTGATGTTCAGAGTGGACTCATGTGCTGAACCCGCTCGCTACGCTGCAGGTGTCAGCTGTGTTTTACAGCTGACACGCTGCTCTAACGGCCAGGAACAGTGATCGCTATTCCTGGCAGTTTAACTGATTACATGCCGTGGTCGATGGCGACCACGGCATTTATAGGGGTTTATCCATGAAGGACATTTATGACATCCTGTGGATCTGTTATAAATGTCAGATAGAGGCGGGTCCCACCTATCTCTAGAATGGGGACCCCTAATCCCCGTTCTAGCTTTGCAAGCGCCCCTGGCCACTAAATGATTACAGAAGCATCGTAGCATAAATAATACAAAAGTGATAAAAAATGGGGCCAATAAAAACTACAGCTCATCACGCGAAAAAAGCCCCCCCCCTGTATTACGGCTCTCAGAATGTGGTGAAACAGAACAAAGATTTTTGTTTTTAACAAATAGTTTTTTTCTTTGTAAAAGTAGTAAAATATGAAATAATTATTTTCCGTTGTCTAAAACCCGGGTGCGTTTTATAGTCCGAAAAATCCGGTAGTTCTACAGTAATGTCGCGGAGGTGTGAGGTCCTGGCAGGGCAGCGCCCCGATATTACAAGGTCAGCAGGAATCACAGCCAGAAGCAAAAGCCTTCCATTGTCTATTCAGCCCTGACACCCTTTATTCGCTACCACGACGCCAATATATGTCACTGACTTTCTGCCGATCACTTCTCCCCAGCGGTAGCAGAAGTTCGAGTTCACACGTAGCGTAAATAGTGCGGATTTGGGGGGAGGGGGGAATTTGTATTTGGGTCGTTGTATCACAAATGTTTTTTATCTGGAGAATCAAAAAATTACTTGATTTAAAAAAAAGTATTGCAGATTTTTCACAATGCATTTCTTTGCGGTGTATTACAGAAGCCGCAGAGCGGATGACATTTGAACAAACCTCATCCACACTCCGCGTAAGAAAATCAGCCGAAAAAACGTACATGACTTTACCTTCGGAGCGTTTTTTTAAACCGCGTAAATTGACCTGCGTTGCATTTCTTTTAATACGCAGCATGTTCATATTATGCTTCGGACTCGCATTAAATTCAATGGGGAGGGAAAACCCACAGCTAATAGCCGATGTGATTTTTGTGTGGGAAATGCTGCGATTCCGCCGCCAAGATCGCAACTCAGAAAAAAATAATTATACTTACCCATGACTCCCTATGCGTCCAACCATTCCTCCAGGTATGACGTTTCATCCCATGTGACTGCTGCAGCCAATCACAGGCCAATCACAGGCTGCAGCGGTCACGTGGGATAAAACGTCATCCCAGGAGGCTGGGACGCAGGATGTCGGAGGGACGCGTCGTCATGGCTACGGTTAAGCATGAGACTTTTTTTCTCTTTTTACCTGCTATTTTCCGCAGCGGACGTTCCGGCCTAAAAACTGCACCGCAACTTGGTGCGGTTTTTCACCTGGAATTCCCTCTTTTAATGTTTTGGGCTCCGGAGACTGGAAAGTGGCTTTATGGTATATTAGGGATTTGCATGGATAGCGGCTCTCCTGACAAATGATCTCAGTCACTCCTTTTTGTGGGTGAGCTGTTGCGCTGTTTAGGGCAGCCTGTGTAATGCTTCTTGAGCACTAGACTCCGGCTGCCCTAAAACAGGATCTCGCCTCCATTATCAGAATCTCATTGCCTCTTATATTTTATCTGTATATGCCAGAAATGTTTCGATGATAAAGGGTCCTTCTTATTTTCCTGCAACTGTGCGGGGTGCAATCATCTGCAGCTGTCCGCCGGCCACAGTCCTCTCCAGCGTTGTGACCGCAGATGTAGACACTGGCACGAATCACAAGCCGTGCAAACAAAGGAACCTTGTCTACAGAATCACAAGAATTACATGTCACCGCTCCACTTCCGGCATCTTCTTACAGGTTTTAGGCCTCATGCACATGACCATAGTGTGTTTTATTTTTATTTATTTTTTTTGCTGCCCGCGAATACGGATCCGCATATCTGGCACGCTGTCCGCAGATACGGTCCGTAGTGTATCTATTTGCGGATCCGCAAAAAAAAAGAGGCCGGCTACAAATGATGTCACCAACCCTTTGAAAAGATCACGATCGCTCCGGCGCCGTTTTCTTGGGGAATTCCCTTAAGTCGCATAGCAACGCTTCCACAATTACGGGCGGCTGCAAATGCACATCCGTAGCCGTCTGCAATTTTGCACGCGCCCATAGACTTCTATGGGTGAGTCCGTGCCGCTATTGCGGACAAGAATAGGTCTATATTTTGCGGATCATTTCCACGGCCCGGACACATCTGTAAATATACGGAAAGGTGTCCGTGGTCTATAGGTTATCCGTAATTACGGATAAAAGCTATGGCCACGTGCATGGGGCCTAAATCTTACTATAATGTTTATTTGTTTTGCATCATGTTTTATACTCTAGTTACTGCCGGAGCTGCATTCAAATGTCTTTCTGCTACCACCTGCGAGTTCAATATATGGTACCAGTGTGTCCTATAGTGATCAAGCAGGTCCTTAGTCCTCTTTGATCCCTTCTCCATAGGGAAATGTTCCGTCTCCTATAAATACAGCTTAATCCTTGTATAATTAACAGTTCTGCAACTTTCTGATATACTTTGTGTTTCAATTCCTTACCATTTTCAATACCTTGCAATGCTTGCTGTCAGTAAATCGTAAACTCGTAGAGACCTTAAATTTCTCATCACTGAGGTTTTGTTACAATTGTATCCAGTCTAGACAACACCAGCCCTGATACGTTGTAGCAAACTATTAGGACAAGAGAGATTTCTGCTTTATCGCAGAGGATTGTCTCAACTGGATACAATTGTAACAAACCCTCCGCTGGCTTTACAGCTCAGCTTCATTCATTTCAATGGAGTTGAGCTGCGATACCAGACATAACCTTCGAACAGGTGTGGCGCTGTTTCTTGAAGCAAGTGGGCATTTTTTTCACGAATCCTGGAAAACCCTTTAAGTAAAAATTACCAGTTCACGCTGTAAAAAATGAAAAAAAAAAACAGTACAGGTTCTGGAAAAATAAGCTTTAATACAATTATCAAAAAAAGTTAAATCAACAATAAAACTCCAGTAGACAAAGCCATTGAGATTGTTACTGAGCGCTGCGTAAAGTGCTGATCTCGTGATCTATAGAATAGGAAGCCCAGTGGATGGATGTGTGTGTGTGTGTGTGTATGTATACATATATGTATATATAATTCCTTTAGGCCCTGTTCACACAGTTTTTTTTGCAGGCAGAAAAATTCAAAATTCCTTCAGGGATTTAGAAGCAGATTTTGCTCTGCCTGCACTCTCTTTTCCGCGTAATTTGTGACGTTTTTTTGGCCGCAGCCATTGAGTGCCGCGGGCAAAATACTCTATGAAAAACGCTTTCTCTGTCTCCCATTGATGTCAGAGACGGAAACGCCTGAAGAAAGGGCATGACGCTTCTTTTTCCTGTAAGTGTTTTTTTCCGCTCGCTGAAAAAAACGTCTCCGCCTCCCATTGAAATCAATGGGAGGTCGTTTTCACCCGGTTTTTGGCGGTTTTTGCGTCAAATCGCGCCAAAATACTCAATGTGAACAGGGCCTTAATCTGGCATCAATGGTTCCTGATAGGTGCCAGATTATCAGACTAGAAAGCAAAATGTTCACACAAAATCTGCTGCTATTATGAGAAATTCCACATGTATATTGCAGTTATCAGATGCCGGATTAAAGGAATTTCACTGTATGGAACCCCTGGTGTCTTACTATGATAGAGCGTCAATTAGAAATGCGCCTGTTATATTCATATACGCCTGCCGGGTAAAAACGTGCAGGATTTGGCACCATCCCGGTTGCCCCTTTTATATGGGATCCTCCATCAACTGCTATTTCCCCCGCCCTGCAGCAGGGGGGGGGGTGAACATATATAGGCACGTTGCGATTGACACAATAGGTGCAATTTATTGCATCCAAAAAACACGAGCTCTGGCACGTTGCGTCCGCATTCAACTCTGCTGTGATCTGCCACCAGTCGTTAGAAGTCCATGGAATTTGTCTGGATGTGCACAATTTCCATTTTACTTGGGGCTTAGATGGACGCAAATTGCCTCTTGGCTGATTTCTTTGGCTTTGACACCCAAGCGCAGTGTTTGTGGGTGCGTAGCAGTTCAATTACCTGTGCTGGATCTAGTAGGTCAGTGGTGGACGTCTTCTGGTGGGCTTTCAGTGGTTCCTCATCCTATGCTGTGACCTCGATGACCTTTGTTGGGTAGATCTAGTACTTTGTTAGGTCTAGTTGTCCTATGTGCCGGCGGTTCTACTCGGTGGGTTGACATCTTGTAGTGAGTCTAGTTCATGGTACCAAAATATCTTCTGGTAGTTCTCGTAAAGTATGAAGCTGGTGGTGGTTGCTGGAGAAGACACACAACGGTTGGACATCCTACGGTTCGGTCAGTAGACTTCACATAGGTCTAGAAGGCTGATCCATAGATAGAGCTGGCCAATCTATTTCTCTGAGTCTCCGGCTCCAGCTTTTGGGATAGAACATTTAGGATTTGGTCAAATTTCTTATATCTTTCGGCTTGCTCAGCTGTGGCTCCTTTACTTCCCCAAAACATCCTTAAGGAAAACTCTGTCATGAAGGCTTCTCTAAGTTCTGGTTGAGGAACAAACCCTGTGAGAAGACAAGACAAGAGCACCTTAAACATCTTAAAGTTTCCTCTATAATCACTCTCCAGAAGATCCAATTATGGCTGGTGCTTCCATCAAATGACCTTACATAGTTTTCCATACGGGCAGTTCTAGGAGCAATTTCCAGCATTGATTCTTCAAAGGGGTCTTTGAACAATCCCCACTTCTTAGAAGGGTCCCTTGAAAATAAGCAGATAAAGTGTCCCCACCCCGGGATCCCTAGCGATCAGCTGTTGTCTTTAGGGAAATCTATCGGTAAATGTTCAATTTCCCTGCAGTGCCACCACAGGAGAAATGAAGCATTACACAGTGCCCAGTCATATCAATGGGTTGTCTGTGTAATACACGATTGGACAGGTCCTCCAGAGAGAGAGAGACGCTCTATGTAACCGCTTTCAGCTCTGACCAAGAGATGAGGATCCTGAACAGCGGATGGGTTTTCTAAACTGGACAACCCCTTTAAGAAATATATTCATCAAAACCTTGTTGTCCCCTGAAAGGGATGGGAATTGGTTGTCTGACCGCATCCCAGATATCGCTATAATCTTACATCCAGCATTAGTCTTTCCCATTCTAGACTAATCTAATAGCCACGGCTTCCATCAATATTTCTCTTACCTTCAAGCTTGCACTCAGCATTGCTCTGGTAAAGCTCAGCGTTGGCAGCGTACGATCGGGCAGCTTGAAGCACTCGGAGCAGACGTCCACAGCTATCCTCCACTGGACCTCCCCAGTTATCCTCCCCTTCCAAAGCCTTTAGCACCGGCAAAATGTGTGGGACCACAATGTTGTTGGGTGAAGGCACCGTAACGCCTGTGTGGGTAGAAGACAAAGTATGGAAAAACATGTCCTAACCCAATGCTCAATAGTGGCCAACAAGCAATAAACCAGGGGAAAGCAACATACAAAAGCAATATTGTAGAAAAAAAATATTGCACACCGGTATGTTAATTTTGTACGAAGGAGTAGTATTATAGTAGTTATATTCTTGTATATAGGGAGCAGTATTATAGTAGTTATATTCTTGTATATAGGGGCAGTATTATATAAGTTATATTCTTGTATATAGGGGCAGTATTATAGTAGTTATATTCTTGTATATAGGGGGCAGTATTATAGTAGTTATATTCTTGTATATAGGAGCAGTATTATAGTATTTATATTCTTGTGTATAGGAGCAGTATTATAGTCGTTATATTCTTGTATATAGGGGCAGTATTATAGTAGTTATATTCTTGTATATAGGGAGCAGTATTATAGTAGTTATATTCTTGTATATAGGGGGCAGTATTATAGTATTTATATTCTTGTGTATAGGAGCAGTATTATAGTCGTTATATTCTTGTATATAGGGGGCAGTATTATAGTAGTTATATTCTTGTATATAGGGGCAGTATTATAGTAGTTATATTCTTGTATATAGGGGGCAGTATTATAGTAGGTATATTCTTGTATATAGGAGGCAGTATTATAGTAGTTATATTCTTGTATATAGGAGCAGTATTATAGTAGTTATATTCTTGTATATAGGGGCAGTATTATAGTAGTTATATTCTTGTATATAGGGGGCAGTATTATAGTAGTTATATTCTTGTATACAGGGGCAGTATTATAGTAGTTATATTCTTGTATATAGGAGCAGTATTATAGTAGTTATATTCTTGTATATAGGGGCAGTATTATAGTAGTTATATTCTTGTATATAGGGGCAGTATTATAGTAGTTATATTCTTGTATATAGGAGCAGTATTATAGTAGTTATATTCTTGTATATAGGAGGCAGTATTATAGTAGTTATATTCTTGTATATAGGGGCAGTATTATAGTAGTTATATTCTTGTATATAGGAGCAGTATTATAGTAGTTAGATTCTTGTATATAGGAGCAGTATTATAGTAGTTATATTCTTGTATATAGGGGGCAGTATTCTAGTAGTTCTATTCTTGTATATAGGGGGCAGTATTATAGTAGTTATATTCTTGTATATAGTAGCAGTATTATAGTAGTTATATTCTTGTATATAGAGGGCAGTATTATAGTAGTTATATTCTTGTATATAGGGAGCAGTATTATAGTAGTTCTATTCTTGTATATAGGGGGCAGTATTATAGTAGTTATATTCTTGTATATAGTAGCAGTATTATAGTAGTTATATTCTTGTATATAGGTGCAGTATTATAGTAGTTATATTCTTGTATATAGGGGCAGTATTATAGTAGTTATATTCTTGTATATAGGGCAGTATTACAGTAGTTATATTCTTGTATATAGGGGGCAGTATTATAGTAGTTATATTCTTGTATATAGGAGCAGTATTATAGTAGTTATATTCTTGTATATAGGGGCAGTATTATAGTAATTATATTCTTGTATATAGGGGCAGTATTATAGTAGTTATATTCTTGTATATAGGGGCAGTATTCTAGTAGTTATATTCTTGTATATAGGGGCAGTATTATAGTAGTTCTATTCTTGTATATAGGGGGCAGTATTATAGTAGTTATATTCTTGTATATAGGGGCAGTATTATAGTAGTTATATTCTTGTATATAGGAGCAGTATTATAGTAGTTATATTCTTGTATATAGGAGCAGTATTATAGTAGTTATATTCTTGTATATAGGAGCAGTATTATAGTAGTTATATTCTTGTATATAGGAGCAGTATTATAGTAGTTATATTCTTGTATATAGGGGGCAGTATTATAGTAGTTATATTCTTGTATATAGGGAGCAGTATTATAGTAGTTATATTCATGTATATAGGAGGCAGTATTATAGTAGTTATATTCTTGTATATAGGGGGCAGTATTATAGTAGTTATATTCTTGTATAGGGGGCAGTATTATAGTAGTTATATTCTTGTATATAGGGGCAGTATTATAGTAGTTATATTCTTGTATCTAGGGGCAGTATTATAGTAGTTATATTCTTGTATATAGGGGGCAGTATTATAGTAGTTGTACTCTTGTATATAGGGGGCAGTATTATAGTAGTTATATTCTTGTATATAGCGGGCAGTATTATAGTAGTTGTACTCTTGTATATAGGGGGCGGTATTATAGTAGTTATATTCTTGTATATTGGTGGCAGTATTATAGTAGTTATATTCTTGTATATAGGGGCAGTATTATAGTAGTTATATTCTTGTATATAGGGGGCAGTATTATAGTAGTTATATTCTTGTATATAGGGGCAGTATTATAGTAGTTATATTCTTGTATATAGGGGCAGTATTATAGTAGTTATATTCTTGTATATAGGGGCAGTATTATAGTAGTTATATTCTTGTATATAGTGGCAGTATTATAGTAGTTATATTCTTGTATATAGGAGCAGTATTATAGTAGTTATATTCTTGTATATAGGGGGCAGTATTATAGTAGTTATATTCTTGTATATAGGGGGCAGTATTATAGTAGTTGTACTCTTGTATATAGGGGGCAGTATTATAGTAGTTGTACTCTTGTATATAGGGGGCAGTATTATAGTAGTTGTACTCTTGTATATAGGGGGCAGTATTATAGTAGTTGTACTCTTGTATATAGGGGGCAGTATTATAGTAGTTATATTCTTGTATATAGGAGCAGTATTATAGTAGTTATATTCTTGTATATAGGAGGCAGTATTATAGTAGTTATATTCTTGTATATAGGAGCAGTATTATAGTAGTTATATTCTTGTATATAGGAGGCAGTATTATAGTAGTTATATTCTTGTATATAGGGGCAGTATTATAGTAGTTATATTCTTGTATATAGGGGGCAGTAGTATAGTAGTTATATTCTTGTATATAGGGGCAGTATTATAGTAGTTATATTCTTGTCCATAGGAGCAGTATTATAGTAGTTATATTCTTGTATATAGGGGGCAGTATTATAGTAGTTATATTCTTGTATATAGGGGGCAGTATTATAGTAGTTGTACTCTTGTATATAGGGGGCAGTATTGCAGCAGTTATTTCATTTGTCACTTAGGAGTGATTTCTGTCATTATACGTGTGTTTTGCTTACATTCTTCCATGTCTCTCAGGGCTGGTTTCAGCTGCTTGTGGAAGGTGATGGCGCTGTCTGTGTGGGTTTGACGTAGCACCTGCCATGTTTGTTCCAGACGAGCAACCTGCAAAGAGCAATTATATTGTAACAAGGGATCTCAAACTGTTCTGTTAGGTTTGGCAATGTTCACTACATACATATGACACAACTGAAGATGTATCAGACATGTCACCTCATGTCTGTCATTCATGTACCATAGTTTTCTTTACTAAAATAAAAAATGGAAACCGTCAAT
The DNA here is from genome assembly GCF_050947455.1 of Rhinoderma darwinii. Classification (NCBI taxonomy): domain Eukaryota; kingdom Metazoa; phylum Chordata; class Amphibia; order Anura; family Rhinodermatidae; genus Rhinoderma; species Rhinoderma darwinii. The sequence continues at coordinate 5,845,378 of NC_134699.1, read as the reverse complement.
TATGTGGCATAACCATTGAGTTTTAATGCGCCTTTTTTTCCCCCTTTGCGCAGTGTCTTTAACATTAATTTGCAAATCATCAAAAATGGCGCAAATTGTCATATTTAGAAAAGTGGCGCACCTGACATGATAAATTGGGTGCTAATCATTTTAGACACTTTTTTCTTCACGTTATCTCATGGCTGGCATACATACATATAATAATTTGTCACATTTTAAGACTCCTCTTAGTCAAACCCCTGACTCTCTAACCTGTGGCAGCATTAAAGCCTTCATGACAGCAGAAAAGGCAAACAGATCCCCCGCAGTGTCTTTCAGTTCGGATGCCAAGCAGATGATCCGGTGTAAGGTGTGCGCTCGCTCCGTGACGGCTCCAGTGCAGCCGAGAATATCCACAGCTACTCCCAGAGACAGCAGGTGATGTCTGTAAAGAAGGTTACATTTAAATGAATTGCGTATAAAATTTATCTCCATAAACAGTGGAGTCACTGTGTACATACATTACATTACTTATCCTGTAGTGATCCTGAGTTACATCCTGTATTATACTCCAGAGCTGCACTCACTATTCTGCTGGTGGAGTCACTGTGTACATACATTACATTACTTATCCTGTAGTAATCCTGAGTTACATCCTGTGTTATACTCCAGAGCTGCACTCACTATTCTGCTAGTGGAGTCACTGTGTACATACATTACATTACTTATCCTGTAGTGATCCTGAGTTACATCCTGTGTTATACTCCAGAGCTGCACTCACTATTCTGATGGTGGAGTCACTGTGTATATACATTACATTACTTATCCTGTACTGATCCTGAGTTACATCCTGTATTATACTCTAGAGCTGTACTCACTATTCTGCTGGTGGAGTCACTGTGTACATACATTACATTACTTATCCTGTACTGATCCTGAGTTACATCCTGTATTATACTCCAGAGCTGCACTCACTATTCTGCTGGCGGAGTCACTGTGTACATACATTACATTACTTATCCTGAGTTACATCCTGTATTATACTCCAGAGCTGTACTCACTATTCTGCTGGCGGAGTCACTGTGTACATACATGACATTACACATCCTGTACTGATCCTGAGTTATATCCTGTATTATACTCCAGAGCTGCACTCACTATTCTGCTGGTGGAGTCACTGTGTACATACATTACTGATCCGGAGTTATATCCTGTATTATACTCCAGAGCTGCACTCACTATTCTGCTGGTGGAGTCACTGTGTACATACATTACTGATCCGGAGTTATATCCTATATTGTACTCCAGAGGTGCACTCACTATTCTGCTGGTGGAGTCACTGTGTACATACATTACATTACTTATCCTGTACTGATCCTGAGTTACGTCCTGTATTATACTCCAGAGCTGCACTCACTATTCTGCTGGTGGAATCACGGTGTACATTAATTACATTACTTATCCTGTACTGATCCTGAGTTACATCTTGTATTATACTCCAGAGCTGCACTCACTATTCTGCTGGTGGAGTCACTGTGTACATACATGACATTACTGTTCTGTCACCCTGGTTACATGGAGAATTGTTTTTTTTCTATATCTCTGGACCCCGAACAATCCAGTCTGTTCCATCCATTCATAACCTGTGCAGAAATGGTTTAAAGACACCGTACCCTGTCTATAAACCGCTGATTCTCAATCCCTCAATTCAGACAGCCTTAAACTTGGGCATTTTAGCGTCTGTTACGGCGCGGGACCGAGCTGTCATTGAGGCGGCAGTCGCTGTGAGGATAGACATTGGGTCATCTATATTCTTACTGGACCACAAGACAAAACCATTGAACTAAACCTCTACACCTTATTTCTGTAAAGGATCTTGTAAGAAACCGACCTTTCCAAGAGATCCCGTCTAAGTTGTTGACCATAGGGCAGTAATATTAGCTCTAGCCCTGATCGAACTCCCATGTTCTTCTGTTGCTCTTTAGTAACTCCCCAGATACGAATCTCCTATAAGGATGAGATTAAAATCACATTAAATAGTTCCACATTTTAGAAGTCTTCGAGGTCATCGAGGTATATCTGAAAGCAAGATTTACTAGGGGGATTAGTGACCTGGGACCTCCAACAATTACCAGTATGAAGTGCCCATGGGGTTTTGGAAAGTGCCTGTACATGTATGGCAATGGTCACCGTTTTCTGTATCATGGACTCTACGACATGGTACCAGTTTGGGAGCGTCATATGGCTTCTTCATAGCACCACTGAAGTCTATGGCAAACCAAATGAAAACTTTTTGGAAGTTTCCCAGTTGGGTAAAACTCCAACTATCACTGGTGGGGTCGAGACCCTTTATCTGGAATTGCAGCCTCTTTGGTCAGGGAATCGGACCCGTACCAATGTTATTTTAGCCTACCTACCTGGCAGTCTTCTCGCAGGATATGAAGAGCGCTTTCTTTGCAGTCTCTATGGCTGACGATCTCTTTGAGCTTCCGCAGGGCTGTCGGTTCCAAAGGTTTATTCTCCGGAGAAAGAAGAATAGATTGAAAGGTTCTTGGTTGGAAAGAGGTCGTAGTTTGTATTTGTGGTCGGATGAAGTCCTCCCCCTCCTCAGGACCCTCTAATATTGTCTGATTCACCTTGGAATTAGACGTTCTAAAACTGTATATTTTTGGATTTTCCAGGCCGGAAGGTGATCCTTTAGATTGATCTGTAGATTTGTCCGACTCCAAAAGGAGCGTTCTAGACTTCTCAGTTTGGACCAATTTGGACTTGTCCAACTCGGAGTAGACTATTTTTGAGTTCTCCATCCCTGAAGGTGTGATGTCCGGGAGACTGCCTAGTCCAGACGGAATTGGTGATTTTTCAGCATCCAGAAAACCAAAAGTAGTCTCGGTGGCACGGGCACGGTTCCTCCATTTTTCCTCCGCTTTCAAAGTGTCCACGTATCTCTTTGTGGTCACAGGAGCACGAGGGACCAGTTCCCAGTATGTGTCTGATCCTTCAGGGGGATCGGGAAGGAGCAAAGAAGGGGCTCTTATGGGTTTGGGGGGAGCCTTGGAGTGTAGCTGACTGTCCGATCCTCTCAAAGCATTATTCCTGTCGTGGTCCAGCGGGAGGACAGGTTGGGTATTGGCTCTCAGGACTGGATCGCTTCCCGTGCGGAACATCGGGGAAAGCGGAATCGGAGGTTGTTCTTCTGGAGTCCCTGAAGATTCTGCAGAAACGGCTGAAATGAAAATATTCGAGGCGTCAGTATCGGAGTAGGGCAAAAGACCAAACTGTCCTCTCAGCCCTCTCAATGCTTTTGACTGGATAATGTGGCACCCTCAGACTTAGACTCATTTAAAGTTCTTAATGCTTTAAATGAGTCTAAGGGGAGGGATAATGCTCAAGCTGTTCGGGTGTGCCAATTACATACAGCACGTTTTGAGCCCTTTCAATCCCATTTAGCACTTTAGGAGCCGTTTCCAGTAGCTTATCTTTATAACACCATCCTAATGTATAGATTTTGGGTGGAGGTGTGCATTAAAGGGCTCTGTGCTACAGGTAACAATTGTCCCCATCCCACAACTTTACCTGAGAACAGGTTGCTGTCAGACTGGGCGCTTTGTAAGGGTATTTCCTTGAGGACATCAAGGTTCCCGGGGTGGCTTCCAAATCTGTCTTTATTCCTGGAGAATAGAGATGCATAGAAACTTTTTGAAGAATTCAGACCCTTTAAGAAATGTTTTTATTTTTGCTTTTTCACGGTTTGCGTGTTTTTCTCTCTCCTTTGCTGTGCTCCTTCTTTCTCCCCCCTCTCTTCTTCTATATAGGATGCAGTCTCGCATAGAGAGAGAGAGAGAGAGAGAGAGATAGAGAAACTGCAGCTGCATCCCCCTCCTCCTCCCTCTAGAACAATATGGTAAATAGAAGAAAGGATAGACATTTTTTTTGGGTGACTGCGGAGGTTTCTTATTTACAGAGAAGGTGGGGGCATTGCAACCACCCCCTAGATATATAAATGACTTAGTCTGAGGTTTGTACCGGAGTAAGCTGTTGTCGACCAGGTGAAGGCTCCTCCTGTTCTCTTTATTTGCCCTCTGGGATTCGTTTCTCTCCTTCACCACGCTGAGTGGCACAGTCCTGTTGGCGGGATTCACGATCACCGCCCTCGAGGACTCGGACACAGGCCTCTTATCGCCAACATAGGAGCGAACCAGAGCTGGAATGTTGTCGAATTGGTCTTGCTCAAGTTGGTAGAGAATACGGGAGAAACCACGGCGTGGACGCAGGGTGACGGCGATGATCTTAAAGTGGAGGACCTGCTTGGAGCTGACACAACTCAGCACATAGTCACCCGGCGAGGAGAGCGAGTCACGAATTAGGAAGTCTCCATCTGTATGCAGAAGCCTCTCCGCCTCCTGTGGGTGACAGGAACAGTCTAAAATACATTTGAAATAATATAGAAAACCGTGATCCAATAGGTAGATCTGATAAGAACCTCCATCTTTGGGACATTTCCTTAAAGGAATTGTCTATTCGAAAAACATGGCTACTTTCATCCAAAAACAGCGCCACACCTATCCACTGGTTCTGTGTGGTACTGCACCTCAGCCCATTCACTTTTAATACAGCTGAGCTGCAATACGGACTCTGTTTCTCGAAGACAAGCGGACATGATTTTCTGATCCCGGACAACCTCTTTGAGCACAATGTATTATTCATAAGTTAAATCTACATATAATGTTAAGTACGTATATGCTCTAGTCACACCAAGAGCTGCATACAATTTTTTTGTATTCGTTTCTGATTAAAACATGTCCTGTGTTATTGTACTGGAAGCCAGGGCCAGATCGAGATATAAGGAGGTCTCTTGGCCCCTCCAATTATTTTGGAAGGATTTAAAATCAAGCTAATAACAATACAGTTGCCAAATAGTAGTGCCATACAGTTATATATGATACAACATAATACCACCTTAATGCCGCCACTATACAAAGACTTAATGCTACCAACATGCCACTCCCTCCCCCTCTCCTAAGGATGTAGTCGCCCTTCTCCCTGGTTTCTACTGCTCCTTAGGTTAGAAGGTGGTCAGGTGAAGGGCTGGTGGGTCAGGACACATTGGTTTCGGCACTGACCCATTTGTCCCACCAATAATTCAGCCCAATGAAGTCCACGTAACCGCCAGTAATCTGTGTGCCCCAATGGAGACCCGTGGATGGAAAGACCTCACCAATGAACCCCCATTGCTCATGATCTAGATATAACACATGGTCCTTATATGATCCATTGTACGTACCTGCCTGGACAGGGGACCATGGTACCACGCGTGACTCCGCAGGTCTTCACTGCTTAGCTTCAACTCCTCCTCAAGTTCTTTCTTCAAATCCTCTGCTGGAGACGGCATCTTTATTTCTAAAAGACGACATAACTTCAGTAAATGTAATGTATCTGGCCATGGTCTATAGGGGACTGTCTCAAAAAATTTTGGGATGGTTAAGGCGTTAATCCCCTATAGAGACATTAAAGTTCAACATTTTGTCTGCTTACAGCCACCACTAGGGGGAGCTCACTGCATACTGTATTATTGTGTTCAATGTATAAACTGTATGCAGTCAGCTCCCCCTAGTGGTGATCCATTAATATACGTGTAATAAATGTACAATGATGGTGATTTAATAGTAGAAAAAAACAATATAAGAAATATAAAGGATGCAAAAAAAACGATACAGATGCAAAGTAATTTGGCGCAGGTTCATACACGGTAACTCTCGAGCTGACGAGGCTTCGTGGACATATTTGGATTGTGATCAAGCAGAGTTAGCGCCCGGGGGCCTGAGAACATTACAGCCTGTCCTCACTGGAGAATGTGGGAATCATTTCTTGCTGTATTAGAACATCTCGCTCTCCCCTCTTAGATCCTCCTTTGCTCCCGCTATGTCTTCTAGTAAGAATGTGGAAATTCCAGTTTGCCAATATCTGTAGAGATCTGCAAGACTTGGGTTTAACCAAATAATCCTGGACATATATTCATATTTCAAGGGCTTCTCCTTAAATATTGATGGCTTATACTAAGTGTGGGGGTCCAACCTGCAAGACCCCCACCATGCAGCACAATGAACCGTCCCGTTCCTTCTTGGCACAGGCGCAGCGGCTTGTCTATTCGTGTGGCTGTGTCTGGTACTGCAGCTTGGTCCAATCACTTGTGCGCGCTGCGTCCCCTTGTGCTGATCCTGAAGGTCGGACCCCCACTGATCAAGCAATGATATCCTATCCAGTAGAAGTGAATGGCATATGCCGGTTGGGCTCACCATTCACTTCTGTGTAGTGTGACCGATGCAGGACGGTGGAATTACTGTCTGACACATTGTTTCTCCATATTATTGCCTGTGTGTTGTTAGGGGATGGCATAATGCACCTTCCTAGACCCCCCCCCCCCAAGCATAGAGGTCAGTATAGATTAGTTCAGTATGGTCCCCCAGTGCTAACCCACTGCTTTCTTAAAGATGGTGCTCATTTCAAGATCTCTGCTTGCTCTAAGTAAGTGGGAACATTCTCATTTTAAATCCGATGCTGAAAACCCGTACAGATCTAATGCTTTTCACAACTGAGGGTTTGTTACAATTGTATCCAGTCTAGACAATCCTCTGTGAGCTAAACACATCTGCAGCACCAATCTCTCTGACTGTTTACTACAATGTATCAGTCCTGAGAGGATTGTAACAAACCCTGAGCTGTGACAAGTATTAGGCCTGCACCAGTTTTTAGCCTCAGGCTAATCTTTCCCATTCAATAACAGCAAGCAGAGATCTTGAAGATGGTGGGAAATTGAAACAAAGTCTATTAGAAAGTTGCAGAATTTAATTTCATTGTACAATCTCGGCACATCAGCGTTAACCCCTTCCCGACATTTGACGTATCCATACGCCAAAGTCGGGTAGGGGAAGTATGGAGCGTGCTCACGCAGGGAGCTCACTCCATACGATGACGGTGTGTCGGCTAACACTTCAGAGTAACTAGCGGCATCGCGCTCGAGTGCGATCCCGCTAGTTTAACTCGTTAAATGCTGCGGTCCATACTGACCGCAGCATTTAAATCGTCAGAAAGAGGGGGACGAGCCCTTCTAACAGCTCATCGCGCCCCCCGCAACGCAATCGCGGGGGGGGGGGGGGGGGGGCAATGGTTGCTATGGCTGCCTGGGTGCTTAATGAACGCGCCCAGGTCCGCCATCTTTGTACACCTATTAAGCCCTGCCTCCGGCCTGTGAGAATCACGATATACTGCAATACATTAGTATCTAACAATCGCTGGTTGAAGTCCCCGAGGGGGGACTAAAAAAAAAAGTAAAAATGAGTTAGTTTTTTTTGGTGTAAAAAAAAATAAATAAATAATTAAACTTTCAAAAAACCCCCCTTTTCCCATTTTCCCCCTAGAGCACAGTAAAAAAAATAAATAAATAAACATAAAAGTCTGAACTATTACAATATATCGTTATTTAACCCGCACGGTGAACGCCGTAAAAAAAATAAAATTGTAAACGCCAGAATCTCTATTTTTTGGTCACCTGATCTCCCACAAAAAATGAAATAAAAAGTGATCAAACCGTCGCACGTACACCAAAATGGTAATATTAAAAACTACAACTTATCCCGCAAATAATAAGCCCTCATACCGCTTAATCAACGGAAAAATAAAAAAGTTATGGCTCTCGGAATTTGGCGACGCAGAATAAATTTTCTTTTTTACACTACAGAAAAAACGATATATATTTGGTATCGCCGTAATCGTATTGACCCGCAGAATAAAGGTAACATGTTGTTTTAATTGCACAGTGAAATCGCTGGTTTTTTCATTTTCTACCCCACAAATAATTTTTTCCCGTTTCCTAGTACATTATACGGCAAAATAAATGGTGCTACGAAAAACTACAACTCGTCCCGCAAAAATCAAGCCCTCGTAGGACTATATAGACGGAAAAATAAAGACGTTACGGCTTCTGGAATGTGGGGAGGAAAAAACGAAAATGAAAATCTGAAAGTTGTTTACGACGGGAAGGGGTTAAACGCTTTTCTTACCTTTTTTGTAATTTTTCCGCAGTTTCAGGACGACGATGAACACATTGTGAGCAGCAGTCCCCGGACCCCCGGTGGTGACATCCGGATTCTCGGGAGGTGTCGCAGCACCGGCTGCTGGAGGTGGGTGCAGCTCTCGCTTCTGTCAGTCTCTTAATCATTAACAGTCAGAGATGAGGAGAGGAAATCACACCCCACTGACATCACAGCCGCAGGACACCTGCAAGTCCGGGCACCGCAAGGAATCTCAGGAGAAAGGGACATTCCTTAAATAAGCACATGCCATGATCCCCCCGCCCCTGCCTCTGTGTCACCCCCGCCCCTGTCACCCCCCTGCCTCTGTGTCACCCCCGCCCCTGTCACCCCCCTGCCTCTGTGTCACCCCCGCCCCTGTCACCCCCCTGCCTCTGTGTCAACCCCGCCCCTGTCACCCCCCTGCCTCTGTGTCAACCCGTTCCCTGCCTCTGTGTCAACCCCTTCCCTGCCTCTGTGTCACCCCCCTGCCTCTGTGTCACCCCCCTGCCTCTGTGTCAACCCCTTCCCTGCCTCTGTGTCACCCCCGCCCCTGCCTCTGTGTCACCCCCGCCCCTGCCTCTGTGTCACCCCCGCCCCTGCCTCTGTGTCACCCCCGCATGTCATACACTTACTGATCTATTAATAATTAGATGTGACTGCAGGGTCATAAAAAAGGAACACGCCCTCAGGGCGGAGATGTTATTACACAACAATAATCAATCACTTGTCTGCTGTCCCTGATTTCTAAGAATATTCCAAGGATTTCTACTTTCCCCATCACAAAATGTTACTGAATCTCATTGTAAAGTATCTAATCCTATCATGTGTGATACTGTCTGCTGAGCTTGTGTATCTAATCGTATCGTGTGTGATACTGTCTGCTGAGCTGTGTATCTAATCCTATCATGTGTGATACTGTCTGCTGAGCTGTGTATCTAATCCTGTCATGTGTGATACTGTCTGCTGAGCCGCTGTATCTAATCCTATCATGTGTGATACTGTCTGCTGAGCCGCTGTATCTAATCCTATCATGTGTGATACTGGCTGCTGAGCTGTGTATCTAATCCTGTCATGTGTGATGCTGTCTGCTGAGCTGTGTATCTAATCCTATCATGTGTGATACTGTCTGCTGAGCTGTGTATCTAATCCTATCATGTGTGATGCTGCCTGCTGAGCTGTGTATCTAATCCTATATGTGTGATACTGCCTGCTGAGCTGTATCTAATCCTATCATGTGTGATACGGTCTGCTGAGCTTGTGTATCTAATCGTATCGTGTGTGATACTGTCTTCTGAGCTGTGTATCTAATCCTATCATGTGTGATACTGGCTGCTGAGCTGGTGTATCTAATCCTATCATGTGTGATGCTGCCTGCCGAGCTGTGTAGCTAATTCTATATGATACTGTCTGCCGAGCTGTGTATCTAATCCTAAAGTGTGATACTCTCTGCTCAGCTGTGTATCTAATCCTATCATGTGTGATACTGTCTGCTGAGCCGCTGTATCTAATCCTATCATGTGTGATGCTGTCTGCCGAGCTGTGTATCTAATCCTATCATGTGTGATACTGGCTGCTGAGCTGGTGTATCTAATCCTATCATGTGTGATGCTGCCTGCCGAGCTGTGTAGCTAATTCTATATGATACTGTCTGCCGAGCTGTGTATCTAATCCTAAAGTGTGATACTGTCTGCTCAGCTGTGTATCTAATCCTATCATGTGTGATACTGTCTGCTGAGCCGCTGTATCTAATCCTATCATGTGTGATGCTGTCTGCCGAGCTGTGTATCTAATCCTATCATGTGTGATACTGGCTGCTGAGCTGTGTATCTAATCCTATCATGTGTGATACTGTCTGCCGAGCTGTGTATCTAATCCTATCATGTGTGATACTGGCTGCTGAGCTGGTGTATCTAATCCTATCATGTGTGATGCTGCCTGCCGAGCTGTGTAGCTAATTCTATATGATACTGTCTGCCGAGCTGTGTATCTAATACTAAAGTGTGATACTGTCTGCTCAGCTGTGTATCTAATCCTATCATGTGTGATACTGTCTGTTGAGCCTCTGTACATTCCTCTCTGCAGAGCATACATGTCTCAGGACTTGCAGGGATGGTGACCTGTGTAATCCTCAGCGCTGGAGGGTTTGTAACATTTTCACGTTGCCTCAGGTAACAGGAGAACCAGGTATTCGTCAGTTTATCTGCTGTTGTGTTAGTGTTTCATAGGCCGCACAATGTTCTGCAGTTATGTGCGCGGTGCGGTCAGTGGGGCCCCTGGAGGCCCAATACATCACTGCAAATGATGCCATAAGATGGAGCAATTGGGCGAAATCAATTCAACATCGCAAATATACCAAATAAAATAAGGAGCTGACGGAGAGAAATGGCGCCAAACTATGGTCAATGTGGTACTGCCGTGTATTCACCCGATCCATGTAAAATGGTTAAAGTCAATTCGGCACTTTCTGAATGTTATCTGTTCCTGGGCAAGCTGGATGACTACCAATATGGCCTCCCATACAGCCGCACAGGAGTTGTCATCCAGCTTTCCTAGATTTCTCAGTGGTGTATCCCCCCCGCCCCCCCCAATCAGCGATGACCAGGCGGATGATGAATTAGTTACTAAGTAGATGTGACATTCAGAACTCATGGAGAGCTGGGTAACAACCCCATGGTTGCTGTAATGGTGGCAGAATAGGTAGTCACCCAGCTTTACCGGGATCAGATACAAATTCTATTTAGTCGCTTCGTAGTTTTAACAACTTTACAAAAGTCTTTTTTTTTTATCTACTGGAATTTATATATTTAGGAGGAAATCATAGAAACTTATATGAAAAGAATGAAACAGCTGCTCCATCCTCCAGCTCTGCGTGCTGAACACAGCAGCAAGTTCTGCTGTCTTGTCCATTAATTGTAGAACCACAAGTGCCAGCAGGTTCCCCTAGTAAAACTGAAAGTAGCAACCTGCCAAGCCAGGCCTGACCACGCAGATAGAAGTCTCCGAACCACAAGTACCAGCATACCCTGCGCACACCAGGATGTGGCTACCTGCTAAGTACTACAAGTCTCAGCATGTACTCCAAGCAGAGGGGGCACGGTGAGGCTTGTAGTACTAGAACTAGTTAGATAAGATATATTCTAGAACAATGCTTATCCCCATCTGTTATGTTGTATGCAGCCCCCCGCCGCACCCCATATTCTGTATCCCCCACCAAAATATCCTGCTTTCCCAGGTGCCTACCTTATGGCCTCCTGTGCAGGACGAAGAGCGAGCAGTGTCCAGTGTCTTACAGGGCAATAATCTGTGTACTGAGGACTATCCCTCCCTTTCCTGGACGCCTCCCTGACTCGGTCACTAGGAATGCAGGAGGCCGGCCATCCCTACACACAAAATGACTGATCCCGCAGAGTCTGACATCAGGTAGACGCACCCTCCTGTCATACCTGAACCGCAGCAGCAATTCAGGAATTATGCAAAGTTAGCGGGGTTCCCAGAACTTGTTCAGAGTTAGTGTGTCACGTTATAAATACATTACTTATCCTGTACTCATCCTGAGCTATATCCTGTATTATACTCCAGAGCTGCACTCACTATTCTGCTGGTGGAGTCACTGTGTACATACATTACATTACTTATCCTGTACTGATCCTGAGTTACATCCTGTATTATACTCCAGAGCTGCACTCAATATTCTGCTGGTGGAGTCACTGTGTACATACATTACATTACTTATCCTGTACTGATCCTGAGTTATATCCTGTATTATACTCCAGAGCTGCACTCACTATTCTGCTGGTGGAGTCACTGTGTACATACATTACATTACTTATCCTGTACTGATCCTGAGTTATATCCTGTATTATACTCCAGAGCTGCACTCACTATTCTGCTGGTGGAGTCACTGCGTACATACATTACATTACTTATCCTGTACTGATCCTGAGTTATATCCTGTATTATACTCCAGAGCTGTACTCACTATTCTGCTGGTGGAGTCACTGTGTACATACATTACATTACTTATCCTGTACTGATCCTGAGTTATATCCTGTATTACACTCCAGAGCTGTACTCACTATTCTGCTGGTGGAGTCACTGTGTACATACATTACATTACTTATCCTGTACTGATCCTGAGTTATATCCTGTATTATACTCCAGAGCTGTACTCACTATTCTGCTGGTGGAGTCACTGTGTACATACATTACTTATCCTGTACTGATCCTGAGTTACATCCTGTATTATACTCCAGAGCTGCACTCACTATTCTGCTGGTGGAGTCACTGTGTACATACATTACTTATCCTGTACTGATCCTGAGTTACATCCTGTATTATACTCCGGAGCTGCACTCACTATTCTGCTGGTGGAGTCACTGTGTACATACATTACATTACTTATCCTGTACTGATCCTGAGTTATATCCTGTATTATACTCCAGAGCTGCACTCACTATTCTGCTGGTGGAGTCACTGTGTACATACATTACATTACTTATCCTGTACTGATCCTGAGTTACATCCTGTATTATACTCCGGAGCTGCACTCACTATTCTGCTGCTGGAGTCACTGTGTACATACATTACATTACTTATCCTGTACTGATCCTGAGTTATATCCTGTATTATACTCCAGAGTTGCACTCACTATTCTGCTGGTGGTCACTGTGTACATACATTACATTACTTATCCTGTACTGATCCTGAGTTACATCCTGTATTATACTCCAGAGCTGCACTCACTATTCTGCTGGTGGAGTCACTGTGTACATACATTACATTACTTATCCTGTACTGATCCTGAGTTACATCCTGTATTATACACCAGAGCTGCACTCACTATTCTGCTGGTGGAGTCACTGTGTACATACATTACTTATCCTGTACTGATCCTGAGTTACATCCTGTATTATACTCCAGAGCTGCAGTCACTATTCTGCTGGTGGAGTCACTGTGTACATACATTACTTATCCAGTACTGATCCTGAGTTACATCCTGTATTATACTCCAGAGCTGCACTCACTATTCTGCTGGTAGAGTCACTGTGTACATACATTACATTACTTATCCTGTACTAATCCTGAGTTACATCCTGTATTATACTCCAGAGCTGCACTCACTATTCTGCTGGTGGAGTCACTGTGTACATACATTACATTACTTATCCTGTACTGATCCGGAGTTATATCCTGTATTATACTCCAGAGCTGCACTCACTATTCTGCTGGTGGAGTCACTGTGTACATACATTACATTACTTATCCTGTACTGATCCTGAGTTATATCCTGTATTATACTCCAGAGCTGCACTCACTATTCTGCTGGTGGAGTCACTGTGTACATACATTACTTATCCTGTACTGATCCTGAGTTATATCCTGTATCTCTTTATTTTATATAAATTTACAAAACATAAACTGAAAAACAAATACATAACTAATTCCATATAACCAAAAAGTCACAACCCAATTCTTATAAACAAATTTTCTTATATACATCTCTGTATATGAGAAGAGAAAACTATACCAGACCCGGCCACATACACCCCACTCTTATATACTTACATCTACACTTCATCCGAAACTAAACAATAACTAGAATATATACAAACATCATATAAACGTAATCCAAAGTACTAACAGAAAATCCCCCGACCCGCGTCAACCAAGGGCCTAAAGAAACAACATAATAATGATGATAATAATAAAACAACATAATAACAAATAAAATAATAATAATAACAAAAACAATCCAAAATATAATAATACTAATCCCAATTTTTTTTATTTTTTTTTTTTAATCACACTATACACATCCTGACTTTCCCTAGCCTTACCCTTCTTCCCTAAACTCCACCACCCCAGCCAGCATCTCGCCTCATGTCCTCTCACGTCCGCATAGTCCAGATGCTGGCCCCCACCACCACACCCAACACCCCAGCCCAGCCCCCCGCCCCATGTCCTCCCATGTCCGCATAGTCCGGGGCTGGGTCAGGCACACCCCCCCCCCCGACCACCTCCCAACCTATCTATTAACCCCCTTAAGTCTATCCCTATTCTAACAACATTTCTACAATATAATACAATACACATCACCAACTTGTCCAAATACCAAACCATATACAAAATACACCGTACCCGAAAGCACCAAGTTCGGTCGCTTGTAAACCTTTTTCCTGCCATTTCAATCCTAAACAAAACAAAAATCTTCCAGTGCTTACCTAGCCCATCACCAGATAGAGAGAAGGGAAAGTCCCCCCCCAGAGGCCAAGGTACCACGTCCACCGCTGCACCCTCCCTATCGCTTGCCCTATCTCCTTACCCTATTACTAGCCCTTTCTTGACCCTATTGAAAGCTGACCCTATGCTGACCCTCACCTTTCCCTTATTCCGAGCCCTATCGCTATATTTTTTTTGGTGCCTCAGCGGAACGCAGACCCCCACCGCCAGTTGAGCACCGGTGACGACCCCCCCTCCATCATGAAGGCAGACACATTAAGGCACCCAAAAGGAAAAGCCCCTCCAAAGACGAGAGGCTTTGGATGCTCCCAATCTGCCAACCTCCAAAGAATGCACCTTCACCAGGTCACCCATGATATTGCTAACAACCTCATCCACTAGGAGGATTTTCTTCTGGGTAGAAACTAGACATCGTGCATTCCACATAAAGTGCCTGACCACTATACTGACTAGAAACAAGGTGCAATGGTCCCTACCACCGAGGTCTCCGAACACTCCATAGGCCCACCCAGCATAGGAGAGGCTGGTTAGGTCTGGCCAACCAATGGAGGCTCCCACCCTTTTGTATACCTCTGTATTGAAAGGGCAATGAAGCAGGAAATGCTCCATGCTTTCCAGCACTCCGCCGCACTCCTCCCGGGGGCAATCCCGATCATCAGAGCTTCTGCACTTTAGATTGCCCCTCACATACAGTCTCCCATGGAAGCAACGCCAAGCCAGATCCCAAAACTTCTGGGGAATTCTCGCTGAATTTAAAAGTTTTAATCCCACCCCGAGGTCACTACTTGGGCAGTCTTTGAGCGCCAGGGGCTTCTGGAAGTGGGTCATCAGGACCCTCCTGTCAAGAAATTTTCTCGACATGGTCCTGATCTCCCACACCTCCAGACCCCACCGGCGAACAATCTTCAGCGCCAGGGTGGCATAAGCCGGGAGATGTCCGTGAGGTGTACGCAGGTCTTTCACTTGCCCTCCTCTCTCCCATTCCTGGAAGAAAGGTCGAAACCACCCCCTGCAGGAGGATATCCACCAAGGAGCCCTCTCTTGCCAGAGGTTTGCCAGGTTGATCTTAACAAAGGTGTTCACTAGGAACACCACCGCGTTAACCATACCTAACCCGCCTAGTGTCCTTGGTAGGTAAGTAACCTCCCTCTTGATTAGGTTGAGCCTGTTCCCCCATAACAGCTGGAAGAACAGGCTATAGACCCGAGTCCAGAGAGGTTCTGGCAAGATGCACACACTGCCCAGGTAAAGCAACATGGGCACCAGGTAGGCCTTGGCCAAGTGAACCCTTTCCCTCAGGGTTAAGGACCAACCCTTCCATTGGTCGACCTTCTGGGCAACTAGATTCAGCCTATCCTCCCAGTTCTTCTTGGGGTAATCACCCGGGCCAAATTCGACTCCTAAGATCTTAGCAGACCCCTGAGGCTCTGGAAGGGTGTCCGGGAGATCAAAACCAGGATCTCCTCCTCCCAGCCAGAGACTTTTGCACTTATCCCGGTTGATCTTGGACCCAGATGCCAATGAGTAACGCTCCACTTCCGACATCACCCACTCTGCCTCCCCTCTCGAGGAGACAAAAATGGAGACGTCGTCTGCGTACGCAACCACCCTCTGAGTGGCCTCTGGCCCCTCCAGGCCGGCCCCGACTCCCGCCAATGGCCCACGATCGATCCTTTTAAGAAAAGGATCAATTGCGAACGCATATAGCAAAGGGCTCAAGGGACAACCCTGGCGGACACCAGACCCAACCTCAAAGGGGGTTCCAACCCAACCGTTCACCAGCGCAAAAGTCTCAGCCCCAGTGTATAAGGTCTGTAGCCAATTGACAAACCCCCCCGGTAGGCCGTACCTCAGAAGGACCGACCAGAGGTACTCGTGGTCCACCCGGTCAAAAGCCTTGGCCTGGTCCAAGGACAGGATGTACCCCTCCCACCGACCAGAATTTCCCTGCTCCACTGCCTCTCTGACACTGAGGAGAGCACTAAATGTGCTGCGGCCTGGAACAGAACAATGCTGGACCGGCGAAAGGAGCCGGGATGCAAACTTCACCAGCCGATTAAACAGCACCTTTGCGAGAACCTTTCTGTCCGTATTGAGCAGCGCTATGGGACGCCAATTTTCAATACGGGTCGAGTCTTTACCCTTCGATAAAACTATCAAGGCCGACCTCCTCATTGACATTGGCAAAGTACCCGAGGAAAGGCACTCATTAAACACCTCAGTCAAGAGGGGAACTAGGGTTCCTTTAAAAGTCTTATAAAACTCGGATGTTAAGCTATCCGGCCCTGGCGATTTTTTGAGGGCAAGCCCATCAATTGCCAATCCCACTTCCTCTTCCTTGATCGAGTCTATCAAAACACCGAGAGAGCGGTCTACCCCTGGCTCAGGGATGGTTTCAGCCAGGAAAGCCGACATCTCGTCTCGGTTTGGATCTTGCTTCCCCAAGAGGTGCGAGTAGAAGGATCTGACGACCTCCAAGATCCCTGATTTGGATCTCTTCAGAGATCCTGTACTATCAATCAGTCCTGTCACTACCTTACGACTCACTGACATCTTACAGTTCCTGTAGGGGTTGGGCGAGCGGTACTTCCCGAAATCCCTCTCAAGAACAAAAGATGTGTGCCTATCATACTGACACCTCCTGAGCAAAGCTTTCACCACGGAGATCTCCTCCCCACTACCCCCGGTTGAGACCAGATGTTCGAGTTTCCTCCTCAGTTCCTGATATAGGTGGTACCTACTCATGGACCTGAGGCTCGAGAGCCTGCGGAAAAATCCTGCCACCCGGACTTTAAACAACTCCCACCACTCAGACTTAGTACCACTGAGATCCAACAAAGGTACCTGGCTCTGAAGAAAATCCTCAAAGGCCTGTCTTATCTCCGCTTCTTCCAAGAGAGTAGAATTCAGCCTCCATATACCTCTTCCCATCTGGAGGGACTCTGCAATGTTCAAAGAGAAAATAATCATACAGTGATCGGAGAACTCCACCTCAACAACGGACACTGGTGAAGAGATGGCTTCCTCCTTCAAGAAAAACCTGTCTATCCTAGACCTACAACTACCTCTACGATAGGTGAAACCCGAGTGGCCTGGGGTATGCCTGATGTGGATATCCACCAGGCGAGCATCGCTAACTATATTTTTTAATGCTACACTATCGTAGGTCAATTTTTTATCTCCGGAACCTCCTCTATCTCGGGGCCTCATGACAGTATTGAAGTCCCCTCCAAAGATAACTTGTCGACCTGAAAAAAGGAAAGGCTTAATCCTCATGAAGAGACTTTTACGGTCCCATTTGCTCTGGGGTCCGTATATATTGATTAGTCTTAATTCCTGTCCCCTCATGAGGACATCTAAGATCAAGCACCTCCCCATTTCTAACTCAATCATCCGTCGGCATGTTACCGATGCGGTGAAAAGGACCGCCACTCCGCTATAGGGCTCAGCCGCAAGAGACCAGTAGGAGGGCCCGCGTCGCCACTCCCTCCTAGATTTAACGACGTCTGCCAAAAGTGACAGCCTGGTCTCCTGCAAAAACAAAATGTCGGCTTCAACTCGGCCAAGAAAATCAAAGGCTGCAAATCTCGCCCTATCTGACTTAATGCTGGCAACGTTAATTGATGCCAGCGTCAACGGAGTGGGTGCCGCCATCATGGATGTTTGAGTTAGACGGCTTTCTTCTTCCCACCCCCCCCCCTCTATCTGATGAGGACCCCCCTTCTTTGCCTCGCTTCTTGCAAACTGAGGAGTCCATACTCACCACCCTATTCCCATCTTCATCCCCAAGTTCCGGGTCAACCTCCCCCTCTGGGGGCAACGGCCCCTGCAGCAGGGGAGGCTCAACGACTCTAGGGTGCCCTACCATGCCCTCCCTCTTAGTATGAGAGGCTGGAATGTCCACGAGAGCATGGTATCGATCAGTAGAGCGCACCAGGGGGGTACAGGATTTACCTTCCTGGGCCAGGGTGGGGCGAGATGTATTTGGCCCTTGGGTTTTGCCCGGTGTCCCTTTTGCTGTAGGCTGAGTCCTCTCTTCCTCTCCCACACTTTCATAGTGGGAGGACTGAGAGTCCTCAGCCCTCTGCTCCCTTTGGATCCTCCTCATCTCCCCGTTCAATTCGGCCTCCCCAGGGGCATCAGCTTCAGGAGGGGCATCCAGATCCGAATCCGAGGTCGTCCCAGGTTCCTGGAGCGCCCTCCAAAACCTCTCCTTCCTCCGCTTCTCCGCCCTTCTCTGGCG
This sequence comes from Rhinoderma darwinii, assembly GCF_050947455.1. Taxonomy (NCBI): domain Eukaryota; kingdom Metazoa; phylum Chordata; class Amphibia; order Anura; family Rhinodermatidae; genus Rhinoderma; species Rhinoderma darwinii. The sequence continues at coordinate 5,826,844 of NC_134699.1, read as the reverse complement.
AGAAGGGGGACACTTCTTTACATTCTTCCCTTGCCCCTGTGCCCCATCGTCCCTGCCCGCACCCTCACCCACGGAGGCCTCCCTCCTTTCATCCTCCGCAGGTTTGGAACAAGCATTGACAATAGAGCGAGGACACCGACTGAACGGGTGACCTAAGTCACCACACAGGTTGCAGCGAATACGGTCACACGATGCGGCTAGATGACCAATCCCCCCACAATGAGCACACTTCTGCACCTTGCAGCCTGCACTCAAATGTGAGGGGTCGCCACACCGGTGACACAACTTCGGCTGCCCCTGGTAGAAGACAAGGATCCGATCTCTTCCCAGGAAAGCAGACGATGGTATGTGGGACACCGTCTGTCCCAGACGCTTTAATTTAACCATGAACGTCCAGGCCCCTGACCAGATGCCAAACTCATCCATGTTCTTCAGTGGCATCTCTACTACCTCTCCGTACCTTCCCAACCAGGTCATGATATCAATACAAGAGAGTGACTCGTTACGGGTAAGAACGGTCACTCTCTTGGGACCACTTTGGCGAGAAATTGCTTGTGCAGCAAAGTCTCGCCAGCCAGGCTCGTCCTTCATCAGCTTGTAGTTCCCCCAGAAGACCTCAAGGCCCCCTAGGTGAACAAAGCTGATGTCAAACTCGACCGAGCCATGAGGATGTATCAAGGCAAAGATGTCACTCGCCTTGAAGCCCATCCCCAGCAGCAGCTCCACCACCCTCTTTCTGGGAGGGCACGCATCATTGCCACGCCACCGGAGACGGACCACATTCCTCCTGGCTACAGCCTGCCCGGCTGTTGGGAGTGACCACTGATCTCCTCGTTGCTCTCGGAAGGCATTTAGACCATATCTGTCTATCCAGAAAGACAGGTCCTTCTGCACTCCCCCTATGGTTAGGGTTTGCTTTCCCTCTCTTAAAGCGTCCAAGAGACGTTGTTGCAAGTTACCGTCCCCGGACCTTGAGGATGAAGATGGGTGGGCCCGCTGTCCCCCCGCTGCCACACCAGCATAAGACCTGCCGGATGTCACAGCAAGAAGAGCGCCAGGCCCATTGCCCCTGGTTGATACCCCATCCCCACCACCCACAGACACAGCACTCAACACCCCATTACCAGCAGACACTTCAGCAACTTTATTTACAGACACCTGCATACCCCCAGCAGTTTCCACATCCACAGCCGCAACTTTTTCATTTAACCCACCAGGTCTCCCTGCAGTCATCCTTCTGGCCAGGCCTGGTTCTATGTTATGTATTTTTGCTGTACATTTTGTTTGATTAGACATTGCTTCAGTCTCCGCATCATCAGGCACCTTTTCAGGGACGCCACCAGATGTTATAAGCGGTGTCTCTGCTGTGCCCTCCGCCTCATTATCCTCCATCTGTTCTATGCGCGGAACATTTTTGGGAAAGGGGCCATCGTCGCTCCCGACGCCAGCAGCCCCCTCCTCGCCTACACCACTTTTCAGCGATGCGGACGAAGGAGCCACTGACGTCACTGGAGCCGCCTCCGGCGCCGGACCACTCCCCCCTCCTACAGAGGAGTGGCCAACAGAGCCGGAGCCCCCTCTGTGACCGCCCTTGTCCGGAACGTCTGACGGCTTTACTGCGACACCGACAGACTTCCGGCTTTCAGACACCACATCCGGTTTCTGGTTTACCCGTTCTCCCGACCCCTGACTCGCATCAAAGACCAGTTTCCCGGGCTCGCCATTCACCGGACACGGGGACGCACCCCCTGGCGTCACCAGGCCACCAGTACCGCCCCCTTTGCAGGGGTTGGCGTCCGGCGCCATTTTGACCACCACGTGTTCTAATGCCGGACCCGTAACACTCTCCCCGCATTCCCGCTCCAGCCCCACTGCAGAGGTTGGAGTTGGGGGTCTTGCGGGACCTGCGCCCTGATCCTGACTTTCATCTGGCTCAGAGCACAGGAAGGATCTTGCTGTATACACCAGTTTAAATGAACCTTTAGCAGATTTTATTTCCTTTTCCTTTTTTTTCTTCTTAAATTTTTTTTCCTTTTGCTTTTCCTCCTCTGCGGGTAACTCCGCACCGAAACAAAATCCCTGGAAGGACTCCACGTTACGGATCTGAGTGAGTAATCCTGGAGGCCGCTCACTGTCAGTTTCAAAACACTCCTGATTATTCCCAGCTGTGAGTCCACCCTCCTCCTCCTCACTGCTCCTGGGTGCCTCAGAATCTGTGCCTTCTCTGGACTTTGCATTTTCACTCTCCATTGCCTCCACCACATCTTCCTTTGCCGTGTCTGGGGCTCTGCCGTCTTCCTCCATACTTTCTATTTTTATAGGTGCTGCCATCTCGGCAAACCTCTCTTCGTTTTTTAATTTTTCTCCAAACACCCTTCCGCCTGCTAAAATCTCCTCACGTCTCTCTTCCACTTCTTTTATTTCCTCCAACAAGGATTTCACATTTAAACGGTATCGGGACCTCTTACCTCCTGAGGCTTTTGCAGCTCTTCCTCTGGCGACCGCCAAGTCCGCACGGAGCCGTTGCAGCGACTTCCTGAGGTCCCGATACTCCTCCAACCGCATAGCCAGACGGGAGCTGAAGTTCTCCACCGTCTCTCCGGTCCTCAGCTGTCCCCATTCCTCCACACGACCGTCATCCAAATGTCCGGACAGTGCTGGTCCTTCTCCAGACGACAACACCTCTATCACCATGCCGGACTGCGTCTCCATACCCTTATCCGAGGTTCCAGCCATGGGGGGAGCCAGGATAGCCTTGCCCCGAGATGATCTCCTCACCCCCGCGACCGTTTGCATATTCCCAGCCAGCTGGGATGACCCTCTACCCCCCGCTGGCATGCTCCGGGAGGTAGAGGTCTGAGGCTCCATCCTAGGATGGAACCCCCCTCAGGGTACTTTCCAAGCCCAGGCAGATGGTATGGGGCCTGGGCAGATAGGATAAGGAAAGTCCCTGGATCCAAGGCCTGCACGGAAGTCTCAGCAGCTCTCTCCACACGTCCTACTCCACCCACTCCAGAGCTGCACTGACTATTCTGCTGGTGGAGTCACTGTGTACATACATTACATTACTTATCCTGTACTGATCCTGAGTTACATCCTGTATTATACTCCAGAGCTGCACTCACTATTCTGCTGGTGTAGTCACTGTGTACATACATTACATTACTTATCCTGTACTAATCCTGAGTTATATCCTGTATTATACTCCAGAGCTGCACTCACTATTCTGCTGGTGGAGTCACTGTGTGCATACATTACTTATCCTGTACTGATCCTGAGTTACATCCTGTATTATACTCCAGAGCTGCACTCACTATTCTGCTGGTGGAGTCACTGTGTGCATACATTACATTACTTATCCTGTACTGATCCTGAGTTACATCCTGTATTATACTCCAGAGCTGCACTCACTATTCTGCTGGTGGAGTCACTGTGTACATACATTACATTACTTATCCTGTACTGATCCTGAGTTACATCCTGTACTATACTCCAGAGCTGCACTCACTATTCTGCTGGTGGAGTCACTGTGTACATACATTACATTACTTATCCTGTACTGATCCTGAGTTACATCCTGTATTATACTCCAGAGCTGCACTCACTATTCTGCTGGTGGAGTCACTGTGTACATACATTACATTACTTATCCTGTACTGATCCTGAGTTACATCCTGTACTATACTCCAGAGCTGCACTCACTATTCTGCTGGTGGAGTCACTGTGTACATACATTACATTACTTATCCTGTACTGATCCTGAGTTACATCCTGTATTATACTCCAGAGCTGCACTCACTATTCTGCTGGTGGAGTCACTGTGTACATACATTACATTACTTATCCTGTACTGATCCTGAGTTACATCCTGTATTATCCTCCAGAGCTGCACTCACTATTCTGCTGGTGGAGTCACTGTGTACACACATTACTTATCCTGTACTGATCCTGAGTTACATCCTGTATTATACTCCAGAGCTGCACTCACTATTCTGCTGGTGCAGTCACTGTGTATATACATTACTTACCCTGTACTGATCCTGAGTTACATCCTGTATTATACTCTAGAGCTTCACTCACTATTCTGCTGGTCATTGAAAACCATCTGCAAGATTATTATGAGTCCCCCTTTCCCCCGTAACAACTCAGCTGAGTGCCCATAATGTAGGGTGGCAGTTAGTTTTCCCTGCATCAGATAACTGTACAGTGCCCGGCAGGGGCGTAACTAGGAAAGACTGAGCCCCATAGCAAACGCTTGACAGGGGCCCCCCCGGGTGCCACAAGCAGCCCCCCTTATAAATAGTGCCCCCTGTAGAATGTGCCATAGAGCCCGCCTGTAGACCGTGCTATACAGCCCCGCCTATAGACAGTATCACACCCCATTTGTAGATAGTGCCCCCACCTCCCCCTTGTAGATCGTACCATACAGCCCCCTGTAGATATCGCCATAAAGCCCCCACTTTATAAAGCGCTATACAGCTCCCACTCTATAAAGCGCTATACAGCTCCCACTGTATATAGTGCCGCACAGCCCCCCTCCCTTGTATATAGTGCCGCACAGCCCCCCTCCCTTGTATATAGTGCCGCACAGCCCCCCTTAGTAGATAGTGCCGCACTCAGCCCCCTGTAGATTGTGCCACAAGCAGACCCCTGTAGCTTGCTCCACGCACAGACCCCTGTAGCTTGCGCCACACAGCCCCCCCTTGTGTATAGTGCCACAAGATAATGGTGTATCAGCCGGGGAGATGTCACTCAAACATGGAAAGGTGGGTTTGGAGGCAGGATTGTGTGACTCTTCAGGATAGCGGCACTGCCCCATGACCTTCTAATAAGTAATTAGCATATAGTGTGCGCCGTTTTAAACGTGGATTTTAAAGATTTTGCTGCATATGAAAAAAACATACAAAGGAATGTTTGGAAATATTGTCAGGTCCTGTATTACTGCATGGTGGCGGTTCAAGGGGTTAAAACTACCAGACAAGTTCCCATTAAATATACAATGAATTGAGAACAATTCCATCTGCCCTGCAATTTTGTTATTATAAATATATTCTACATAATTACAGATCCAGAACCAAGCTCTGACATATATATATACAGCACTAGAACCAAGCTCAGTACATATATATACAGAACTAGAACCAAGCTCATACATATATACAGCACCAGAACCAAGCTCAGTACATATATACAGCACCAGAACAAAGCTCAGTACATATATATACACAGCACTAGATCAAGCTCTGACATATATACAGCACCAGAACAAAGCTCAGTACATATATATACAGAACTAGAACCAAGCTCATACATATATACAGCACCAGAACCAAGCTCAGTACATATATACAGCACCAGAACAAAGCTCAGTACATATATATACACAGCACTAGAACCAAGCTCTGACATGTATACATCCCCAGAACCAAACGCATTACATATATACAGCACCAGAACAAACACAGATCAATTTAGTGCAACCCCTGCCGTATAGGTTTGTACGGCGTAAAACTACAGCTCCCAGCATGGCCCGAACAATGGTGAGGATATACTGGGAGATGCTGTTTCACAATCATATCATCTCGCAGCAGATCATACAGTGACTACTGTGCTGATTAGAGGCAGAATAAACATTTACATTAAGTGACTCACCGGTGACGTCTCAGATTCTAGTTCTTTTCTTCTCCCTCCGGTCCAGACATCTATGATGGATTTCTACTGGCCACAAACCATTTCTGCCGTTTTCCGCTCAGATGTCTTCAGCTTCTCACTTTTAAAACATTTCTGCACCTATAAAACGAAGTTAAAATTCTCAACACCTCTTGCACCTCTAAATATAATAGCGCCATACACTGTGTCCCTGATTATAATAGTACCATACACTGTGTCCCTGATTATAATAGTACCATACACTGTGTCCCTGATTATAATAGTACCATACACTGTGTCCCTGATTATAATCATTCTATACACACACACACACACACACACACACACACACACACACACACACACACACACACACACACACACACACACACACACACACACACACACACCGTGCCCCCTGTAGATAGTGACCCCCATAGAGCCTCTGTAGATAGTGTCCACATATGGACTCCAGAGCTGCAAGGCAATAGTGCTAACCACTGAGCTACCGTGCTGCCCTACATATAGCTTCCCCTGTAGATAGTGTTCCACGTATAGCCCACCTCTGTAGATAGTGTCTCGTTTATAGCTCCCCCTGTATATAGTGTCTCACATATAGCCCACACCTGTAGACAGTGCCCTACATATAGCCCCCCTGTAGCTAGTGCCCCACAGGTAACCCACCCCTGTATATAGTGTCCCACATATAGCCCACCCCTATAGAAAGTGCCCTAAAAATAGCTCCCCTATAGATAGTGCTCTACATATAGCCCACCCCTGTATAGTGTCCCACATATAGCTCCCCCTGTATATAGTGCCCCACATATAGACCCCCCTGTAGGTAGTGGCTCACGTATAGACACCCCCTTTATATAGTGGTCCACATCCCCACATATAGACCACCCCTTTATATAGTGGCCCACATAAAGACCTCCCTGTAGATAGTGCGCCACATCCCCACATATAGACCCCCTATATAGTGGCCCACATATAGACGACCCCCCCTGTAGATAGAGCCCCCACTATAGATAATGCCACTCAGTTTTATTAGAAAAAAACAAAAAACTTGACATACTCCCATGATCCCGTTCCCGCGCCGTCCGATGGCAATGCAGATCTGCTCTCTTCTGAGCAGGTCTGCTGGAGCTGAACGACGTGTCGTTCAATAACGCTGATTGGCGGGGCAGAATGACTTGCCCCGTCAATCGGCGCCTTTCAAGCACGGAAGCGGCGCGATGACGTTATAGCGCAGCTAGCGTTGTTGAAAGGCGCTGATTGGCGGGGCAAGTAATTTTGCCCCGCCAATCCGCGTCATTGTAAGGCCCGGTCATTCAGCGCTAATGCATGTATGTGGCTGTCGCTAGCAACGCCTACGGGCATGAGAGGGCTTGGCGGCGCGGGCCCCGTTATAGATGCGCCACTGCTGTAGCAGCCATAACGGCTGCTAGAGGCGCCACTGGGCATTTGGGGGGCATGTCGGCTGTCGGCACGGGTCCCCTCAACCCGCTGGCTGGTAGTTACGCCACTGGTGCCCGGTATAAGGAAGACACTTCCCAGAATTCAAATCAGTGTAAGCTCTGTACAGACACTGAACAAGCAGGAGATACTGGATGATTTTAGATCTGAAGCTGCAAAACAGCGAGTGCAGCTCTGGGGTATAATACAGGATGTAACACAGCATCAGTACAGGATAAGTAATGTAATGTATGTACACAGTGACTCCACCAGCAGAATAGTGAGTGCAGCTCTGGAGTATAATACAGGATATAACTCAGGATCAGTACAGGATAAGTAATGTAATGTATGTACACAGTGACTCCACCAGCAGAATAGTGAGTGCAGCTCTGGAGTATAATACAGGATGTAACTCAGGATAAGTAATGTATGTACACAGTGACTCCACCAGCAGAATAGTGAGTGCAGCTCTGGAGTATAATACAGGATGTAACTCAGGATCAGTACAGGATAAGTAATGTATGTACACAGTGACTCCACCAGCAGAATAGTGAGTGCAGCTCTGGAGTATAATACAGGCTGTAACTCAGGATCAGTACAGGATAAGTAATGTATGTACACAGTGACTCCACCAGCAGAATAGTGAGTGCAGCTCTGGAGTATAATACAGGATATAACTCAGGATCAGTACAGGATAAGTAATGTAATGTATATACACAGTGACTCCACCAGCAGAATAGTGAGTGCAGCTCTGGAGTATAATACAGGCTGTAACTCAGGATCAGTACAGGATAAGTAATGTATGTACACAGTGACTCCACCAGCAGAATAGTGAGTGCAGCTCTGGAGTATAATACAGGATATAACTCAGGATCAGTACAGGATAAGTAATGTATGTACACAGTGACTCCACCAGCAGAATAGTGAGTGCAGCTCTGGAGTATAATACAGGGTATAACTCCGGATCAGTACAGGATATGTAATGTATGTACACAGTGACTCCAGAGCTGTACTCACTATTCTGCTGCTGAGTACAATACAGACTGTAAATCCGTACCTAATATAAAGTCCCGTCCCCCCATTATATTCCACATTAGGACCCAGGGTTAACTATAGCCTCCGTCGCACTTGTATATTAACCTGTTGCGGTGCTGCTGGAATGGTGCTGACCACAAGACCGATGGTCTGGAACTCCTGATAGTACAGCAGCCAGAAAAAAATAGGTCCAGTTTATAAGGAAAATTAAAATAATAATACAATATATTGCTTGTCATAAAGCGTACACGTTCTAGAATGCAATACAGCGGGCCATTATTTTGTATCAACGGGGAAGCAATGAGATTTCTACTGCATTCTAAGAGTTAATAAGAAACCAACAGCATTTTGAGTGTAGCTTTGAATGTGAATGGAGTATAAAAATCTCACAGCAGAATTGTGAATGCAGCTCTGAATGTGACTAAGATAACTAAGAGTCATCCACTTATTGACTAAAGTCCAAGCCATTATTATACACTAACAATGTCTGCGCTGCACAAATACTCATCATAATGAAAAACGTTCTCTATTAAATACACAGTAACCGGTGTAAATACCATAAAAGGGCAGCGCTAGTTATTTTTATTTCTCTTTAGATGTTCAATGGAGCAGAACGAACCTTCTCCCTGCAAATTCATAATCAAGAGCTGCAGACATTGAAGGAATATGGAAAATGTGATGTAATGGCGCCACCTTGTGCACAACAGGAAAACTACACAAAGCAAACCACTTCATGTAGAAACGTTGTAGATATATATACAAATACAGAATTAATCTACACAGCCTATATTATACGCCAGAGCTGCACTCGCTATTCTGCTGGTGGAGTCACTGTGTACATACATTACATTACTTATCCTGTACTGATCCTGAGTTACATCCTGTATTATACGCCAGAGCTGCACTCACTATTCTGCTGGTGGAGTCACTGTGTACATACATTACTTATCCTGTCCTGATCCTGAGTTATATCCTGTATTATACGCCAGAGCTGCACTCACTATTCTGCTGGTGGAGTCACTGTGTACATACATTACATTACTGATCCTGTACTGATCCTGAGTGACATCCTGTATTATACTCCAGAGCTGCACTCACTATTCTGCTGGTGGAGTCACTGTGTACATACATTACATTACTTATCCTGTACTGATCCTGAGTTACATCCTGTATTATACTCCAGAGCTGCACTCACTATTCTGCTGGTGGAGTCACTGTGTACATACATGACATTACTTATCCTGTACTGATCCTGAGTTATATCCTGTATTATACTCCAGAGCTGTACTCACTATTCTGCTGGTGGAGTCACTGTGTACATACAGTACATTACTTATCCTGTACTGATCCTGAGTTACATCCTGTATTATACTCCAGAGCTGCACTCACTATTCTGCTGGTGGAGTCACTGTGTACATACATGACATTACTTATCCTGTACTGATCCTGAGTTATATCCTGTATTATACTCCAGAGCTGCACTCACTATTCTGCTGGTGGAGTCACTGTGTACATACATTACTTATCCTGTACTGATCCCGAGTTACATCCTGTATTACACTCCAGAGCTGCACTCACTATTCTGCTGGTGGAGTCACTATGTACATACATTACATTACTTATCCTGTACTGATCCTGAGTTACATCCTGTATTATACTCCAGAGCTGCACTCACTATTCTGCTGGTGGGGTCACTGTGTACATACATTACATTACTTATCCTGTACTGATCCCGAGTTACATCCTGTGTTATACTCCGGAGCTGCACTCACTATTCTGCTGGTGGAGTCACTGTGTACATACATTACATTACTTATCCTGTACTGATCCTGAGTTACATCCTGTATTATACTCCAGAGCTGCACTCACTATTCTGCTGGTGGAGTCACTGTGTACATACATTACATTACTTATCCTGTACTGATCCTGAGTTATATCCTGTATTATACTCCAGAGCTGCACTCACTATTCTGCTGGTGGAGTCACTGTGTACATACATTACTTATCCTGTACTGATCCTGAGTTATATCCTGTATTATACGCCAGAGCTGCACTCACTATTCTGCTGGTGGAGTCACTGTGTACATACATTACATTACTTATCCTGTACTGATCCTGAGTTACATCCTGTATTATACTCCAGAGCTGCACTCGCTATTCTGCTGGTGGAGTCACTGTGTACATACATTACATTACTTATCCTGTACTGATCCTGAGTTACATCCTGTATTATACTCCAGAGCTGCACTTACTATTCTGCTGGTGGAGTCACTGTGTACATACATTACTTATCCTGTACTGATCCTGAGTTATATACTGTATTATACGCCAGAGCTGCACTCACTATTCTGCTGGTGGAGTCAGAACGTAACTCAGGATCAGTACAGGATAAGTAATGTAATGTATGTACACAGTGACTTCACCAGCAGAATAGTGAGTGCAGCTCTGGAGTATAATACAGGATATAACTCAGGATCAGTACAGGATAAGTAATGTAATGTATGTACATAGTGACTCCACCAGCAGAATAGTGAGTGCAGCTCTGGAGTATAATACAGGATGTAACTCAGGATCAGTACAGGATAAGTAATGTAATGTATGCACACAGTGACTCCCCCAGCAGAATAGTGAGTGCAGCTCTGGAGTATAATACAGGATGTAACTCAGGATCAGTACAGGAAAAGTAATGTAATGTATGTACACAATGACTCCACCAGCAGAATAGTGAGTGCAGCTCTGGAGTATAATACAGGATATAACTCAGGATCAGTACAGGATAAGTATTGTAATGTATGTACACAGTGACTTCACCAGCAGAATAGTGAGTGCAGCTCTGGAGTATAATACAGGAAGTAGCTCAGGATCAGTACAGGATAACTAATGTGATTTACCGCTGATCCTGTCATATACGGGGTTATCATACGCGCAGAAATTGATGTCATTATTACATGTCACCTCCTGGGATGTTAATGAGGACCATGCTGAGGAGGGTTGTGTAATGAGTGAGATAAGAGTCTGCGGAGGATGGAGCTGCTCATGAGACATACAGGGAAGGTCTATCTCCAGCTGTGGACTCGGGGTCGAGGATCAGATCCATATCTCCAAACAAACATCTGTAAAAATGATTGAGATGTGGTATTGGATGCCGCCGCTTATCTTCTCTCTGCTATTATTTCTCCAACGCTTCTCCTTAGATTGTGTATAGAAAAGAAGCCTGGACTGGACTGAACCTATTTAATAACAACTTGATCCCGATATTCTGACCTTTCTAGGGAAATGGAGCTGGTAATATGTGGATCATTAACTTCAGAGGTCAGACTGTGGACGGTGTGTGCAGTGACAGGGGGCACATACTTTCTATTGTGCCACCATGAACCGTCCTCTTTAAAGATGGGGGACACTAGGCGGCTTTCACTTGCCTGTAGTTTTGGTCCCTTCATGAAATATATTGACCCTATCACAGACCAGAACCAAAGTATGGTCATGGAACTTTTATTTGTCCCCAAGGACAACTTGTTTTCAGAGACTCTTGCAGTTCATGTGTTGAGCACCAGATGGCAGTATTGCATCATTCCTGTGATGCTGGCAGCTGGCGGTGCGGGCACTGCCAGGACCTCCACGTAGCGGCTTTTCACAGTGACAATACATATGGGTCTGCGGCTTTTGCCTCATTGATTTGGCTGGATCCAGGCGGCTGATTTCAGATACAATTATATTTCCGCTCACCCATGTCGTCCTTTAAAATCCACTTAACAGTAATTGTCTGATTTGTGTTTGAGAAAAAGTCAAAATTTTCCCCGTCAACTATTGAGCGCTGGCCAGACCCTGGAAAAGCTGGATATTCAGACGCATCCGCAAACGACCAGATATGCCGCTGTTTTATACCCCCCCTATATGACAGGGTGGCCTATATACGAGATACAGATACTGCTATGTGGGTACTGAGGGCCAAATTAAGTTCTTTCTAAATAGATCTGAATCAATGACCTACATGGAATGTTGAGTAACTTATACTCCAGTCACAACAAAAGCTGCACCCAGAATTCTGCTGTCTTTTGAAATCCATCAGTGCTGACGGACACCTCTTTCCCTCAACAGTGGGGCTGAAATACTGTAATATTCTTAAATCAGACTGATTTGTCAAAAATATGCTCTTCTATACTCCACTCACATCCAAAGCTGCATCCAGAATTCTTCTATTCTTATATCCATAAGCATTATGAGATGGCTGAAAACCCATAATGCACTGCACTTAAAGCAACTACTGTTTTAGGTAAGCACTACATCTCTCAGAATGCATTGCAGCAGAGCACTGTTTTCAATCAACACGAGAAAAATTACAGTAAATCGGAGATAAGCCGTTTTAGGTTCCTTTATTACGGTGCAGTGTGTTCGCAACCGGGAGATGGTTAATTTCTGGGAGTCGTCTTCTGGCGCGTGTACTCGGGGGCAGGGATTGTCTTCATTCATTAAGCCGCATAATGTTCGTTTTGTCACAGACCAGAAGGAATGAGACGGAGATAAGGAAAAAACGCAAAAAAAAGGCCGCCGTTGTCTCCGGGGACACATAGGAATTTTCCGCCTGTCATAATGTGACACGTCGCAGATTTTACTTGTCTTACGTTTAGTCTAACATTTAAATGTGATTGTCCCCAGGACGGGCCGAGTCTGCAGCAAGAAAGCGGACCCCAGGGCCAGAAAGTGCATCAGAAAAGAGGGGGATGCAGCGCCAATGCAAACCAGCAGGAGGCAGCAGTCTGGTGAAAGACTTCAGCATTCAGTGCCACATACAAAGAGAGAATTACTCCCAGCAAACAGGCAGGGCCGGCCTTAGGATAGATGGCGCCCTGTGCGGAAAAAAAATCAGCGCCCCACCCCCATTGTAAAAAAAGAAATGCCTTAAAAGAGTATAATGCCCCTATAGTGCCCCCATACAGTATAGCTGCCACCCACCGTATAATGCCAACTTTACTGCCCAACACAGTATAATGCCCCTTTAGTGCCCCCACACTGTATAATGCCCCCATACCTGCCCCCAGTGTAATACCCCCTTTAGTGCTTCACACACAGTATAATGCCCCTTTAGTGCCCTCCACACTGTATAATGGCACCTTATGCCCCACACAGTATACTGCTCTCTTTAGTGCCCACCACTCAGTATCATGCCCCTTATTGCTCTCCACAGTATAATGTCCCACAAGTGTCCCCACAAAGTATAAATAATGCTTTGGAGGCCCGGGGGGAGCGAGCGGTGGTTGGTTTTCACCCACCACTGGACGCTCCTTCTCCGTTTTGGCCCTGACGCTGCACTGAGTCTGACCTACATTGCGTTGTAATATCATGTGACACGTCATGTTTCAGTGCAGCATCCGCACCAGAGCAGAAAAGAAGCGCCCGGGCCGTAAGGCAGCTGCAGTGTCGCGGGGCACCAAGGCCGGTTTTAAACAAAGTGTGGCACGTGGCAAAGTTAAGTGGGGGCCAAAATGCTGAAGTACTGTATTAATGATTCAATCAATTCAAAAGTCGGTGTGCAGAGAACTGATCACGAATTTCAAGCGCGTTCATGAGTGTTTGAAGCCGCAAAGCAAATGTCCCCCCCTCAAAAGCAAAAATAAATGTGTGTATGTATATACTGTTACTGAATAATACCCTCATACTGTTACTGAATAATACCCCCCATACTGTTACTGAATAATACCCCCATACTGTTACTGAATAATACCCCCACACCATAACCACATAGTGACTGAATAATACCTCCATACTGTTACTGAATAATACCACCACACCATAACCACATAGTGACTGAATAATACTCCCATATAGTGACTGAATAATACCGCCACACCATAACCACATAGTGACTGAATAATACCCCCATACTGTTACTGAATAATACCACCACACCATAACCACATAGTGACTGAATAATACTCCCATATAGTGACTGAATAATACCGCCACACCATAACCACATAGTGACTGAATAATACCTCCATACTGTTACTGAATAATACCGCCACACCATAACCACATAGTGACTGAATAATACCACCATACTGTTACTGAATAATACCACCACACCATAACCACATAGTGACTGAATAATACCCCCAAACTGTTACTGAATAATACCTCCACACCATAACCACATAGTGACTGAATAATACCACCATACTGTTACTGAATAATACCACCACACCATAACCACATAGTGACTGAATAATACCTCCATACTGTTACTGAATAATACCTCCACACCATAACCACATAGTGACTGAATAATACCCCTATACTGTTACTGAATAATACCTCCACACCATAACCACATAGTGACTGAATAATACCCCTATACTGTTACTGAATAATACCTCCACACCATAACCACATAGTGACTGAATAATACCCCCATACTGTTACTGAATAATACCACCACACCATAACCACATAGTGACTGAATAATACCACCATACTGTTACTGAATAATACCGCCACACCATAACCACATAGTGACTGAATAATACCCCCATACTGTTACTGAATAATACCACCACATCATAACCACATAGTGACTGAATAATACCTCCTCACCATAACCACATAGTGACTGAATAATACCCGCATACTGATACTGAATAATACCTCCTCACCATAACCACATAGTGACTGAATAATACCCGCATACTGTTACTGAATAATACCACCACACCATAACCACAGTGACTGAATAATACCTCCTCACCATAACCACATAGTGACTGAATAATACCCGCATACTGATACTGAATAATACCTCCACACCATAACCACATAGTGACTGAATAATACCCGCATACTGATACTGAATAATACCTCCACACCATAACCACATAGTGACTGAATAATACCCCCATACTGTTACTGAATAATACCACCACACCATAACCACAGAGTGACTGAATAATACCCCCATACTGTTACTGAATAATACCTCCTCACCATAACCACATAGTGACTGAATAATACCCGCATACTGATACTGAATAATACCTCCACACCATAACCACATAGTGACTGAATAATACCCCCATACTGTTACTGAATAATACCACCACACCATAACCACATAGTGACTGAATAATACCCCCATACTGTTACTGAATAATACCTCCACACCATAACCACATAGTGACTGAATAATACCCGCATACTGTTACTGAATAATACCTCCTCACCATAACCACATAGTGACTGAATAATACCCGCATACTGATACTGAATAATACCTCCACACCATAACCACATAGTGACTGAATAATACCCCCATACTGTTACTGAATAATACCACCACACCATAACCACATAGTGACTGAATAATACCCCCATACTGTTACTGAATAATACCTCCACACCATAACCACATAGTGACTGAATAATACCCCTATACTGTTACTGAATAATACCACCACACCATAACCACATAGTGACTGAATAATACCACCATACTGTTACTGAATAATACCACCACACCATAACCACATAGTGACTGAATAATACCCCCATACTGTTACTGAATAATACCCCCATACTTTTACTGAATAATACCCCCATACTGTTACTGAATAATACCCCCATACTGTTACTGAATAATACCCCCATACTGTTACTGAATAATACCACCACACCATAACCACATAGTGACTGAATAATACCCTCATACTGTTACTGAATAATACCACCACACCATAACCACATAGTGACTGAATAATACCTCCATACTGTTACTGAATAATACCACCACACCATAACCACATAGTGACTGAATAATACCCCCATACTGTTACTGAATAATACCGCCACATAGTGACTGAATAATACCCTCATACTGTTACTGAATAATACCCCCATACTGTTACTGAATAATACCCCCATACTGTTACTGAATAATACCCCCACACCATAACCACATAGTGACTGAATAATACCCCTATACTGTTACTGAATAATACCACCACACCATAACCACATAGTGACTGAATAATACCCCTATACTGTTACTGAATAATACCACCACACCATAACCACATAGTGACTGAATAATACCGCCATATAGTGACTGAATAATACCCCTATACTGTTACTGAATAATACCTCCTCACCATAACCACATAGTGACTGAATAATACCCGCATACTGATACTGAATAATACCACCACACCATAACCACATAGTGACTGAATAATACCCCCATACTGTTACTGAATAATACCACACCATAACCACATAGTGACTGAATAATACACCCATACTGTTACTGAATAATACCACCACACCATAACCACATAGTGACTGAATAATACCCCCATACTGTTACTGAATAATACCACCACACCATAACCACATAGTGACTGAATAATACCCCCATACTGTTACTGAATAATACCTCCACACCATAACCACATAGTGACTGAATAATACCCCTATACTGTTACTGAATAATACCACCACACCATAACCACATAGTGACTGAATAATACCACCATACTGTTACTGAATAATACCACCACACCATAACCACATAGTGACTGAATAATACCCCCATACTGTTACTGAATAATACCCCCATACTGTTACTGAATAATACCCCCATACTGTTACTGAATAATACCCCCATACTGTTACTGAATAATACCACCACACCATAACCACATAGTGACTGAATAATACCCTCATACTGTTACTGAATAATACCACCACACCATAACCACATAGTGACTGAATAATACCTCCATACTGTTACTGAATAATACCACCACACCATAACCACATAGTGACTGAATAATACCCCCATACTGTTACTGAATAATACCGCCACATAGTGACTGAATAATACCCTCATACTGTTACTGAATAATACCCCCATACTGTTACTGAATAATACCCCCATACTGTTACTGAATAATACCACACCATAACCACAGTGACTGAATAATACTTCCATACTGTTACTGAATAATACCGCCACACCATAACCACGTAGTGACTGAATAATAGCCCCATACTGTTACTGAATAATACCACCACACCATAACCACGTAGTGACTGAATAATACCGCCATATAGTGACTGAATAATACCCCTATACTGTTACTGAATAATACCGCCACACCATGACCACATAGTGACTGAATAATACCCCCATACTGTTACTGAATAATACCGCCCCACCATAACCACATAGTGACTGAATAATACCCCATACTGTTACTGAATAATACCGCCCCACCATAACCACATAGTGACTGAATAATACCCTCATACTGTTACTGAATAATACCGCCACACCATGACCACATAGTGACTGAATAATACCCCATACTGTTACTGAATAATACCACCACACCATAACCACATAGTGACTGAATAATACCCCCATACTGTTACTGAATAATACCCCCACACCATAACCACATAGTGACTGAATAATACCACCATACTGTTACTGAATAATACCGCCACACCATAACCACAGTGACTGAATAATACCCCCATACTGTTACTGAATAATAACACCACACCATAACCACATAGTGACTGAATAACACCCCCATAGTGTTACTGAATAATACCGCCACACCATAACCACATAGTGACTGAATAATACCCCCATACTGTTACTGAATAATACCGCCACACCATAGCCACATAGTAACTGAATAATACCCCCATACTGTTACTGAATAATACTCCCACACCATAACCACATAGTGACTGAATAATACCCCCGTACTGTTACTGAATAATACCTCCACACCATAACCACATAGTGACTGAATAATACCCCCATACTGTTACTGAATAATACCTCCACACCATAACCACATAGTGACTGTATAATACCCCCATACTGTTACTGAATAATACAGCCACACCATAACCACATAGTGACTGAATAATACCCCCATACTGTTACTGAATAATACCGCCACACCATAACCACATAGTGACTGAATAATACCCCCATACTGTTACTGAATAATACTGCCACACCATAACCACATAGTGACTGAATAATACCCTCATACTGTTACTGAATAATACCCCCATACTGTTACTGAATAATACCCCCATACAGTTACTGAATAATACCATCACACCATAACCACATAGTGACTGAATAATACCCTCATACTGTTACTGAATAATACCACCACACCATAACCACATAGTGACTAAATAATACCCTCATACTGTTACTGAATAATACCACCACACCATAACCACATAGTGACTGAATAATACCTCCATACTGTTACTGAATAATACCGCCACATAGTGACTGAATAATACCCTCATACTGTTACTGAATAATACCCCCATACTGTTACTGAATAATACCACCACACCATAACCACATAGTGACTGAATAATACCCCTATACTGTTACTGAATAATACCCCCATACTGTTACTGAATAATACCTCCTCACCATAACCACATAGTGACTGAATAATACCCTCATACTGTTACTGAATAATACCGCCACACCATAACCACATAGTGACTGAATAATACCCCCATACTGTTACTGAATAATACCGGCACACCATAACCACATAGTGACTGAATAATACCCTCATACTGTTACTGAATAATACCGCCACACCATAACCACATAGTGACTGAATAATACCCCCATACTGTTACTGAATAATACCGTCACACCATAACTACATAGTGACTGAATAATACCCCCATACTGTTACTGAATAATACCGCCCCACCATAACGACATAGTGACTGAATAATACCCTCATACTGTTACTGAATAATACCTCCCCACCATAACCACATAGTGACTGAATAATACCACCATACTGTTACTGAATAATACCGCCCCACCATAACCACATAGTGACTGAATAATACCCTCATACTGTTACTGAATAATACCGCCACACCATGACCACATAGTGACTGAATAATACCCCATACTGTTACTGAATAATACCCCCATACTGTTACTGAATAATACCCTCATACTGTTACTGAATAATACCTCCCCACCATAACCACATAGTGACTGAATAATACCACCATACTGTTACTGAATAATACCGCCCCACCATAACCACATAGTGACTGAATAATACCCTCATACTGTTACTGAATAATACCTCCACACCATAACCACATAGTGACTGAATAATACCCTCATACTGTTACTGAATAATACCACCACACCATAACCACATAGTGACTGAATAATACCCCCATACTGTTACTGAATAATACCCCCACACCATAACCACATAGTGACTGAATAATACCCCCGTACTGTTACTGAATAATACCGCCACACCATAACCACATAGTGACTGAATAATACCCCCATACTGTTACTGAATAATACCGCCACACCATAACCACATAGTAACTGAATAATACCCCCATACTGTTACTGAATAATACCGCCACACCATAACCACATAGTGACTGAATAATACCCCCATACTGTTACTGAATAATACCACCACACCATAACCACATAGTGACTGAATAATACCACCATACTGTTACTGAATAATACCCTCATACTGTTACTGAATAATACCACCACACCATAACCACATAGTGACTGAATTATACCCTCATACTGTTACTGAATAATACCACCACACCATAACCACATAGTGACTGAATAATACCCTCATACTGTTACTGAATAATACCACCACATAGTGACTGAATAATACCCTCATACTGTTACTGAATAATACCCCCATACTGTTACTGAATAATACCCCCATACTGTTACTGAATAATACCACCACACCATAACCACATAGTGACTGAATAATACCCCAATACTGTTACTGAATAATACACCCATACTGTTACTGAATAATACCGCCACACCATAACCACATAGTGACTGAATAATACCTCCATACTGTTACTGAATAATACCACCACACCATAACCACATAGTGACTGAATAATAGCCCCATACTGTTACTGAATAATACCGCCACACCATAACCACATAGTGACTGAATAATACCCCCATACTGTTACTGAATAATACACCCATACTGTTACTGAATAATACCGCCACACCATAACCACATAGTGACTGAATAATACCTCCATACTGTTACTGAATAATACCACCACACCATAACCACATAGTGACTGAATAATACCCCCGTACGGTTACTGAATAATACCGCCACACCATAACCACATAGTGACTGAATAATACCCCCATACTGTTACTGAATAATACCACACCATAACCACATAGTGACTGAATAATACCCCCATACTGTTACTGAATAATACCCCCATACTGTTACTGAATAATACCACCACACCATAACCACATAGTGACTGAATAATACCCCATACTGTTACTGAATAATACCACACCATAACCACATAGTGACTGAATAATACCCCCATACTGTTACTGAATAATACCACACCATAACCACATAGTGACTGAATAATACCCCCATACTGTTACTGAATAATACCGCCACACCATAACCACATAGTGACTGAATAATACCCCCCATACTGTTACTGAATAATACCACACCATAACCACAGTGACTGAATAATACCCCCATACTGTTACTGAATAATACCGCCACACCATAACCACATAGTGACTGAATAATACCCCCCATACTGTTACTGAATAATACCACACCATAACCACAGTGACTGAATAATACCCCCATACTGTTACTGAATAATACCGCCCCACCATAACCACATAGTGACTGAATAATACCCCCATACTGTTACTGAATAATACCTACATACCATAACCACATAGTGACTGAATAATACCCCCATACTGTTACTGAATAATACCACACCATAACCACATAGTGACTGAATAATACCCCCATACTGTTACTGAATAATACCCCCATACTGTTACTGAATAATACCACACCATAACCACATAGTGACTGAATAATACCCCCATACTGTTACTGAATAATACCCCCATACTGTTACTGAATAATACCTCCACACCATAACCACATAGTGACTGAATAATACCACCATACTGTTACTGAATAATACCGCCACACCATAACCACATAGATGGCAGTTATACGGAGGAGCTCTGCAGACCATATAAGTGATTGCAGCACATTTATATCCAGTGACGTTGCTTCTGATCAGAGTCGTTCAATTTACCATTTTTTTTTCCTCCATCCGGCCCAGATCACTGGCACCACTTATTTCAGCCACAACTCATCTCTGCAGAATTTGACACACATACATGTTGGTTTCTCGCTTCTCCAGCATCCTCCACACCTATACCCCATCCTCTAATCAAACTCATAATCCACAGTGCCCCAGATGGTAATATTGAGCCCCCAGTGCTCGACACAATAAAAGTGCCCCATCAATAACCATGCCCCCTTTGTGCCCGTCAATAGTGCCACTGCATCCCTTGTAGATAGCGCCACACACACAGCCCCCTCTTGTAGATCGTGCCACACAGCTCTTCCCCATGTACAGTGCCAAACAGCCCCCCCTTTGTAGATAGTGCCACACAGCCCCCCATCTTGTAGATAGTGTCACACAGCCCCCCTTTGTAGGTAGTGCCACAGAGCCTTCCCCCCGTTTTAGATACACAGTCCCCCTTGAAGATAGTGCCACACGGCCCCCTAAAAAAAAAAATGTTTTCCCTACCTTGTCCCAGCGTCTTATGGGCTGCAGGCCTAAGGTGGCATGCAGCCTATAGTGTTCAATTGTACCTGCTTCCTGAGGACGCAGATACAAGTGAATGTGACTGCCGATGGCACAGGGGCTGCCTCTGGTACTAGTGATGCCACCAGGCATTTTTATGGGCCGGGCGGGCCCCCTCATGATGCGGGCAGCTTAGCAGCTGCTATAATGGGAAGGGGGCCCTGGGCAATTGTCTAGTTCGCCCTCCCCCTAACGCCGGAAGGGGAGCCAGCGGAGCGCTCACTTGCTCTTGCAGGAGTGATACGCCCTGTGCGATCGCACAGTTCCCACACCCCATAGGCTGGCCCTGTATACAGGACAGGAGAAGTGGTACTGTGCAGTTTCCATATATACAGTATAAGGCGGGATTCACACGACCGGGTCGTTCCCGAGCCCGAGTGTCGGCCGGTAAAATCGGCCATTTTGCCCGGCCGGTTTACATTAAGTTTTGCATCCGTGCCGGGCCGGGCAGATCCGGACAGTGACATCAGCGGCAACTCCTGAAGGGGAATCCCCATGTGTTCGGGGATTCCGCTTCAGGAGTTTCCCCTGATGTCACTGCCCAGATATGGACAGAGACATCAAGCGCTCTGTCCAGGAGCGGAATCCCCGAAAACACGGGGATTCCGCTCCTTCAAGGAGCTAAAGTGCGGCTAGCACATAGCAGAGCAGGGAGATACCTCCCTGCTCTGCTATAGTGGCGTCGCTGCAGTAGTAGTAGCAGCAGCTGCTGCTACTAGCGGCGCCATCTAAGGTGTCGCCGGGCCAGGGTGCTTTTCAAGCAGGGGAAGGGAGCCAGCGCAGCGCTCCCTCCACCTGCTGTACACCCCGGCCCTGCCACACCGTGTACAGCGATGCCATTCGTCAGAATGGCATCAACTCCTCCTCCTCACATGCACTCTGCGCTGTGAGGAGGAGGAGATAGAGCGCAAGCTCCGGAAAACCCGGCCGTCACTCGGGACATATCCTGGTGATGGCCGTGTATTACCCGGCCCCATAGACTTCTATGGGAGCCGGGCGGCCGGGTACCCGGGCGAAAATAGAGCATGTCCTATTTTTTGACGGCCGGTTTTTCCGGCCGTCAAAAAATCGGTCGTGTGAATAGCCCCATTAGGGGTCTATTATTCCTAATGCAGCCGGGTGCCGGCCGATTTATGAACGGGAAACCCTGCCGTGTGAATGAGGCCTTAGACAATGACATTCAGCTCCCCCTTAAATACAAATATAGATCTTTATTTTTAGCCATGCCACATACAACGTGTCTGTTTCTGGGAAAGCTGGATATTAACCAAAAGAGTTGTCACCCAACTTTCCCACACTCCTGAGTAGCACACCTGCCCAGTGAAGGTCACAGAGTGTATAACTTGCTGCATAACTTAGCAGATGTTCATTCAGAGCACTAGAAAAGCTGGATGACAACCTCTTTGGCCCCTAGGGACTGAATTGGTTGTCACCCAGCTTTCCCAGATTCCTGAGTAGCAAATCCTGTTATGCAGTTACGTGAAGTTTTGGTATGGAAATGCGAGGAGTGTGGGTGATATTGGGGCATTGTCTGGGCTGCCTGTCAGATAATGCAGTGTCTGGCCCGCTTTTGTGTCTGGCACATGCTGGGTACATTAACCATCCGGCTTCATCTCTGTGGAACATTGTGAGCCAGGGAAAGGGAAGGTCTGGAGTCAGGTGCAGCACAGCAGGGCATTCTCTGCAGACACTGGCAGCCCGCGGGCACCGTCCAGGACTGACACTACGGCGGTCTGACGCTTTGTCAGTCGCTGTAAATGTCCGAAAATCTGTGACCTTTAACTGTCTGGGGCTTGTAACAAGACAAAGCAAGTCACCTGTATGGTCTGTATCACTGTGTGTACCCAAGCCTGTCACGTACTGCTGAGCTGCCGTATCTAAGCCTATCATGTGTGATACTGAACAACATACAACGCAGCAGCGCTCTGCGGGCGCAAACATTAAATATAGACTTTCAATGGCATCACCGCTCTGCTTATTATAAGGGTAGGAACACAAGGCGTAAACACTGCAGATTTTCCGCAATGGATTAATTCCGGAAGAACCGCAGCGTATTACAGTAGCAGCCGAGTGGATGAGAATCCCAAAAACTTCCGCCGAAAAAAAAAATTGACCTGCGGTGCGTTTACTTCAATATCAGCATGTCAATTAATGCTGCGGAATCGCAGCTCTCCTGTTGCGGGTTTTCCCAATTGAATTCGATGTGGTGCTTAAACCCGCAACAAAGGAGTGTGTTTTGCGATATTTGCGGCAGAATCACAGCGATTCCACCGCAAAAATCGCAAGTAAGAAAAAAAGAAGTTATACTTACCCAGAGTTTCCTGCTTCTTCTCCAGTCCGGCCTCCCTGGATGACGTTGCAGGCCATGTGACCGCTGCAGCCAATCACAGGCTAATAACAGGCTGCAGCGTAAACATGGGTCTGTACCATCATCCAGGGAGGCAGGAGTGCGATATGCGTTTTTTTAAGGGCTGTGCGATGGTGATATTTCGTCTTCCTGTGATGTCACTTCCACCCCCGTTAGAAATTCTGTAGCGTTTCCGCAGCACATCAGAAAAATGCAGGAAATCTGTCCACTTTCCACTGCAATAATTGACGGACGTATTTCGGCTGCAAGTCCCGGACTGAACACAGTGCAGGGAGCCGGGCTCCTAGCATCATAGTTATGTACGACGCTAGGAGTCCCTGCCTCTGCGTGGAACTACTGTCCTGTAGTGAAAACATTATTACAGTACGGGACACTTGTCCCGCAGCGAGGCAGGGACTCCTAGCGTCGTACATCACTATGATGCTAGGAGCCCGGCTCCCTGCACTGTGTTCGGTCCGGGACTTGCAGCCGAAATACGTTCCGTCCTTTACGGACCGAACATGCTCGTGTGAATCCAGCCTTACCCGCAGTGACCAAAAACGTCTGAAAATACGAAGCTGTTTTCAAGCGAAAACCGCTCCGGATTTTGACGTTTTTGTAACAACTCGCGTTTTTCGCTGCGTATTTTACGGCCGTTAAGTTCACACAGAGTTTTTTCAGGAGGAAAATTCTGCCTCAAAATTCAGTTTGGGATTTTGAGGCAGTTTTTGACCCTGCTGCATGCCGTTTGCTGCGTTTTTCGCTCGCGCCCATTGAGTGCTACGGGCAAAAAAACTCCCCGAAATACGCTTTCTCTGCCTCCCAGTGCTGTCAATGGGAGGTCAGAGGCATAAACAGAGGCATAAACGCCCGAAGATAGGGCATGACGCTTCTGTTTACCGCGAGCGGTAAAAAAAACGTGTTCACCTTCCATTGAAATCAATGGGAGGCATTTTCGGCCATTTTTAGTTGCATTTTCCAACGCGGTTTCTGCGTCAAAAAACGTGTAAAAAAACTCTGTCATTAAAAACCGCCCAAAAAATCATGGCAAATCCGCATGCGGTTATTTTCATCCGTGCGATGATCAAGTTACCGAGCGGTCAAACACGCGATCATTTTGATCGGATCATGTGAGCCGCCGGCTTCCTGCAGTCCTCCCCGGTGATCAGTGTGATGTTATGCAGCTGCTTCCCCCTGAGATCACTGTGCAGGTCCCGGCCCGGGACACAGGTATCTGGATCGCTGACACCTGTATGAGGACGTAGGGACAGTGGATTGTGATGAAGAACCTGCTGTCTGTCAGTATAGGCAGTGGCGTAACTACCGCGGTAGCAGCAGTAGCGGCTGCTACGGGGCTCGGGGCTTGAGGGGGCCCGGTGGCGCCGCTAGCAGCCGTTATGGCTACTACAGCGGTAGCGTCGCTACTGTGGGGCCCGCGACGCCGAGCCTTACACAGGCCCTCTCATGCCTGTAGGTGTCGCTAGCACCGGAGGGGGCCCCAGTGCTAGCGGCAGCCAAATACATGTATTAGCACTGAATGGCCGGGCATGTTCCGTGCCTGACCATCCAGTGCCTTACAATGACACTGATTGGCTAGCGGCGCGATGACATCATCGCGCCGCTTCCATGCTTGGAAGATGCTGATTGGCGGGGCAAGTCATTCTGCCCCGCCAATCAGCGTCATTGGAGGACGCTCGTTCAGCTCCTGCAGACATGCTCAGAAGAGAGCATGTCTGCATCGCCAGTGAACAGCGTGGGAACCGGAGAATGTGAGTATGTCAAGTTTTTGTTTTTTTTCCCTCATAAAAATGTGAATGGCATTATCTATAGTGGGGGGGGTGGGGGGTCATCTTTATGTGGGCTAATATATATATAGGGGGTCTATGTGTGGGGCAGTAGCTACAGGGGGGGTCTAGATGTGGGGGTGTGGGCCATTATATACAGGGGGCTCTATACGTGGGCCATTATATACAGGGGGCTCTATATGTTGGCCACTATATACAGGGGGGGTCTATATGTGGGCCACTATATACAGGGGGGGTCTATATGTGGTCCACTATATACAGGGGGGTCTATATGTGTTACACTATATACAGGGGTGGGTTACCTGTGGGGCACTAGCAACAGGGTGGCTATATGTAGTGCACAGTCTACAGGGGTGGGCTATATGTGGGACACTATATACAGGGGGAGCTATATGTGAGACACTATCTACAGAGGTGGGCTATACGTGGAGCACTAACTATAGGGGAAGCTATATGTAGGGCAGCACGGTGGCTCAGTGGTTAGCACTATTGCCTTGCAGCTCTGGAGTCCATATGTGGGCACTATCTACAGGGGCTTCTATGTAGGTCACTATCTACAGGGGGCATGTTGTGTGTTTGTGACAGTTATATTTAGATGTGTTGAGAATTTTAACTTTGTTTATAGGTGCAGAAATGTTTTAATAGTGAGAAGCTGAAGACATCTAAACGGAAAACTGCAGAAATGGGTCATGGCCGGGAGAAATCCATCATAGATGTCTGAACCGGAGGGAGAAGAAAAGAACTAGAATCTGAGACGTCACCGGTGAGTCACTTAATGTAAATGTTTATTCTGCCTCTAATCAGTAATGTAGTCACTGTATGATCTGCAGCGAGATGATGGTGATAGGATTTTTTTTGTGAAACCGCATCTCCCAGCATATCCTTACCATTGTTCCGGCCATGCTGGGAGCTGTAGTTTTACACCGTACAAACCTATACGAAGTGGCGTAACTACCGCTATAGCAGCCGTAGCGACTTCTACAGGGCCTGCAGCATGAGGGGGCCCGTGCCACCCGCCGGCACGGCCCCCTCCCATGGCCGCAGGCTCCGCTAGCAGCCGCTATGGCTGCTACAGCGCGACGCCACTGAAGGGGTTGTTCCTACATAAAGACATGTATCCCCTATCCAAAGGATAGGGGATACATGTGGGATCGCTGGCAGCGATGAGGAGAACGGGGGACCGAAAGTCCCCCCTAAGTTCTCCATGACAAACCTTGGACTTCCGGGGTCTGTGTCGGCAGCTCCGTAGAAATGACTTGCGCACCGGTCGTGCTTGTGCGCATGCGTGACTAGCGCTCCTTTCATTTTTATTGAACTGCGCAGACGCCGGAAGTCCGAGGTTAGTCATGGAGAACTTCGGGGGACTTTCGGTCCCCCGTTCTCCTTATCACTGCCAGCGATCACACATGTATCCCCTATCCTGTGGATAGGGGATGCATGTCTTTTGTAGGAGGGGGGGGGATGTATGGCGTTCTCTACAGGGGGGGCTGTATGGCGTTCTCTACAGGGGGGACTGTATGGCGTTATCTACAGGGGGGACTGTATGGCGTTATCTACAGGGGGGCTGTATGGCGTTATCTACAGAGGGGGTCTGTATGGCGTTATCTACAGGGGGGCTGTATGGCGTTATCTGCAGGGGGCTGTGTGTGGTGCTATCTATAGGGGGCGCTATGTGGTGGAATCTATAGGGAGGCACTATCTACAAGGGGGGGGGGGGGGGGGTTGTGTGATACCCAGCAGAGGGGGGGCCCCAGTCAAAAGTTTGCTATGGGGCCCAGTCTTTCCTAGTTACGCCCCTGAGTATAGGACCTACAATAATACCAAATAATCCTTATATTGAATGTTTTGTGGTGGCGATATACAGTAGATGTAGGGCGGCGATATACAGTAGATGTAGGGCGGCGATATACAGTAGATGTAGGGCGGCGATATACAGCAGATGTAGGGCGGCGATATACAGCAGATGTAGGGCGGCGATATACAGCAGATGTAGGGCGGCGATATACAGTAGATGTAGGGCGGCGATATACAGCAGATGTAGGGCGGCGGCGGCCCGACAACAGGTGTCGGGGAGAAAAGCATCGGCCTGCTGAATTTCAAAATATATGTTCCTTTTGTTCGCAAGGAGATCAGCAGCGCCGGAGGAAACTAGCAGCAGCCTCTTCCTTCTCCCAATTGAAAACTCGGCCGATCGAGTGTACGGGGAGTCGGGAAGAAGAGCTGACAGCCCGGAGATCATCCATGCAACAGATCTCTACAGTGCACGGCCACAGAGAGCTGCCGCCTTGCTTTTTTGTTTTGTATTTTTTGCAGTCACAGCGTATGTTTCTATACCCTTGGTTTTTGTGTCATGTGTGATACTGTCTGCTGAGCGGTGTATCTAATCCTATCATGTGTGATACTGTCTGCTGAGCGGTGTATCTAATTCTATCATGTGTGATACTGTCTGCTGAGCTGTGTATCTAATCCTATCATGTGTGATACTGTCTGCTGAGCGGTGTACCTAATCCTATCATGTGTGATACTGTCTGCTGAGCTGTGTATCTAATCCCATCATGTGTGATACTGTCTGCTGAGATGTGTATCTAATCCCATCATGTGTGATACTGTCTGCTGAGCTGTGTATCTAATCCCATCATGTGTGATACTGTCTGCTGAGCGGTGCATCTAATCCTATCGTGTGATACTGTCTGCTGAGCGGTGTATCTAATCATATCATGTGTGATACTGTCTGCTGAGCGGTGTATCTAATCCTATCATGTGTGATACTGTCTGCTGAGCGGTGTATCTAATCCTATCGTGTGATACTGTCTGCTGAGCGGTGTATCTAATCCTATCATGTGTGATATTGTCTGCTGAGCTGTGTATCTAATCCTATCATGTGTGATACTGACTGCTGAGCTATGTATCTAATCCTATCATGTGTGATACTGTCTGCTGAGCTGTGTATCTAATCCTATCATGTGTGATACTCTATGCTGGGGCCATGTATCTAATCCTATCATGTGATACTGGCTGCTGAGCTGCTGTATCTAATCCTATCATGTGTGATACTGTCTGCTAAACTGTGTATCTAATCCTATCGTGTGATACTGTCTGCTGAGCTGTGTATCTAATCCTATCATATGTGATACTGTCTGCTGAGCTGTGTATCTAATCCTATCATGTGTGATACTGTCTGCTGAGCCATGTATCTAATCCTATCATGTGATACTGGCTGCTGAGCTGCTGTATCTAATCCTATCATGTGTGATACTGTCTGCTAAACTGTGTATCTAATCCTATCGTGTGATACTGTCTGCTGAGCTGTGTATCTAATCCTATCATGTGTGATACTGTCTGCTGAGCTGTGTATCTAATCCTATCATGTGTGATACTGTCTGCTGAGCTGTGTATCTAATCCTATCATGTGTGATACTGTCTGCTGAGCTGTGTATCTAATCCTATCATGTGTGATACTGTCTGCTGAGCTGTGTATCTAATCCTATCATGTGTGATACTGGCTGCTGAGCTGTGTATCTAATCCTATCATGTGTGATACTGTCTGCTGAGCCGTGTATCTAATCCTATCGTGTGTGATACTCTATGCTGGGGCCATGTATCTAATCCTATCATGTGATACTGGCTGCTGAGCTGCTGTATCTAATCCTATCATGTGTGATACTGTCTGCTAAACTGTGTATCTAATCCTATCGTGTGATACTGTCTGCTGAGCTGTGTATCTAATCCCATCATGTGTGATACTGTCTGCTGAGCTGTGTATCTAATCCTATCATGTGTGATACTGTCTGCTGAGCTGTGTATCTAATCCTATCATGTGTGATACTGTCTGCTGAGCTGTGTATCTAATCCTATCATGTGTGATATTGTCTGTTGAGCTGTGTGTCTAATCCTATCATGTGTGATACTGTCTGCTGAGCTGTGTATCTAATCCTATCATGTGTGATACTGTCTGCTGAGCTGTATCTAATCCTATCATGTGTGATACTGTCTGCTGAGCTGTGTATCTAATCCTATCATGTGTGATACTGTCTGCTGAGCTGTGTATCTAATCCTATCATGTGTGATACTGTCTGCTGAGCTGTGTATCTAATCCTATCATGTGTGATACTGTCTGCTGAGCCGCTTTATCTAATCCTATCATGTGTAAGTCAGGATTCACGTTGCACGTTTTTGTTGCGTTTTTTAAGGGTTTCCGCTGCTTTTGAGTCGAATGATTTTTGGTTTACGGCTGAAACACTTGGCCTCATGCACACAAACGTAAAAACGCCCGTAATTACGAGCCCATGGACTTCTATTGGCCACGGGTACCTCCCCGCTTGCTTACGGGAAGGTGCCCGGGCCATTGAAAAATATAGAACATGTCCTATTTCAGTCCGTAATAACGGCACGGGCAGGCCCATAGAAGTCTATGTGGCTCTCGTAATTACGGGAGCGTTGCTAGGTGACGTCAGGGGATAGTCACTGTCCAGGGTGCTGAAAGAGTTAACTGATCGGCAGTAACTCTTTCAGCACCTGGGACAGTGACTGCCACTAGACTTAACAGTATTAAAAGTTAACTTACCCAGAACTCCCTGCTTCTTCCTCCAGTCCGGCCTCCCGGGATGACGTTTCAGTCCAAGTGACGGCTGCAGCCAATCACAGGCCAATCACAGGCTGCAGCCAATCACAGGCCAATCACAGGCTGCAGCCAATCACAGGCCAATCACAGGCCAATCACAGGCTGCAGCGGTCACATGGACTGCCGCGTCATCCAGGGAGGTCGGACTGGATGTCAAGAGAGGGACGCGTCACCAAGACAACGGCCGGTAAGTATGAAATTCTTTTACTTTTTCTGCGGAAAGGGCTGTCCCTTCTCTCTATCCTGCACTGATAGAGAGAAGGGGCTGCCGATTACTGCAGTGTAATTTTGCAGCGAAAACATGCCCGTAAATACGGGTGGAATACGTGTGACCAAGGACCCGTATTTACGGGAGGACAAAAATACGTTCATGTGCATAAGGCCGTATTTTCATCTATCTCCCGAAATACTGTCCGTATTCCATCCGTATATACAGATTCATAAAAATAAAAAAAAAGAGGGAGGTGGCAAATTATGTCATCAGCATGTTGCATAGCAACGCTTCGGTAAATACGGAAGCTTCTATGGGAGAGTCCGTGACGTAATTACTGACAAGAACAGGACGGGTTCTATCATTTTTTTCAGCACTGACACCCATCCGTAAAAATACGGAAAAGCGTACGTGGCCAATAGAAATGAATGGGTCCGTAATTACTGATGAAAAATATGGTCGTGTGCATGGAGCATTAGGTCTCTTGCGCACGATCGTAGTGGTGTGCACGGCCATGATTTTCAGCTCGGACGGCCGCGGAGTGTCACCCGCGGGCCACCCGCAGATCGCGGCTGTGCACACCACTACGGTCATGAGGCCTAAAAGTTTTCCTGAGATGCAATTTTGCGGCAGTGTGTGAAAATGTAACAAAAACGCGTGATGTGAACCCAGCCTCAATCTGTATAACACCCATGTACCTTTTAGGATTTACGTACGTGCGTATATATATATATATATGTGTGTGTGTGTGTATAATTTATTATGATTGGGAGCGGCGCAGGTATTTGTATCCGTAGGTTTCGGCTGTGGGGTTTGGGG
This sequence comes from Rhinoderma darwinii, assembly GCF_050947455.1. NCBI lineage: Eukaryota > Metazoa > Chordata > Amphibia > Anura > Rhinodermatidae > Rhinoderma > Rhinoderma darwinii. The sequence continues at coordinate 5,795,144 of NC_134699.1, read as the reverse complement.
AGGACGAGCAGCTCTACCAGACACTACTACACGGTGCAGCAAGCGGTGTCCGTCAGGTAAGAGATGGGGAGTGTACCGCGTATCTAAGCTGTCAACCTGCTCAGATTTAGCAGCAACAATTTCTTTTAATAATAATTTGGTCAGTTTTGTAAATGTTTTATCTGTGACATCAGCCTCCCGACATAGTGAGGGGCCCCTAGAGATGGGGTTTGGCTGCTGATAGGTGCCCAGTGATATGGAAGTTGCGGTCCAGCTGTGACAGGTACAAATCTCAGTGCTGCCGCATTATTAACTCTGCGTATCCTATCGGGTCTCGCTCCTTTAAATAATTGAATTGGAAGAAAAAGGTATGGACATACAGGAGAGCGCTACTAGTAAGTAAACGGTTAACAATGGTAAATTCCTTGATTTATTAAATATAGGCAACGCGTTTCGACACAGGACATGTGTCTTCGTCAGGCCAAACCTTCCTTGGCCTGACGAAGACACATGTCCTGTGTTGAAACGCGTTGCCTATATTTAATAAATCAAGGAATTTACCATTGTTAACCGTTTACTTACTAGTAGCGCTCTCCTGTATGTCCATACCTTTTTCTTCCAATTCAATTATTACACTTGCGGTACTACGTTTCCGCGTTACCGTCATTTGGATTGGGGAGCAGCAGCTGTTTGTTAAAATCCTTACATGCTTACATCAGTGTTGTACCTGACTTGTACAACCTGTAAAGGTGAGCGCTATGACCTTACTTTACAAATGTTTCACCTTATCCATCAGGTTTATCTTGCACCATGTGGCGCTGTGTACCCTTCTTTTTCCCCCTTAGGTTTCGCTCCTTTAAACACTTTGAACCCCTTTTGAGCTGCTCAGTGAGTTGTCCATTGATTTACATGGACCTACTTGTCACTGGGGAGCTGAGTCTGCGGGCCCTAAACCCATTGGTCGCTGGGGGAGGGGTCTGTGCGGGACCTGTACCTTATGGTCGCTGGTGAGCGGGGTCTGTGTTGGTCCTGAACCCACTAGTCGCTTGGGAGCGGGCTCTATGCGGGTCCTGAACCCAATGTGAGCGGGGTCTGTGCGGGTTCTGAACCCAATGATCGCTGATGAGCGGGGTCTGTGCGTGTCCTGAACCCAATGATCGCTGATGAGCGGCGTCTGTGCGTGTCCTGAACCCAATGATCGCTGATGAGCGGCGTCTGTGCGTGTCCTGAACCCAATGATCGCTGGTGAGCGGGGTCTGTGCGGGTCCTGGACCCAATGATCGCTGGTGAGCTGGGTCTGTGCGTGTCCTGAACCCAATGATCGCTGGTGAGTGGGGTCTGTGCGTGTCCTGGACCCAATGATCGCTGGTGAGCGGGGTCCGTGCGTGTCCTGGACCCAATGATCGCTGGTGAGCGGGGTCCGTGCGTGTCCTGGACCCAATGATCGCTGGTGAGCGGGGTCCGTGCGTGTCCTGGACCCAATGATCGCTGGTGAGCTGGGTCTGTGCGTGTCCTGAACCCAATGATCGCTGATGAGCGGCGTCTGTGCGTGTCCTGAACCCAATGATCGCTGATGAGCGGGGTCTGTGCGGGTCCTGAACCCACTGGTCGCTGGGGAGCGGGCTCTATGCGGGTCCTGAAACCAATGATCGTTGGTCAGCGGGGTCTGGCAGGTCCTGAATCCAATGTTCGCTGATAAGCAGAGTCTGGCGGGTCCTGAACCCAATGATCGCTGGTGAGCGGGGGTCTGGCGTGTCCTGAACCCAAGTATCGCTGGTGAGCGGGGTCTGTGCGTGTCCTGAACCCAATGATCGCTGATGAGCGGGGTCTGTGCGTGTCCTGAACCCAATGATCGCTGGTGAGTGGGGTCTGTGCGTGTCCTGGACCCAATGATCGCTGGTGAGCGGGGTCCGTGCGTGTCCTGGACCCAATGATCGCTGGTGAGCGGGGTCCGTGCGTGTCCTGGACCCAATGATCGCTGGTGAGCGGGGTCCGTGCGTGTCCTGGACCCAATGATCGCTGGTGAGCTGGGTCTGTGCGTGTCCTGAACCCAATGATCGCTGGTGAGTGGGGTCTGTGCGTGTCCTGGACCCAATGATCGCTGGTGAGCGGGGTCCGTGCGTGTCCTGGACCCAATGATCGCTGGTGAGCGGGGTCCGTGCGTGTCCTGGACCCAATGATCGCTGGTGAGCGGGGTCCGTGCGTGTCCTGGACCCAATGATCGCTGGTGAGCTGGGTCTGTGCGTGTCCTGAACCCAATGATCGCTGGTGAGCGGGGTCTGTGCGGGTCCTGAGCCCACTGGGCGGGGGGGGTCCTGCATGGGCCTTGAATTAACCCTCTGGGCTGCTTGCTTCTGCAGCACCACAATTGTTTTCCACTTGACCACAACGTTCCTCGCTGCCATAATAAAGAAGACAATCTCTTCGGAACTTGACTATAGAAATTTCTATTGATTTTTGCAAAACTTGTTTTTAGTTTTTATGTTTTTTTCCTGAATGTTGAGAAAGATAAAACTTCTCCTGTAAAGATCTGTTATTGATCGGCCATTACCCCCTCCCCCGCTCGTCTTTTTCATGTCGGCCGTTTGCCAGCATAAAGCGATTTTCCTGCCGGCTTTGCATACGCGGCTGGAGGATAAATATATATATTTAGTGTTTCCTGTTCTTCAATCACAACACATGAAACCCGAGTCTCCTGAAAACCTCGGAGGATCGCCCCTCGCTGTGTGGAACGCCTCGACACTTCTGAGGGGACACAAGAAAAAAAAGAACTTTCAATTTCTTCTACGTTCAAAACCTTTTATTGAACCGGCGGCTGATGAGAGAAATAAAAAGGAGATTTTGTTCTTTAAAGGATAAAAGTTTCCGGTGATTAACATTTTGAAACATTGTATCTACTTTCTTTAGTAACTTTTTTTCTTAAAGGGGACATCTCCCAAAAAGTAGCTTTACGCTGATCAATAATAGACTCGGTTCCGATTCAGGAGGCTGCTTGTTAAAGGGCCATACACGGCAAAATATTGATGGCCATGTAATACATGGACAGGCCGGCTCTGCCAGATCCGGGCGTAAGTAGAAACTTTTGAACTGCCACCCCCTATAGTTTTTCTGCTGTGTAAGCATCTCTTTGCCCAGGCTCAGGCGGACCCCCCCCCCCCCTCTATGACTTCCATACATCTTAATAGGGCACATAGAAAGGGGTCGTCTCCCTAGGGGGTCCTTTTAAAAACGTCAGTTTTTTTAATGCAAATAAAGTTTTGTCGTTGTATATTGAAAAGTTCTAAAACTTTCTAATAGACTTTGTATTTTAATCTCTGACTGTTTTCAAGATTTCTGCTTGCTGTCAGTGTAAGGGAAAACTCTTGTTTGCATCCAGAGACTAAAAGCGCGTCCTGTTTACAGGCTTATCTTGGACTTGCACTTTGTCGTGTCGCGGGTCCGCACGTGGATTGACCCCATTCCAATGGGAAGCGAATTTTATACGTATTTCGGCACAGAATTCAGGGTAAAAGCCTTAACGTGTAAATGGGACCAGAGGCGTAACTTATAGCTCCGTGGCCCCAATGCAAAATCTGCACCAGGGACCCTGCACACTATGTGCCATTTGTGATACTGGTGACTTTTAGTTTGATAGAGGGGGCATTGGGCCCGCGTGCGACTTCTACCTCCGCATCCCCTATAGCCACACTCCTGACCTAGCTGAGGGTTTGTTACAATTGTATCCAGTCTAGACAATCCTCTATGAGCTAAACGGCCTGTATACCGGACTGATAAATTTTACCTGCGCTGATACATTGTAACAAACTATTAGGACAGCGGAGAGATTAAGGCCCTGTTCACACTGAGTATTTTGGCGTCGGAAACAGCGCCCAAAATCGCCTCATATTGATTCAAATGGGAGGCGGAAGCGTTTTTTCGTCCCGTGAGCGGTAAAAATCGGCGACATGCCCTTCCTTAGGGCTTTTCCGTCTCTGACCTCGTATTGACCTCAACGGGAGGCAGAGAAAGTGGTTTTCGCTGCGTTTTTTGCCCGCAGCCGAAAACGCGGAAAACCGCATGCAGGCAGGTCAAAATCTGTTCAGATTTTCCTGCCTGCAAAAAAAACTCTGTGTGAACAGGTCCTAAAAGTTCTACAACTTTCTACTAGACTTTGCGTTTTGATTTCTCACCGTTTTCATGATCTCTGCTTGCTGTCAGTAAATGAGAACATTCTTGTGTATAGCCTGAAAACTATGTACAGAGCTATTGCTCCACACAGCTGACTGTTTGTTACAATGTATCCAGTGTGGACAATCCCCATTTAGGTAAAGGGCATGGACTCCAGACTGTCACAATGTATCAGTGCAGATAAAATGTATCAGTCTGGAGTCCATGCCCTTTGTCACAATGTATCCAGTCTGGACAATTCTCATTTAGGGAAACAGGAGATGTTTGTGCTACTGATGTGTTTAGCTCACATAAGATTGTGTGGACTGGATACAAACTGTAAAAAACCCTCAGCTGTGAGAAATATTAGGTCTGTACGGGTCTGTTCCCATTCACTGACAGCAAACCGATATTGTGAAGAACTAAAACGCAAAGTCCGTAAAATTTAATTATATAATGAGTCAACTTAATTTAGATAAAGTGGAAAACCTGTTTAACGGCCTGCCACGTGATGAGGGGCCCCATAGACGTTTTTCCCCATAGGGCCCTCCCTCCCCAGTGACCGCCCGCCGCTGCCATTTCCTGAATGTTTTGACATGTTGGATGGAAGTGTAACTATGTTCACATGGGGTCTTTTGCCGAGTTTTTTGACGCGGAAACCGCGTCGCAAAACTCGGCAGAAACGGCCCGAGAACGCCTCCCATTGATTTCAATGGGAGGCGTCGGCGTCTTTTTCCCGCGAGCAGTAAAATTGCCTCGCGGGAAAAAGAAAGCGACATGCCCTATCTTCGGGCGCTTCCGCCTCCGACCTCCCATTGACTTCAATGGGAGGCAGGAGAAAGCGTGTTTTATGCCCGCGGCGCTCAATGGCCGCGGGCGAAAAACGGCGCGATAATTGCTGTTCACACGGAGTATTTTGGGGGAGGAATATCTGCCTCAAAATTCCGTTTGGAACTTTGAGGCAGATATTCCTTCCCCAAAATACTCCGTGTGAACATAGCCCTCTCCGCCTGGAGCGTCTCTTCCGTCCGCGTAACGCTGTACTAACCTTTAATGCGATAATGTAAATAGTGGGATAAGAGACTGGAGGCGACGACCGTAAATCAGGTTTTCTGCTACAATGTTTGCGCGCGCCGCTCACTCTTCATGCAGATTTTTAACATTTACTCTTCTTCTTAAGTTTTTTTTTTTTTCGTCCCCAAGTTGATGTAAAATAAGCAAAAAAACAAAAAAAAAACAACACGTTTTGACTTTTCAGAACTTGAGTTTATTGTGCAACGTTTCCATTGGGACCCAGTGGGGGATGGGCAGACCACCGATGCATTTAGGCGATGCCTTCAGCCGGCCAGTTCATGCTTTTACAAAAGTCGCCCTTGAGATGCCGGGTTCTGCCGTAACGTTCCAGTTGTAGGGCCGGGTCAGTCGATCTCCAGCCTATCAGACCTTGGGTTGTATGTGGAAGGGCAGGCGATGGGTTAACCTGCAGGGAAAAATGAGATTTAAAGAGTCTAATGTACATAATCCCCGCCACGTGGGTCCCCCTCTGTCATCCGTATACTCCTAACCGCATACGGACAGGGGATGTCTTGATAGTACCGACCCTTTTTTAATCATTGAATAACTTTCTACTAGACTTTCCATTTTGATTTCTCACCATTTTCAATATCTCTGTTTGCTGTCAGTAAATGAGAGCATTCGCTTAGATCCAGAGTCTGAAAACGCTGTACACATCTATTACGTCTCACAGCTGACTGTTTGTTACAGTTTATCCAGTCTAGACAATCCTCATTAGCCTGGACTCCAGACTGATACATAATACCTGCACTGATACAGTGTGACAAAAAGGAGAGACTTGTGCTGCTTCTGATGTGTTTAGCTCACAGAAGACTGTCTAGACTGGATGCAATTGTAACAAACCTTTTCAGCTGTGCCGATTTTTCAAAAATGTTTCCATTCTGACTGCAAGCAGACTTTTTTTTGGGTGAGGAATTGATATACAAAGTCTTAGAAAGTTGTGGACCTTCTCATTATACAAGCTGTGAGAAGTATTGGGTCAGCGTAGGGTTTTGTGTCTCTGGATGTGAATAAGATTGTTTATATTCACTCACAGCAAGCACAGATCTTGAAAAAAATAATTATTTTTTTTTCCACCAATCTCCGCAACTTAGCATAGACTATATTGGGGTACTGACCTTTATGTACTGCTCCATTGGGGTCACCATCCGAACCCTCATGTGGTCCGGGACCTTAATTTGTCGCGCCGGTTCCTTCGTCTCCGTGGCGTTTTCAGTTCTCGGCTGAAAGTAGAAGACGGACTTGTTTATACGGCGGTTGTGTCTTGCAGGTTCCAGGTGTTCCCTAATTTTCAGCGACTTTGTATATAGATGGAGGATGGATTAGATGACATTTTACAGATGTAATAGTAGTACCCACTAAATCGCTTGAGACATAGCTCCTCCCCTCTGAAAGCTCTCAGCCAATCAGCAGAGCTGAGAGGGGTCACATGACACTTCACTGCAGCCCTGACTCCTTACAAACAGGAACCGATCGATCCAAAGGACTCATGGGGCGGGGCTCACTTTTCTAACCTCCCGATTGGTAGTTTTTTTTTGGGGGGGGGGGCCCTGTTCTAAAGGAAAGCCGCGTTGCTGCCGTGTTCCTTTAAATATCAAGACGCTGCGCTCCGTGAATCTTTACCTCCTTGTAGGGTGCGGTGAGGAACCCCCAGTTCTCCGGCCACATCCTGGTGGTCTCCAGTTCTTTTTTGACATGCGCTTTCCTAAACACAAAGTAGAACGTTGACCGGACTTATTGCCGTTTTTTTACACCGAGCGCCTTATTCTTCTAAGACCAACGTTGGTGCTAAAATGAGTTTAGCCTTTTTTGTATGTGACTTATAGGGCGCGTGAAAAGTCTGAAGCCCCTCCGTATCTGTAATGCGCCTAATGATGATGATGATACACATTATGGATTAATCCAGTCTGTGTCCCTATGACAAACATTACTGGCCCCATCCGCTATATTGTATACAGTGTAAACATTTCATACAGCAAGAAGTTCCTGACTTTTGACTCCTTCCGATCAATCAGGAGATAATGGGTTGCAATAACTAAGGTGGGAAATGGTAAGGCCTGGTACACACAGCATGATTTTGGTACAATTGCATTCTTTTTTTATTTTTTGGGGGGAGGATATCTCACTCCTAGGACCCTCCGCGGTCGGTTATTATTGGGGAAGGGGCACCGTACTGAACATTGACATGATTGTGTGTCCTTTTTGGGTGGGACCCCCTTCTCACTATTGTTTGCATATGCTCCAATTAAAGTATATGGGAAGGGGTTGTCCAGATCTGTATATACCCACCGCGCCGCGTGACCCTGACTGGTGTGATTGAGGCCGAGTAATGAGATACAATCAGATCACTGTGCAGCCGGCGATCCCCCCCGAAATAATTCATGACCGTAAATCACACAATCCTGCGTCCTACGCCTCCGCTCCACATACAGGATTGTACCTGTAGCTGCTCCGTGTATACAGATCATGTGATATACATACTATCTGCTGCACACACGCGTTATATACACATCACCGCTGAGAGAGATATATATATGTCCACACACATTACAGTATATACCCCGTGCACACACGTTATATACACATTACATATCCTATTATATACCTTGTGCACACACACTATATACACATTATATACCCCGTGCACACACTATATACACATTATATACCCCGTGCACACACTATATACACATTATATACCCCGTGCACACACACTATATAGACATTATATACCCCGTGCACACACTATATACACATTATATACCCCGTGCACACACTATATACACATATACCCCGTGCACACACTATATACACATTATATACCCCGTGCACACACTATATACACATTATATACCCCGTGCACACACTATATAGACATTATATACCCCGTGCACACACTATATACACATTATATACCCCGTGCACACACTATATACACATTATATACCCCGTGCACACACACAATATAGACATTATATACACCCTATGCACACACTATATACACATTATATACCCCGTGCGCACACGCATTATATACCCTGTGCACACACTATATACACATTATATACCCCGTGCACACACTATATATACATTATATACCCCGTGCACACACACTATATAGACATTATATACCCCGTGCACACACACTATATACACACTATATACACATTATATACCCCGTGCACACACACACTATATACACATTATATACCCCGTGCACACACACTATATAGACATTATATACCCCGTGCACACACTATATAGACATTATATACCCCGTGCACACACTATATACACATTATATACCCCGTGCACACACTATATACACATTATATACCCCGTGCACACACTATATACACATTATATACCCCGTGCACACACTATATACACATTATATACCCCGTGCACACACTATATACACATTATATACCCCGTGCACACACTATATACACATTATATACCCCGTGCACACACTATATACACATTATATACCCCATGCACACACTATATACACATTATATACCCCGTGCACACACTATATACACACTATATACACATTATATACCCCGTGCACACACTATATACACATTATATACCCCGTGCACACACTATATACACATTACATATCCTATTATATACCTTGTGCACACACACTATATACACATTATATACCCCGTGCACACACTATATACACATTATATACCCCGTGCACACACACTATATAGACATTATATACCCCGTGCACACACTATATACACATTATATACCCCGTGCACACACTATATACACATATACCCCGTGCACACACTATATACACATTATATACCCCGTGCACACACTATATACACATTATATACCCCGTGCACACACTATATAGACATTATATACCCCGTGCACACACTATATACACATTATATACCCCGTGCACACACTATATACACATTATATACCCCGTGCACACACACAATATAGACATTATATACACCCTATGCACACACTATATACACATTATATACCCCGTGCGCACACGCATTATATACCCTGTGCACACACTATATACACATTATATACCCCGTGCACACACTATATATACATTATATACCCCGTGCACACACACTATATACACATTATATACCCCATGCACACATGCATTATATACACATTACATATCCTATTATATACCTTGTGCACACACACTATATACACATTACCTGCTCTCTGTACACACCAGTATATACCCCCCTCCCCATTATGTACACAGGTAAGAGGCAGCAGTATATTACCAGATCATGTCCTGTGCCACAAGGTTACTGTGTTTGCCCAGGTTGGGGCTGTGCTGGGGGGCGGCCGCCATGTCTCTGTACACACAGCTGACCAATGTTTACCTGTAGCCAGGTAACCAGAGTCCCTGAAGGTGACGTCACACAGGGGGGCAGGGACTCGTATCTGTATTATTACTATTCTACATGAGACGTTATTACAGCTCCTGATATAATAGTAATCTAACAGGCGTGTAATAATATAATAAGCTTTCTTCACACCGCCCGCAGATAGAATGAGTCTCTTTTGCCCGGTTCACGTCTCGTTTTTAGTTACATAATAGATAGAAAAATACTGGGGGAGATTTAACAACGCTGGTGCAGTTGCCCATAGCAACCAATCGGGTCTCTTCTTTCATTTTCAAAAGGGTCTCTGAAAATTGAAAGCTGGCATCTGATTGGTTGCTATGGGCAACTAACTGCACCAGTGTTGATAAATCTCCCCCGATGTGTGTACGGTGGGACCCCCAGCTATCAGTTCTTAGGAAAGCTTGGTATCAACCAACATGGCTGCCTCAAAGCTTTGCCAGATTCCTGAATATCGCCTATGACACGTCCGTGGACACGTATTCGGGAACCGCACAGCCTTGGAGTTGTATGGCACCTGGAGAAGTCTATGGGGTCCTACTGTATCATATTCGTCCATTTTATACAGCTTTCTGGGCGTGGGTTCATGACTTTCTGCACGAAGGCGCCAAACGGCAGCGGCCGGAGTGCCGTCACGTGCTCTGCGCTTATTGCTGCAGAACTAGGCAGATTTTCTATTCATGACTCTTAAGAAAGCTGGGCGGCCATGTTGTTTTTTATCCATCTTTCCACTTCCCTCACAAGTAATCAGCGACACACCCCACGCCCCCAAACGAAATGATCGGTGCCATTGAGATCTCTAGCGACAAAGCCACGATGGACCCGAAATGTCAAATATTTGGTTGCCACCCAGCTTTCCCGGATTGCAACTAGTCTTAGAACCGGGGGAGGGTTCCCGCCATTCAAGAACCTGGGAAAGCTGTCTGACAACTTCTGTAATGGCGGCCATATTGGTTGGCACTCAAATTGATAGAAGAGGACGACTCCGGGGAAGGGCTCTTTAACCACACAAAAGAGGGAAAACTAGAATCGCCATCTGTGTATCGGGAGATAACGATTGTAATTACCATTCAGTGCCGCGGCCGGCCATGAGTAAGCCTCCTGAAATAACACAGGCCTCGTCTCATCCAGCCAGGTGCTTTAACCTATTGGAGTTCCAATTACCAATTAGGTAGCAATTAAATCGGCAGCGTCTCCCGTCGCACTCAGGGAAAGGTTATCCATTGTCTTGGTTATTAGACGGCCTCGTCCTTCTCGCTGCCATTAATCTTACAAAATTGTTTTTAATATTTCTTAAATGTCCTAATAAGAAAATGGGAACTTTTCTAATAACTAAAAAAAAATCTCACGACGAATTCGCAACGTGAAACTATTTAAGGAGAGATTGTGTAGACGCGGCAGAATGGACGTCCCTGAATGAGCGTCTTATTTTCTGTAGCCGGTTATAGACGTGAGAGATTCATTTGTAGATCCTGTACACAAACGTATGGCTACGGTCGGCTACAGACGTAAAATTTCTAGAAGATTCCAGTAAAGATGGAGAATTCCTTTAATTTTCTGACATGTAACTTAAAACCTTAAAAGGCTCAAGCCAAGAATAACCATCACAAGAACGTCAGGGAATTTGGAAAGGGACCCTCTGGGACCATGGTAGTCTTTAATTTATTTGGTTTCGGCTCTTTTTCGGAAGGTCACGTTGCGGTGACCACCAATGTAGCTCTAAAGCTACGGGACATGGTAGTGGTCACCAAAGCCACTCAGCCCACATGCAGAATTACTAGGGGCACAAGCATCAAGACAGGGCAGATTTGGCATTTCTGCGCTCCCCAAGCAAAGATACGTCTGGGGGCTCACACCTGTAGAGAGTGCCCCACACAGTGCCCCCTGTATATAGTATCACAACCCCCCTGTATCGCGCCACACACAGTCCCCCTAGCAGGTGGCCCCACACACGCGCGGTCCCCCTAGCAGGTGGCGCCACACACGCGCCTCCCAAACAAATAAAAAAACCTTATACTCCCTTAGCCCCGTTCCCGCGATGAACGAAGCTCCTCAGCCCCGCATCCTATGAGACAGGACCCTTGCATGGGCCGTTGTGATCCAGTGCCGTCATCGTATCGGCCTGCGCAGAGATTCTGTCCCAGCATCTTATAGGCTGCAGGTCTAACGTGACCCGTAGCCTAGTGAATGGCAGAGAAGGGAGATGATCGTTTCCTGCTCCGCCATTGTATTTAATTGTATGAATTGAATGTGACTGTTGCCTGGGGGCACCGGGCCAAAAATCCGAGGCTTGTGCCCCAGATGCCCAGTGCTAGCTATGGATGAGTGTTCCTATGCCCGATCTTCTAGAATATATGTCAGTCATCCTTTTTCAGTCCTTATCTCATACATGTTGTGTCAGTCTCCACTGCAGTCCTGGCATTCTATTCACAAACCAGAAAGCTCAGGGTAAAAAGAAAACAAACAATGAATCCCGTCCAGAAAGCAGAAATCTTCAGCGCACAATTAAAGGGAATATAAATAGTAAGATGAATACATGATGATCAAGGAGTTAACCGGGTGAGATCATTCTAAAATCGCAAAAACACATCCGACTCCTTCCGTTATCCAGAACAATGTGTTACACTTAATACTTGAAATGAAGAAGCGCAGGAGGCGGGGGGCCTGGGAGACGTTAATATGCTGCGCATTCTTCTCTCGAAATATATTCCAGCGACACAATAGTCTGAAAGTTTTCCGGGATGATTAGAAATGGATTGAAAAATGTGTTTCATGTTTTAATTTTATGCATAGAGAATTAGAGCTTAGTGCCCCTCGGAGAGCGGCTGTCAGCGGAACACGTTCACCGTGATATAAAACACAGATCTTATTACCACCGTGCCCGTCCACAAGGATGTGGAGGATATTTGCAGCTCCCTTGTTCTGACGGTGGCTACATGCAGCCACCACTAGGGGGAGCTCACTGCATATGAATTTATACAGCTACTATTGTTTATCCAGTGAGCTCCCCCTAGTGGTGGCTGCAGGTAAACAGAATTGTGTCATTCACTTAATTCCAGTGAGAAGGGGAGCAGTTGAGTGCGGGGCCCCACAGTAGTGGTGTGGACTACTCTACACTACCTATAATATTATAAAGTTCCATGGTCAAGGTCCCCCACCCCCCTGCATGTAAGGCTCTGTTCACATCTGCCTCAAGGCTTCTGTTTATAATGACTTATAATGGGGACGGTCTGCGTTTCCTCATGGTGGCCGTCATATTGATGGGAGGAATAGCGCTGCATGAAGCATGTGAACGCAGCCCTGGAGGTGTTATGGGAAGCGGCTGGCACTTTTATAGGGCCTGTCGTGAGTGCAGTGACTACATCTGGTAATGTAATGCATCAATGTCTGCCAAAGTTATGGGGGTTCTGATTAAATCTGGCAGGGTCACAGGGCACAGGCGATGTCCAGCAATTTTATGAGTGCACTGACAGTATCTGCCAATGTTTTAGGGGCAGTGACTCTAGAGTGGCTGGTAGTGTTATGGGGGTACTGGTTATGTCTAGCAGTGTTATGGGGGCAAAATGCTAGTTTTTTACCGCTCAGACGGTTGTAGATGTAAAGTCTGAAGTGTCCATCAAGGAGTTGACCTTCCCCTCAGCTGACATGCAGAAAGAACGATCCAAATTTCCACTGGTGTGTGTATCTCGCTGGTACTTGTGGTTCCACACAGAAATGAAACTGCAGAAATGCAACTGCTTGCTGTGTATATCCTCGTACTTGATGTTCCAAATCTCCAACAAGGGAGAAAAAGGAGATCGTCACTACCTCTGGGGAACTACAAATTCCACGAGTTTATTCCATACTTACAAAAATAGATAAAAGCATAAGCTCTTGTAACACGCCAAATAATGCAACCCGACCCTGGGTTTCGCCTTTCTGGCTTCCTCTGGGGCACTGGTTATGTCTAGCAGTGTTATGGGGGCACCGGCTATGTCTGGTAACAATATAGTTCTTTCAGGTAGCGTTCTAGGGCACTGGTTATGTGTTGCCGTCTTATAGCGGCACTAGTTATGTCTAGCAGTGTTATGGGGGCACTGGTTATATCTAGTAGTGTTATGGGGGCACTGGTTATGTCTAGCAGTGTTATGGGGGCACTGGTTATGTCTAGCAGTGTTATGGGGGCACCGGCTATGTCTGGTAACAATATAGTTATTTCAGGCAGCGTTCTAGGGCACTGGTTATGTGTTGCCGTCTTATAGCAGCACTAGTTATGTCTAGCAGTGTTATGGGGGCACTGGTTATGTCTAGCAGTGTTATGGGGGCACTGGTTATGTCTAGCAGTGTTATGGGGCACTGGTATATCTGGCAGTGTTATGGGGGCACCGGCTATGTCTGGTAACAATATAGTTATTTCAGGCAGCGTTCTAGGGCACTGGTTATGTGTTGCCGTCTTATAGCAGCACTAGTTATGTCTAGCAGTGTTATGGGGGCACTGGTTATGTCTAGCAGTGTTATGGGGGCACTGGTTATGTCTAGCAGTGTTATGGGGGCACGGGTTATGTCTAGCAGTGTTAAGGGGGCACTGGTTATGTCTAGCAATGTTATGGGGGCACCAGCTATGTCTGGCAGTGTTATGGGGGCACCGGCTATGTCTGACGGTGTTATGGGGGCTCCGGCTACGTCTGGTGGTGTTTTGGGGGCACTGGTTATGTCTAGCAGTGTTATGGGGCACTGGTTATGTCTAGCAATATTATGGGGGCACCGGCTATGTCTGGCAGTGTTATGGGGGCACCGGCTATGTCTGGCAGTGTTATGGGGGCACCGGCTATGTCTGGCAGTGTTATGGGGGCACCGGCTATGTCTGATAACAATATAGTTATTTCAGGCAGCGTTATAGGGCACTGGTTATGTGTTGCCGTCTTATAGCAGCACTAGTTATGTCTAGCAGTGTTATGGGGGCACTGGTTATGTCTAGCAGTGTTATGGGGGCACTAGTTATGTCTAGCAGTGTTATGGGGGCACGGGTTATGTCTAGCAGTGTTAAGGGGGCACTGGTTATGTCTAGCAATGTTATGGGGGCACCAGCTCTGTCTGGCAGTGTTATGGGGGCACCGGCTTTGTCTGACGGTGTTATGGGGGCTCCGGCTACGTCTGGTGGTGTTTTGGGGGCACTGGTTATGTCTAGCAGTGTTATGAGGCACTGGTTATGTCTAGCAATATTATGGGGGCACCGGCTATGTCTGGCAGTGTTATGGGGGCACCGGCTATGTCTGGCAGTGTTATGGGGGCACCGGCTATGTCTGGCAGTGTTATGGGGGCACCGGCTATGTCTGGTAACAATATAGTTATTTCAGGCAGCGTTATAGGGCACTGGTTATGTGTTGCCGTCTTATAGCGGCACTAGTTCTGTCTAGCAGTGTTATGGGGGCACTGGTCATGTCTAGCAATGTTATGGGGGCACCGGCTATGTCTGGCAGTGTTATGGGGGCACCGGCTATGTCGGACCAGCCCTCTCCGTGCCCCCCTGACATGTTGTCCGGTGCAGTTCGATGCCGCCTTATTTCCCACGTAACTTTCCTGCATTGATAATAGAAATGTGAGGACGAGCGATGAGACTTTGTTGTATTGAGTCCCGCGCCGCTCGCTCCGTTTGCAGCAGTAAGTGCGGAGATCCATAATCTTCAGGAGAGGAACAATTATTTCTGGGGAAAGTCTAGACGGTTAGAAAGCAGCGCAGAGAATGATGTTTCCTGGTGGAGATAGATCTGCGCCCCCTCCCCCCGAGTGTCGGCTCTTTAATGATTTAACAGATGGATGCGACACATGTGGGGGTCCGCGCGATGCCTCTGTCTCATTTTTCCAGTCTGCGGGTTTTGAGCAGCATTAGGAGATGGGATTCTAGCAAAAGTATTGGACCCCAGGCGGGTGAGCCCGGCTCTGCTGGGCGATGGTGGGGGGATTCTCCCAGATATAGGGTGAAGAGGGGGACAGATCATAAGCTGAGCAGGCGGCAGGGGAGAGCGGCTGATAACACCGAGCAACATCTTTATTTAAAGGGCCATTCCATCCGTTTTTGACATACCCACCGATAGCGAGGTGTGAACCTTCCCGGTATTTCATCTAAGTCCTTGAGTCGTCCTCTTCTGTCAAGTTCTGTTTAGCTGTTTTATCCGTTTGTGGAAAAGCCGAGCAGCAATGCACATGGTTATCAATAGTTATCACCCAGCTTTCCTTAAGTCCTGATGGGCAAATCTGCCTAGCAATGCAGTGGAAAGTTTTACTCGATATCCACAGGAGTAGCGGACACGGGTGGCTTAACCTGCGTTCTCCTCTTCGAGTGCCCAAGTTCTAGTGGTGACAGAAATTTGGGAGAAGCGGAAGGGTCAGTGGATCTGTAGGCAGGTTTATCCCATGTAATTATAATTGCTTGATTTGGGATTGAAATGTAACACTTGTAAGACCCGCTTCCATTTACCATGAGAATGCCCCCCAAAAACACCCCCTTCAATGCAAATCCCTTTAAGGTCTGGTTCATGATCTATTTCTGTGAAAAACATGGCAGGTCTGATGTAAAAGTGTCCCTATTAGTACTCACCCAGCTTTCCCAGAAACCGATATGTGAAGGCAACAAAGGGGTTAACTATTCTAAAGAGTATTACGACTTTAATTACAGTTAAAGATTTGTAACGCCTGCGAGCTCTCGATTATTTAAAAAGAAAATAAAAAATAACGGCGGCGAGCAAAGCTTACGCCGGAGAGAGTGCGCTTTAAATATCGACCGCTGTATAAATGAGCTCAGACTGAATCCCTGGTAAAAAAAAACTAAATACACTGGACGCCTTTTATTAGCTATAAAATCAGTGTAAAGAAGAAGCAGAACATTAAGAAGCGGCTTAACGTGAAATGAGCGCAAGGAAGAGACGATAATGGCGAAATGTCACTAAAATTTATATAAGATGAGCGGAGCTCTGCAGTACGATAAACGTTTACTTTTTTATACCATGCTCTTAGAATATGTGTAGTACTTCCCCCTATAAGAATAAAACTACTATAATACTGCCCCTATATACAAGAATATAACTACTATAATACTGCCCCCTATATACAAGAATATAACTACTATAATACTGCTCCCTATATACAAGAATATAACTACTATAATACTGCCTCCTATATACAAGAATATAACTACTATAATACTGCTCCTATGTACAAGACTATAACTACTATAATACTGCTCCTATATACAAGAATATAACCACTATAATACTGCCCCCTATATACAGGAATATAATTACTATAATACTACCCCTATATACAAGAATATAACTACTATAATACTGCCCCTATATACAAGAATATAACTACTATAATACTGCTCCTATATACAAGAATATATAACTACTATAATACTGCCCTCTATATACAAGAATATAACTACTATAATACTGCCCCTATATACAAGAATATAACTACTATAATACTGCCCCTATATACAAGACTATAACTACTATAATACTGCCCTCTATATACAAGAATATAACTACTATAATACTGCCCCCTATATACAAGAATATAACTACTATAATACTGCCTCCTATATACAAGAATATAACTACTATAATACTGCCCCTATATACAAGAATATATCTACTATAATACTGCCCCTATATACAAGAATATAACTACTATAATACTGCCTCCTATATACAAGAATATAACTACTATAATACTGCCCCTATATACAAGAATATAACTACTATAATACTGCCTCCTATATACAAGAATATAACTACTATAATACTGCTCCTATATACAAGAATATATCTACTATAATACTGCCCCTATATACAAGAATATAACTACTATAATACTGCCTCCTATATACAAGAATATAACTACTATAATACTGCCCCTATATACAAGAATATAACTACTATAATACTGCCTCCTATATACAAGAATATAACTACTATAATACTGCCCCCTATATACAAGAATATAACTACTATAATACTGCTCCTATATACAAGAATATAACTACTATAATACTGCCCCCTATATACAAGAATATAACTACTATAATACTGCCCCCTATATACAAGAATATAACTACTATAATACTCCTTCTATATACAAGAATATAACTACTATAATACTGCTCCTTATATACAAGAATATAACTACTATAATACTGCCTCCTATATACAAGAATATAACTACTATAATACTGCCCCTATATACAAGAATATAACTACTATAATACTGCTCCCTATATACAAGAATATAACTACTATAATACTGCTCCCTATATACAAGAATATAACTACTATAATACTGCCCCTATATACAAGAATATAACTACTATAATACTGCCCCCTATATACAAGAATATAACTACTATAATACTGCTCCTATATACAAGAATATAACTACTATAATACTGCTCCCTATATACAAGAATATAACTACTATAATACTGCCCCTATATACAAGAATATAACTACTATAATACTGCCCCCTATATACAAGAATATAACTACTATAATACTGCCCCTATATACAAGAATATAACCACTATAATACTGCCCCCTATATACAAGAATATAACTACTATAATACTGCCCCTATATACAAGAATATAACTACTATAATACTGCTCCTATATACAAGAATATAACTACTATAATACTGCTCCTATATACAAGAATATAACTACTATAATACTGCTCCTATATACAAGAATATAACTACTATAATACTGCTCCTATATACAAGAATATAACTACTATAATACTGCCCCTATATACAAGAATATAACTACTATAATACTGCCCCTATATACAAGAATATAATATAACTACTATAATACTGCCCCTATATACAAGAATATAACTACTATAATACTGCCCCCTATATACAAGAATATAACTACTATAATACTGCCCCTATATACAAGAATATAACTACTATAATACTGCTCCCTATATACAAGAATATAACTACTATAATACTGCTCCTATATACAAGAATATAACTACTATAATACTGCTCCCTATATACAAGAATATAACTACTATAATACTGCCTCCTATATACAAGAATATAACTACTATAATACTGCTCCTATACACAAGAATATAACTACTATAATACTGCCCCTATATACAAGAATATAACTACTATAATACTGCCTCCTATATACAAGAATATAACTACTATTATACTGCCCCATATATACAAGAATATAACTACTATAATACTGCCCCCTATATACAAGAATATAACTACTATAATACTGCCCCCTATATACAAGAATATAACTACTATAATACTGCCCCTATATACAAGAATATAACCACTATAATACTGCCCCCTATATACAAGAATATAACTACTATAATACTGCTCCTATATACAAGAATATAACTACTATAATACTGCTCCCTATATACAAGAATATAACTACTATAATACTGCTCCTATATACAAGAATATAACTACTATAATACTGCTCCTATATACAAGAATATAACTACTATAATACTGCACCCTATATACAAGAATATAACTACTATAATACTGCCTCATATATACAAGAATACAACTACTATAATACTGCCCCTATATACAAGAATATAACTACTATAATACTGCTCCTATATACAAGAATATAACTACTATAATACTGCTCCTATATACAAGAATATAACTACTATAATACTGCTCCTATATACAAGAATATAACTACTATAATACTGCCTCCTATATACAAGAATATAACTACTATTATACTGCCCCATATATACAAGAATATAACTACTATAATACTGCCCCCTATATACAAGAATATAACTACTATAATACTGCCCCCTATATACAAGAATATAACTACTATAATACTGCCCTCTATATACAAGAATATAACTACTATAATACTGCCCCCTATATACAAGAATATAACCACTATAATACTCCTTCTATATACAAGAATATAACTACTATAATACTGCTCCTTATATACAAGAATATAACTACTATAATACTGCCTCCTATATACAAGAATATAACTACTATAATACTGCCCCTATATACAAGAATATAACTACTATAATACTGCCCCCTATATACAAGAATATAACTATTATAATACTGCCCCTATATACAAGAATATAATTACTATAATACTGCTCCCTATATACAAGAATATAACTACTATAATACTGCCCCTATATACAAGAATATAACTACTATAATACTGCCCCTATATACAAGAATATAACTATTATAATACTGCCCCTATATACAAGAATATAACTACTATAATACTGCCTCTATATACAAGAATATAACTACTATAATACTGCACCCTATATACAAGAATATAACTACTATAATACGGCCCCCTATATACAAGAATATAACTACTATAATACTGCCTCTTTATACAAGAATATAACTACTATAATACTACCCCTATATACAAGAATATAACTACTATAATACTGCCTCTTTATACAAGAATATAACTACTATAATACTGCTCCTATATACAAGAATATAACTATAATACTGCTCCTATATACAAGAATATAACTACTATAATACTTCCCCTATATACAAGAATATAACTACTATAATACTGCCTCCTATATACAAGAATATAACTACTATAATACTGACCCCTATATACAAGAATATAACTACTATAATACTGACCCCTATATACAAGAATATAACTACTATAATACTGCCTCCTATATACAAGAATATAACTACTATAATACTGCTCCCTATATACAAGAATATAACTACTATAATACTGCCTCCTATAAACAACAATATAACTACTATAATACTGCTCCTATATACAAGAATATAACTACTATAATACTGCCCCCTATATACAAGAATATAACTACTATAATACTGCCCCTATATACAAGAATATAACTGCTATAATACTGCCCCCTATATACAAGAATATAACTACTATAATACTGCCTCCTATATACAAGAATATAACTACTATAATACTGCTCCTATATACAAGAATATAACTACTATAATACTGCCCCTATATACAAGAATATAACTACTATAATACTGCTCCTATATACAAGAATATAACTACTATAATACTGCCCCCTATATACAAGAATATAACTACTATAATACTGCCCCTATGTACAAGAATATAACTACTATAATACTACCCCTATATACAAGAATATAACTACTATAATACTGTCCCTATATACAAGAATATAACTACTATAATACTGCCCCTATATACAAGAATATAACTACTATAATACTGCTCCTATATACAAGAATATAACTACTATAATACTGCTCCTATATACAAGAATATAACTACTATAATACTGCCCCCTATATACAAGAACATAACTACTATAATACTGCCCCCTATATACAAGAATATAACTACTATAATACTGCCCCCTATATACAAGAATATAACTACTATAATACTGCCCCCTATATACAAGAATATAACTACTATAATACTGCCCCTATATACAAGAATATAACTACTATAATACTGCCCCTATATACAAGAATATAACTACTATAATACTGCTCCTATATACAAGAATATAACTACTATAATACTGCTCCTATATACAAGAATATAACTACTATAATACTGCTCCTATATAAAAGAATATAACTACTATAATACTGCCCCCTATATACAAGAATATAACTACTATAATACTGCCCCCTATATACAAGAATATAACTACTATAATACTGCCCCCTATATACAAGAATATAACTACTATAATACTGCCCCTATATACAAGAATATAACTACTATAATACTGCCCCTATATACAAGAATATAACTACTATAATACTGCTCCTATATACAAGAATATAACTACTATAATACTGCCCCCTATATACAAGAACATAACTACTATAATACTGCCCCCTATATACAAGAATATAACTACTATAATACTGCCCCCTATATACAAGAATATAACTTCTATAAGGCTGGGTTCACACGTGGCGGAATTTAACTTAAATTCCGCTGCGGACACTCCGCAGCGTTAATCCGCAGCGGAGCCGTTTGTCCATTGACTTACACTTTAATTTAGCAGTGTTCGTTTAGACGAGGCGTAAAATTCCGCTGCGGAGCATAGGCTGCTGAGCGGAATTTGGTGTCCGCAGCATGCTCTGTCTGTTGCGGAGCAGTGGCGGACTCATGGCGGAATTTCTCCATTGACTTCAATGGAGATTCTAATTTCCGCAATGAAGTCCGCAGCTGTCATGCACATGTTATGTGTGCTGCGGATCCGTTTTGCTTTTTTAACTTGACATTTCTTCATTCTGGCTGGACCTATGTATTTCTAGGTCTACAGCCAGACTGAGGAAGTCAATGGGCCTCCCGTAATGACGGGAGCGTTGCTAGGAGACGTCTGTAAATAGTCACTGTCCAGGGTGCTGAAAGAGTTAAGCGATCGGCAGTAACTGTTTCTGCACCCGGGACAGTGACTACCGATCCCAATATACATCTATCTGTAAAAAAAAATGAAGTTCATACTTACCGAGAACTCCCTGCTTCTGTCTCCAGTCCGGCCTCCCAGGATGACGTTTCAGTCTAAGTGACGGCTGCAGCCAATCACAGGCTAATAACAGGCTGCAGCGGTCACATGGACTGCCGCGTCATCCAGGGAGATCGGGCTGGATGCCGAAAGAGGGACGCGTCACCAAGACAACGGCCGGTAAGTATGAATTTCTTTGACTTTCACAAGGGAAAGTGCTGTCCCTTCTCTCTATCCTGCACTGATAGGGAGAAGGGAAGCACTTTTCCCGCAGTCCGCAGCAGCTAGTCCGCATCAATTTACTGCACATTTTGTTCAGATCCGCAGCAGAATCTGCAACGCAGATTCTGTGCGGCATTGATGCGGACAGTTGCGGAGGAAATCCGCCACGTGTGGTCATGCCCTAATACTGCTCCTATATACAAGAATATAACTACTATAATACTGCTCCTATATACAAGAATATAACTACTATAATACTGCTCCCTATATACAAGAATATAACTACTATAATACTGCTCCCTATATACAAGAATATAACCACTATAATACTGCCTCCTATATACAAGAACATAACTACTATAATACTGCCCCCTATATACAAGAATATAACTACTATAATACTGCCCCTATATACAAGAATATAACTACTATAATACTGCCTCCTATATACAATATAACTACTATAATACTGCCCCCTATATACAAGAATATAACTACTATAATACTGCCCCTATATACAAGAATATAACTACTATAATACTGCCCCTATATACAAGAATATAACTACTATAATACTGCCCCCTATATACAAGAATATAACTACTATAATACTGCTCCTATATACAATAATATAACTACTATAATACTGCCTCCTATATACAAGAATATTACTATAATACTGCCCCCTATGGCCTGTTCTATGAAGTGCATGTAGGATATGGTGGTATCCTGTGGGTTTGCGCAGTGTTGTGGGGTCGTTGGCGGCAGATGTGTCGGTGTTGTGATCAGCATATGTTTATCTCCTTCTAATTCCCAGACAGTATAATTAGGACGTTCGCTTGTGATCACATCAGATGGCAGCTGGAAGTCACGACGATGTCAGTTCTGCTCAGTGGATTTGCTGACTCCGCATATATAATGTGTAAATGATTCCTCTGATGAGTAATGTGAGTTCTTTCCTTTTTTAAATGTCGCCGCAGAACTCGTAAAGATCGCCAGGAGTCTGTAGCAAATTTCAGATCAGAAATGACATCTGCGCTTCGCCACCAACTATTTCTTGTTACTCTGCTGCCATCTACTGGTCACTGAATTGATTTACACTTTCCCCTTTTTTTCAAAGTTTTAAGGAAGTCAGAGTGACATGTCAGAAGTTTTGATTGGTGGGGATCCGAGCACAGAGATCCTCACCGATCACTAAAAAGAGGTTGACTCATAGACTTTCTATTCAGCCTCTACACAGCTCCGATCAAAGCCGATCAGAATTTAAGTGGTGCAGCGCTCACGCGAGCGCTTCTGCTCTTTGGTTTTATTGCTGGTGGAGGTCTCAGTGCTCGGACCCCCATTGATCAAAACTTCTGACATGTCACTAAAACTTGTCAAAAGTTTTTTTAAAAGCTTAGTTATCCTTTAAGGCCATAAAAAAAATGTTTCATTTTAAGGGGGGACAACTTTGACATAATGGGATTGTTTTTTTGCCTTTTAATAATCCCAATGATCCTAGAAATGTAAATAATTTTAGGATACGTCCACACACCGCGTAAACACTGCGGAATTTCCATCTGGATTTTCCGTGCAGGATTTCTGCAGCGTTTTCACAAGAAAAATGGACGTCGTTCAGACTGGGAATCTGCGTTGCAGGTCAAATTCTGCAGATCAGTTTTTCTTCCGCATCTGGATGAGATTTGCTGCTACTGTCATACATTTCGGCATGGAAATTCTGTAGTGTTCGCGCGATGTGTGGACATACCCGTTAGATTGCCACCTATATGCAGGTTCCCTTTCCAGACCAGCCGTCCTTGCCCGGTCTGAAGCAGGAAAGATGGCAGTGCGTTTCTATAGCCCCAGCCTTGGCGTCAGGACATTGTCTACAGTGGCGCCCAGGAGTGGAGGACTGCAGGAACGGGGAGAGGTGAGTATACAGAGGACGCAGGGCACCTGGGAGATTTGCCCGCTTTTCTGGGAGGTCTCCCCTATTTCCTGGAGTTTCCTGGACATTTCCAGACAGTTGGTAAGGATGCCCTACGTGGGATCATGCCACCCATTAAGATAATCTGAGCTGGGGTTGTCGTCTCTCTGTGTTGAAGTAGGCGTCACTTTGCCCCATATGCCCTTGTTGATTAAAAAAAAGTTTGTATAAAAACTATGCAAACATTTCTGCATCGAGGTAATGACTGCCGCATTGATAAAAAAAAAATCAAATAACGAAAAATGTGCAAAAAAAATAGAAATAAAAAAAATGTCAAAGAAAAAAAAAATAAGGTAAAAACAGGGAAAACTGTGTATATTCTGGATCTTTGCCGTCTAAAGGGCAAAAAAAATAAAAAATCTCCTAAATTAAAGAATAACTTTCGCAGAAAGCCCCATTACTGTGGATAATTGTTGCAGCGACTTCAAAGGCCGGCAGCAGCTGAAATGTAGGAGGCAGACAATGCAGCAACAGGCGGCTTTGTGTTCTGTAACCAGCGAGACAAAGGCACAAGCGTTGCCACGAAGACCTGCTATTTTACTCCCGACAGACACAAAGCCGAAAAATGACTCCAGCCCCTTGAGCCGATTTAACACAGAGTTATAATTAGTGGAAACAAAGGCGCTTAACTACAATGTAACAACAAAAAGCGCATTGTTATTTCTGAGTCGGCACGAGGAAGCTCCATGCCAGTAATGCCCACGCCCGGCAGCGGAAGGGTTAAAGTCACGATGTGTCTGCTTAACCTATACATGCAACACACCATGGCACAACCGCCGTATATTGTAACCCATTGTGGAATGTGGGGGAGAAAGAACCATGGCACACTGACACATGGGGGACAGGACAATGATAGACTGACACTTGGGGGGCAGGATAATGATACACTGACACTTGGGGGACAGGATAATGATACACTGACACTTGGGGGACAGGATAATGATACACTGACACTTGGGGGACAGGATAATGATACACTGACACTTGGGGGACAGGATAATGATACACTGACACTTGGGGGACAGGATAATGATACACTGACACTTGGGGGACAGGACAATGATACACTGACACTTGGGGTACAGGATAACGATACACTGACACTTGGGGGACAGGATAACGATACACCGACACTTGGGGGACAGGACAATGATACACTGACACGGGGTGCAGGATAATGATACACTGGCACTTGAGGTACAGGATAAGGATACACTGGCACTTGGGGTACAGGATAAGGATACACTGGCACTTGGGGTACAGGATAACGATACACTGACACTTGGGGTACAGGATAATGATACACTGACACTTGGGGTACAGCATAATGACACTTGGGGTACAGGATAATGAAACACTGACTTGGGGGACAGGATAATGAATCACTGACACTTGGGGTACAGGATAACGATACACTGACACTTGGGGTACAGGATAACGATACACTGACACTTGGGGGACAGGATAATGATACACTGACACTTGGGGGACAGGATAATGATACACTGACACTTGGGGGACAGGATAATGATACACTGACACTTGGGGGACAGGATAATGATACACTGACACTTGGGGGACAGGATAATGATACACTGACACTTGGGGGACAGGACAATGATACACTGACACTTGGGGTACAGGATAACGATACACTGACACTTGGGGGACAGGATAACGATACACCGACACTTGGGGGACAGGACAATGATACACTGACACGGGGTGCAGGATAATGATACACTGGCACTTGAGGTACAGGATAAGGATACACTGGCACTTGGGGTACAGGATAAGGATACACTGGCACTTGGGGTACAGGATAACGATACACTGACACTTGGGGTACAGGATAATGATACACTGACACTTGGGGTACAGCATAATGACACTTGGGGTACAGGATAATGAAACACTGACTTGGGGGACAGGATAATGAATCACTGACACTTGGGGTACAGGATAACGATACACTGACACTTGGGGTACAGGATAACGATACACTGACACTTGGGGTGCAGGATAATGACACTGACACTTGGGGTACAGGACAGGACCTCCGTCTAGCTGTCTGTATTTTGCGGTGATTGGATTGCCCCCCGGGTGTTGTTGACTTGTATCACAGTCCAGGTGACCCCTCTATCTGTTATAATGCGCTGCTGTATAATAGACATTGACCTTTCCCTCTGTTACTCAATTACCGCCTTGTAATAACGGACAAATCAATAAAGTTATAAAATGCGTCTTTACGGGGGATGCCGGATTCATGTCATGGAAATTAATTATTCCTAATGAAATGGCTTTTCCCACAAGCTGTAAAGTCTCTGCTCTTTAATATTTCATGGGCAGGAGACAGATCTGAGCTCGTTCTGGTGATGCGGCGCTTTATGGCACAGTAATTGTTCCGCTCGTTATTATTGACTTGTCATTCTATATCGTTTTTATTTTCCATGAAACTGCAGCGAGTAAAATGCACAGCACCACTTCTCCTGTCCTGTATACTGGGTGTAATTCTCAGTATCTGTATTATTCTGTATATATATACACTGCACAGTACCACTTCTCCTGTCCTGTATACTGGGTGTAATTCTCAGTATCTGTATTATTCTGTATATATACACTGCACAGTACCACTTCTCCTGTCCTGTATACTGGGTGTAATTCTCAGTATCTGTATTATTCTGTATATATGGACACTGCACAGTACCACTTCTCCTGTCCTGTATACTGGGTGTAATTCTCAGTATCTGTATTACTCTGTATATATGGACACTGCACAGTACCACTTCTCCTGTCCTGTATACTGGGTGTAATTCTCAGTATCTGTATTATTCTGTATATATGGACACTGCACAGTAC